>NC_058081.1:475377942-475744570 GCF_014858855.1 Bufo gargarizans | reverse complement strand
GGACATCACTGTGTTATTATCCGTACTGTGACATCACTGTGTTTATTATCTCTGTACTGTGACATCACTGTGTTTATTATCTGTACTGTGACATCACTGTGTTTATTATCCCTGTACTGTGACATCACTGTGTTTATCCTGTACTGTGACATCACTGTGTTTTACTCTGTACTGTGACATCACTGTGTTTATTATCTGTACTGTGACATCACTGTGTTTATTATCTCTGTACTGTGACATCACTGTGTTTATTATCTGTACTGTGACATCACTGTGTTTTATCTCTGTACTGTGACATCACTGTGTTTATTATCCTGTACTGTGACATCACTGTGTTTATTATCTCTGTACTGTGACATCACTGTGTTTATTATCCTGTACTGTGACATCACTGTGTTATTATCCTGTACTGTGACATCACTGTGTTTATTATCCTGTACTGTGACATCACTGTGTTTATTATCCTGTACTGTGACATCACTGTGTATTATCCTGTACTGTGACATCACTGTGTTTATTATCCCTGTACTGTGACATCACTGTGTTTATTATCTGTACTGTGACATCACTGTGTTTATTATCCTGTACTGTGACATCACTGTGTTTATTATCCCTGTACTGTGACATCACTGTGTTTATTATCCTGTACTGTGACATCACTGTGTTTATTATCCTGTACTGTGACATCACTGTGTTTATTATCCCTGTACTGTGACATCACTGTGTTTATTATCCTGTACTGTGACATCACTGTGTTATTATCCTGTACTGTGACATCACTGTGTTTATTATCCCTGTACTGTGACATCACTGTGTTTATTATCCTGTACTGTGACATCACTGTGTTTATTATCTCTGTACTGTGACATCACTGTGTTATTATCTCTGTACTGTGACATCACTGTGTTTATTATCTCTGTACTGTGACATCACTGTGTTTATTATCTCTGTACTGTGACATCACTGTGTTTTATTATCCATGTACTGTGACAATCACTGTGTTATTATCCCTGTACTGTGACATCACTGGTTTATTATCCCTGTACTGTGACATCACTGTGTTATTATCTCTGTACTGTGACATCACTGTGTTTATTATCTCCTGTACTGTGACATCACTGTGTTTATTATCCCTCTGTACTGTGACATCACTGTGTTTATTATCTCTGTACTGTGACATCACTGTGTTTATTATCTCCTGTACTGTGACATCACTGTGTTTATTATCCCTGTACTGTGACATCACTGTGTTTATTATCTCCTGTACTGTGACATCACTGCTGTTTTTATCTCCTGTACTGTGACATCACTGTGTGTATTATCTCTGTACTGTGACATCACTGTGTTTATTATCTCTGTACTGTGACATCACTGTGTTTATTATCTCTGTACTGTGACATCACTGTGTTTATTATCCCTGTACTGTGACAAATAAGAAGGGATCACTGTGTTATTATCCCTGTACTGTGACATCACTGTGTTTATTATCCTCTGTACTGTGACATCACTGTGTTTATTATCTCTGTACTGTGACATCACTGTGTTGACCCTCCTGTGTGTATTATCCCTGTACTGTGACATCACTGTGTTTATTATCCCTGTACTGTGACATCACTGTGTTTATTATCCCTGTACTGTGACATCACTGTGTTTATTATCCTCTGTACTGTGACATCACTGTGTTTATTATCCTGTACTGTGACATCACTGTGTTTATTATCCCTGTACTGTGACATCACTGTGTTGTATATCTCTGTACTGTGACATCACTGTGTTTATTATCCTGTACTGTGACATCACTGTGTTTATTATCCTGTACTGTGACATCACTGGTTTATTATCCCGTACTGTGACATCACTGTGTTTATTATCTCTGTACTGTGAATCACTGTGTTTATTATCCTGTACTGTGACATCACTGTGTTTCTTATCCGGTACTGTGACATCACTGTGTGTATTATCTCTGTACTGTGACATCACTGTGTGTATTATCCTGTACTGTGACATCACTGTGTGTATTATCTCTGTACTGTGACATCACTGTGTTTATTATCGCCTGTACTGTGACATCACTGTGTGTATTATCGCTGTACTGTGACATCACTGTGTTTATTATCCTGTACTGGACATCACTGTGTTTATTATCCCTGTACTGTGACATCACTGTGTGTATTATCTCTGTACTGTGACATCACTGTGTTTATTATCTCTGTACTGTGACATCACTGTGTTTATTATCCTAGGATTCTGAAATAACTATTTAAGGGCTCATTCAGACAGCCGCATGTTTTATTGCGGACAGTTCAGTCTGTCCGCAAAAAACTGAATGCATACGGAATGTGTTCCGTATGCATTTTGTTTTTTGCGGATCCATAGATTTGAATGGGGCCACGAAGCCGAGTTTTACTGACAAACATAGGGCATGCTCTATCTTTTTTACGGTACCGTGAAACGGACCAACGGATGCCGATAGCACACGGTGTGATGTCCGCATCTTCTGCTAAATTGTGCAACGGGTGCAGAGCAAAACATACGGCCGTCTGAATGAGCCCTAAAAGTGTTATTCGGGTGCCCACCCGGTAGTCTCCCTTTAACCACTGCACAGGGATGTGGACTTTGCTGCATGTTAGCGACCAGACTGCTCCCTCCTGGGATGGTCTTATTGAACTTGGCAGCTGACCCTCTGGAATCAGGAACTCTGCTCTAAAGCATATGGAGGTCTCAGAAGTCCAGATAGCAAACTAAGCACAGGCAGCCAGGAACTGAGCTACAATACCAGGCCGGGCGACAAAAACACAAACAGAACTAAACTGAGACCAGACAAGCGGAGAAACACAGACTCAATACAGCAGGAACTCAAGCTGGGTCAGGAGGACACACATGACAATGGACAATGAGCAGACATACAGACTGGCAGGGGCAGGACAGACAAACAGAACAACAGAAGCTGTTGCTGAAGCTGTTGCTCAGGCAAGGGGCAAGATAGACAGACAGAACATACAGCTCAGCTACTCAGCCCAAAACACAAACGGAAAGAGGCATTAACCCTTACCATATCGAACAGGAAAGTGATACAAACATATTGGTACTGTTCATACCCACAAGAAACCGATGCCAGGATACAGGGAGCAGTGCCATATTGAGAAATGGCCCTTAAGCAACTGATGCTGGTACGCATGGAATGGTGACATCTGTGAACATCTTAGTGACACAACCAATATCACAGCCACTATGACTCCTATCTCTCCTACAGCCTTGAACAGCACACGACCGTATGTATTTTGAGGTCTGCAAAATGCAGATCTGCAAAAAACAGATTACGTCTGTTTTGCATCCGGTTTTTTTGCAGACCCATTGACTTCACTGGAATCACGGACCACATTTTGCGGCCAGGAATAGGACACGTTCTACTGCAAAGTACATACAGTCATGAGCATGACGCCTAATGCAGTGAAGCACCTCCTGGTCTAGATTTGCCATTCAGAAGTACTGATTGTCACCCTGCTTTCCCAAAAACAAAAATAATTAACTGAGCAGAATTTTTTTGGTACATAAATCATGTTCGGCATGAGAGACCTCACAGACACCAGGTTTTTTCACAGCATCTCGCAAACTCTACTCATTTATTTTCTCGGAAGAAGCAGTACGAGTGCATGCATTCATTCTACGACTTGGCCGTGTGCATTCATCTTCTACAAGACCAATTCCCCGGACGCTGCTTAGAATTCAGCACCATCTCCAGCGTCATGACGGTAAACAGACTCATACTGGGTAAACAGCGCAGAATTACAGGACGGCACCTGTTGGCTTCATTGTCAAGTAGCCAACCACATAAAGCTCCTCAAGGGAATGCAGCGAGCTGATCTATAATGTTTGCTGAGTGCGGCTCGAGAGAACGTAAAACGGTTTACCGCTCCACCAGTCAACGATCGTCCCATGTGAAAAAAAAAAACGGAAAAACCCCAGAAACTGACAGATTTTATATAATATTTTTAGCTATGTGATCCCTGGACCCAGTGACGCCAAACCTTTTGAGATGCCTAATATTTCTATCACCCAGTCAAGCCAAGTGTGTTCTTAAGAGCGTTGCTCGATGAGGCGATGGGGGGTAGCTATAGCAGGTGCCAAAGTAGCCGTCCTGGCGCTTGAAGGAGCTTAAGGTTCCTCAACCTCTGAAGACGACACCAGTATCATAAACATATATAATATTATGTGCACAATATTTTGTGCATCCCTGGTTCAATATATGGTCCATTTTTACTAGACCTTTGTTATCAATTTATCTTTTCTAGGTTATCTTTGACGTAGGTGACTGTAGAAATCTCAAGTCAAAATCAAAGCAATAGCATAGCCAAGGAGAACTTTTTGTAAGTGAATGTTGGCACCAGGTACATCAACAAAATTACTGTAGACCTCAAGAGATATGTAGGCACTCAAGTTGATAGAGCCAAGAGTCACGTTAATAGATATTAATGAGGATACTGGCAACCTTTAGGCAGATTTGGCTACCTGGCACCCAGTATTTCTCTAAGGGTCCATTCACACGTCCGTTTTTTCTTTCCTGATCTGTTCCGTTTTTTCAGGAACAGATCAGGACCAGATCTGGACCCATTCATTTTCAATGGGTCCTGGAAAAAATCGGACAGCACAATGTGTGCTGTCCGTTTCCGTTGTTCCGTTCCGCATGTCCGTTTAAATATAAAACATGTCCTATTCTTGTCCTGAAAAATCGGATCCTGGTACAATACAAAGTCAATGGATCCGCAAAAAACGGATGACATTCGGATGTCATTCCGTATGTCATCCGTTTTTTGCGGATTCCGTTCCTGGAAACACATAACAAATTTTTTTTTTTTTTTTTTTTTTTCAAAGATATCCAAACAACTTTATTTGATTATTGAAATGTATACATGTTCCCGTTTTTTGCGGATCCGGATGACATACGGAAACATTTTCAGGAACAACGGATCCGCAAAAAACGGACCGTTTTTCAGGATGAAAAAAAACAGGACGTGTGAATGGACCCTAAATGTGAAGTACAGGACTTCACAAGCATAGGTAAGCAACAACTACTTAATATTCCCTCATTCCTTCTACTCTCTGTTGTCCTTCTTGCCACTTGAAACCCTACAAACCTCTATAAAACGGTATGACTTATATTAGCCCATCACGTATAGCTCTGCAATGCCCCAATGTAAACCTGTAGTGCCATCAAATTATCCTAGAAAGCCACCATACAGATAAAAAATGTCTCCAAGTTAGCAACTGAGACCTTCAAAGAGGTCCACCGTACCAACCACAGCTCTAAAATGGCAAAATATCACTCGACTATGCCAACAAACAACTCTATAGTAAGCCTTTAAGGACACCATGCTATCCCAACAAACCACCAAGCATGCCAACCCATACCACAACCACAATAACACTGACCTGTGAAGCGTTCCTGGCATATACACGTGTAGCCTCCTTCTCTTCTGGCACATACGCCTCCATTTTGACAAGGATTTGAGTAGCAAAGATTAATTTCAATTTCACAATAATCCCCGGTGAAGCCCTGAGGGCAACGGCAGCGTAGACCAGTGATGGGGTGAATTGGACGGAAAAGTATGGACTCGGAAGCAATGAATGGAGCCGAGCTGTCAAACTTCAGCACAGATATACACTTCATATAATTTTCACAGGGTTCACGTAGACAGACATTATCGTCAAATGGTAAGACCTCCAGCATGGAGGCCGAGGTCAGAGTCATCCTCTTCATATAGAGTTGCTCTTGAAGGTCTTCTGAGCTGAAAAACTGTGAGCGGTCACCTTGTGGAACGAGGGCAGAGAAGCTGATGTTGAGTATGGTGCTCTTAACGTCGGTGTCATTCTGGATGTTGAAAATGAAGATGTCTTCCTTTGGGGTGGCCAACACGGTCGACACTCCCTCCAAGAAGCTGGTCAACAGGGGAGACAGGAAGCGCTCCTGAGACATGTTCTCTAGGCGAACTGTGATACTGTTAGACAACATGTCTTCTGTGATGATGAGAACACGCAGGACACATTGGGCGGTCACACTATGGATCCCATCTACAGAAGAGATAAGAAGAAGACATGAAGTCATTGCAATCGGAAATATACAGTTTTTGGTTTATCACCTCTTCATGTCAACTTTTCTGGACTACAAAAAGAAAGGTCAACTCTGACACCTAACTTTTTTTTCCCTATTTTTATGGATATGGAACCATTATGGTGGCCATATTGACCCATAGTTGCCACGAGCGCTAATTTTCATAAGACTGTCCTGTGAACCAGACCAGTTTATTCTAACTGGGATATCTCTGGACATGTTGGGAGACGTTCCCATGGTTAAAAATGTCCTATAATTTGGGTTTTTAAAGGCACCATCTGCTGTGTAGTGGCCATAGCGGGGTACTACAGCTCAGCCTTCATTTAAATGAATTGTAAAGTAGGTGCAAAAATTCACCAGATATACCCCAAAATTTTTTTTGATGTTTTTGTTGCCAGGTGACCAACAATGGCGCTTGACTGCTAAACTCCATTTTACAGATGTCTTTGTTGAACTTGTTTCTAAGAATCTCATAAATATAAAAAAATACCATAAAAGAAGCTAAAAAAATACTGCCAGAAAAATCGAGAATGTATCCGTCATTCCTCCTTAGATATTCATCATAAAACAGCAAAACTACTCTTCTGCTAAATACCGGGGGCTGTCACACTCCCCCTCCATTCAAAGCCATTGATTTCCCATCATATGCTGAGAAGAAAAATGAGAAACGGGCTGAAAGAACAAAAAGAGGTGAAATTCATAGTATGTGGATACAGGAATGGCTCCAGGGGCCACATACAACGTGATCTCAGCCGTGACTAACCTATGAAACATGTCTAAAAGGGAAACGGTCTATGTTGCACGTATGAACCAATCAGAGCTCAGCTCTGGTTGCTATGGGCAACAAAGACTGTTTCTCTTTTAGACGGGTTTTATACATCCGCCTAATGGGCTCTCGTGGATTTACGGAATCCCAAAGGGGTTTGGCGAACCGGCGGGAAGACCATAGGGGCTCATTTAGAAAAGAATTATCAAAAAGGGAAGGAGTTGCCAACAGCAACCAGTCAGATTCAATAATGGCAGGTGGAACCGCACTGGACATCCTCTCAACCCTTCCCATGGAGGAGGCCCACTGGCCGTAGACTCAGGGGCTATTGTCCAAATATATCATGGTTTTTGGTGTTCCAGATTTCTCAGTTGACCTAGACTTTTTAGAATTTGGTCACCAGGTCTCCAGGTTACGGAAGCACTGAACGCTTGCATCCTCAAGGGTTAAAGGCTCAGTGATTAACAATTCCGGTAATTTGGTGAGTCAGGGAAGTTATTATTTAGGTCTGGCAGGCCGGCCATATAAATGATTTATAACCCTCAGTAAAAGCCTTCTCTTAAGTAACAGTATGGCCGGCGACCCGCCTTACCGGAGATGGATTAGATGCTGCTCTGAACATGTTGGGTTCAGGCAAGTACGGTTCTAGTCAAGGGTTACAAGTGATTGGAATAAGGTCGGACCGGACCAGAGGTTCCTCCACTTGGGGCTGGTTCTGCAATGATCATAAATCCCAGCATCAGCCATACAGGATTAGAAAAAAGATGGCTGATTCTTTCCAAAAACAGCACCACACCTGTCTGCAGTTTGTATGTGGTATTGCAGCTCAGCCCCACTTGAAGCTAAGCTGACCAGACGTGCAACCCATGGACAGGTGGGCGGCTTTTTGGAAGGAAGAAGTTATGTTTTTGTATTCCTGTACAACCCTATATGAACATAGCTGAAAGATGGGCCCTAGGAAACATTAGCTCTGCTGGGTTCAGGGGTCCACAGTCTGATCCTGGCTTTTCATACTTTAAGACCTAATGCACACAACTGTATACATTTTTGTGGTCCACAAATCGTGGATCATGGCTGTGTGCATCCCACATTTTCTCTTCCACAAATGTCTATTCATATCTGCAAAACGGACAAGGATAGGACATTTTTTTTGGTGGGGCCGCGGAACGGACATACAGATGCGGACAGCACAGGGTACGGAGCCCCTTGAAAGGGTCCGCATCCGATCCACAAAAAAAAATGCAGATCGGATGCGGACCAAAACTACACTAAATCAGATTGCTCCTATAATTGCAGTACCCGTTCTGACCACCGGGTGGATCACACCAATCCGAGTGTAATTTATAGCACTGTGCAATTTGTATACTACTGAGGGCAGGAAGCATATACACACCATATTCCTGTTATTCATTATGTAAAAGGAAATACAAAAGCGAATACTCAGAATAAATACCCTGCAGCAACGATAAAAAAACATTTGCTTGCCACGGTTTATATCCGCCTTCATTATTGGGATGTCCTAGGGGTGGGCAGTGAAGCTGAATCCTGCTTGCCTGTTATCCAGAGCCTTATCCAATGCATCATTTCTCCCCCATTAAGCATCTACAATCCAGGAGGCATTTTTCTACATGATCCTATACATCCGTACACAACACATACTTGTATTTATAGCGGCAGACAAGGATGAATGAGTCCTTACTTAAAGTGAAAGCCCGCCTTTGAACGCTATATCATCTTTAGGTCCAACATTCTGCGCTGATTCATTTCTTAATATATCTTTGAGGCGTTTGGAGCTCAGTTTATAGACACAAATAGTAAATTCTGTCTGATGCAGCCACCACTAGAGGGAGCCCAGGACTTCACTATGCAGTCGGCTCATAGACTCCCCCTAGTGGTGGCTCCGGGAGGCCAGTATTTTACTGTTTCTATTCTAAAAATTGGAAATCTGTAGATCTTTTAAGAACTGGGAACTATTTATCTAAAAAAAAATAAAAAAATAAAAAAAAAGGTGGTCATTCACTATAAAGGAGTCACCTGCTGATTTTAAGGGGTCCTGGCAGTGATAAGCTGCCATGCTATCATCTTTGGAGAGGTTTGGTAAATCAGTACAGTTAAAATCAACAGGCTCCTTGCGGTGCTCCCTGACAGGCTAGTGAAGGAGGGGGTCCTGACCGGGCTCCCCATCGCTTTCATGGGATGGACGGAGAGATATTGTTCAAGGGAGTCAAACCTATTGTTCAAGGGAGTCCAGAGGGTTGTCTCACTGTCTGTGTAGGTACAGAGAAATTAAAGGGGTTGTCCAGGTGCTAAATTCTTTCTTAAAGGGTCGAAATGGCAAGTCATACTCAGATCACCGATCTGCTGCCACTCCCGTCCTGGTGCTTCCCGGGTTCCCTCTTTTCCCGAACCAGCACACAGGAAATGACTGCTCAGCCAATCACTGACTGAAGGGGGTGACCTCTGCGGCCAGTGATTGGCTGAGCAGTCATTTCCTGCGTGCGGGTTCGGGATCAGGAAGTACAGAGCAGCGAGGACAAAGGAAGTGTCGGAATAAGAGCGGCGGGAATCGGTGATCTGAATAAGACTTTTTTTTATGCCATTCTGACTTATAAAAAAATATATAAAAATACTGTCCGGGCAACCCCTTTAAGGGCCTTATAGATACAGGATATTTTTTTCATTTTAGGAGAATACCCTTAATGAGTTTTCAGAAGCTTCTGCGGCTAAAATCAATAGAAGAAGAAGCGAAAACAAAGTTAATCAAACTTCTCCTTCCATTGATACAGATCGCACCTCGAAGAAGCCAAAGCTCGATGCGGAATCTCAATAAAAAACGCGTTTAATCTCCCGGTCTCGGAGCTGAATGTTCTGCCCTTTAGGATCCGCCAGGCAGCTCGTCAATATTAACTGCCACCCCTTCGTGGCAATGCAGTTATTGATCAGCCGGTGTCTCTCTAGGCACACTGACACGCGCAATAAGTACATCCGTCATTATTCCTCCTGTCCAATAAAAAGACGTTTTAACTATTTCGCTTCGAGAAGTTATTTCCAATGTTGGATAATTCCACCATATTCAGTATCTAGAAATGAGATTTAAAGGGATATTACAGAAACCGCCGCAGGTTGCAGATCACTTTCTGATAATAGTCAGCTGTCCTCCCACAGCTTCACATTATGAAAACTAGAGGACTGTTCATCCTGGTCCTCCTTGTTCACAAGTAATTACAAGCTTGCACCCAGAGCAGAGAAGCAGGTGTAAGGTGGGGGTGGAATTTTGATTTCATGTTTATTGGTTACAAGTGCAGCTTAGTCCCATTCAAGTGAATAGGGTGGAGTTGCAATACCAAGCACAGCCACTATACAATGGATGGCACTGTGCTTGACAAGCTGTGAGGAGGCTGATTGGCGGGAGTGTCGGACCCCCACCCATTAGGTCTTGATAGCCTAGGTCAGTGATGGCGAACCTATGGCACGGGTGCCAGAGGCGGCACTCAGAGCCCTCTCTGTGGGCACCTGCACTCTGGAAAAAGTCTATGGTGTACAATATGCCTTAGACTTTTCCTGCCATTCATCAGCGCAGGCGCACTATGAACAGCACAGGCAGCGCACTGAATGTAGGCAGGCTATTATAGCTAAATAATAAAGTACATAGAGGATATACTATATTGGACTGTAGTATTCAGGTTAAATTGCTTTGTTGGCACTTTGCAATAAATAAGTGGATTTTGGGTTGCAGTTTGGGCACTTGGCCTTTAAAAGGTTCGCCATCACTGGCCTAGGTCATAAAGACCGTGTGTGATGCCACATCGAGTCCCTGGGCACCGTATTATTCCTTTAAAGCAACAGACAGTGGACATTCAGTGTGTCACATAGAGGGCTGCATTGCTTCTAGGGGAGAAGGTCCCAGTAATACAGTGCCACATGGTGGAGCTGAAGGGCACTAGACTCCTTAAAGGGACTGTTAAAGGGCTTCTGTCATTTGTTTATTATAGGAGTGTAGAAAAATATGGTTTGGGGGGTTTTCTGGCAATAACAGCTCCACACCTGTTAGTGGGTTGTGACTGGTATGGCAGCTTAGCTCAGTTGAAGGGGATAGGGTTGAGTTGCAATACCACATACAACCTGCGGACAGGCGAGGCGTCGTTTTTGGAAGACAGCTGCCAGGTTTTACTTAAAGGGCTTCTGTCACCCCCCTAAAGTAATTTTTCTTTTTTTGGCTACTTAAAATCCTTATACTGCGATTTATCAATATATAGTGCTCTTACTCTTTTTCGTTAATTAAAACCCCTAGGGGCCCCTTAGAAGCTGCATGGACAGCAGGGCTTCCCCCCTCATAATATGAATCCAGCCCTTTCCACTTCCTGCTTCTTGCGGCTGAGCAGTATTTGCTGTATTGACCTCTAGGGGCCACGGTTATTCAATGGGGTCCAGAGACCGGCCTCCAAAGCCGGGCGCCGGGCAGACAATGCTTCATGGCAAATCAGGGATATTAGCAGCGAATTCATTCATGACGGCCTTGGGCAGACAAAAACAAAAAAATTCCTGCCCTACCCTCTGGCCATTTAAAGCACAATGCACCCCTCTCAGTAACACGCTGAATGGCCCCCTCCCATTTACCTAATTACCCTGGCCTGTTGCCGTGGGGGGTACCATCCCCGGAGAAGGGCGACCTCGGAACAGAAAAGGCAATAGCACAGGAAACAGCTGCTTGCAGGGTAATGCAAGAAAGCGAAAGGTCCGGCGAACAATAGCCAATGCTAACAAAGACACAATGAGGACCAGAACTCAGCGTAACAGATCTGAAGACTGACGCCGGCGAGTACAATAGACCGCGATGCATGTTTAATTAACCTTTCATCTGCCAGTTATCCCCCGAAGCGTGCATGCATCAATGCAATGACACGAAATGTCACCGGCGGTCTTTCCCAGTTGTCATGTGCACCCGCCCCACCGACAAGGGACAGGTACCATGAAGTGACATCATTCCTGTTAATGTAATGCACGCTGCGACGCGCCTGGAATGCACAAGCCGTGTACACCCATGCGGCGGTCATGGGCTTAAGCTTTCGCCAGAGTGTTTGCAGCCTGTTCCCCTGTCCAAAGACAGATAAAGTCATTCCAATTTATTACACAGAAGCCGCCACTCGTGATGAAAGAGCGGCATGAAAATGAGCGGCCCCGGCTCGCGGCCCCGGCCTGTTTGATAGGGCTCATGAAAGGGACGCGGAGAACTTTTGAAATTGCGCAACAAAGAGATGAGGAATAATTACAGCGTCTGAAGAGCCATCCCCAGCTCTTTATTTTTCGCCAGCAATGACATCTGTCAAAGTCATGAGCGAATGTCGTAATCAGACTGTGAAATTAGGAAGCAAATATGAAAGAGGTTCTGAGACAGATGCTAATCGATGCCGGCAGTAAGTCTGCAAATCTTACCGTCTTTACAATGGACAGGAATAATTCACTTAACCGTAAAGCGCTGGACAGAAGTGTAGCTCTAGCAGCGAAAGCTGTGGTCAAACGTGTGCACTCAAGCATGGGTGGATGAAGTGAAAATGGTGTCTGCTCCTGGTGACAATCTAGACCGCCACTCCACCATCAGTAGGGGATATGCCGGAACCAAGTGCTTTTCTGAACCATGGAGAAAAGTGACATGACAAAATGTGCTATATCCATGGAGTGAGAGAACTTTGCAAGGATTGACCTGGAAAGGAGATGTGGTCGCCATGGTCAAGCTTTACCTTCCCATTCGCTCTACTACACAATAGACAGAACTGTGTAGGAGCTATCACCCAAAACAGCTGACTAGTAAGGGTGCAAGGTGTGAGACCCCCGCCGATCAGATATTAATGGCCTATCCTGAGGTACAATCTTTGCCAAGGCATGGTTGGTGGGCAGATTTCCCACCCAACTTATGACCATGGCTCTTGACCATGGAAGTCTAAATGATGCGTAGCCTCTACCATGTTATAGACATCATACCGATGTCATCTTATGTGGCAGAGGGACTTTGAGCCCTCTTGGATGTTACCGCTACCAAATGCATATTCTAAGTCTTCTTCAAGATCTATTCTTTGCACAAGGTAATCACAAGATTTCAGCGGAGCCGTAAACTGCTTCTCCTCAACCATCTCCATCCAACTGTCGTCCTCGATAAGCCCTGTTGCGTCTCCCCCATTCTTCTAATCCGCATGAACTCACACGGTGTGACAGGCAAGGATCTCCAGACTACAGGGCTGCAGGCCAGAGCTCCTGCAATGTTCCCCTCGTACGTCTTCTACTTGCAGAAACTGCATTCGTCTTTCCGAGCTCGAGACTTCAAAGAGATTTCATCAGCTTCCTTCCAACAGGGCATTTCTCTCCTCAGCAAGACAGTCTGGCGGAGGAAGCTTCGGCAGGATAAATCTTGTATTCCAGCAGCAAAGAATTGATCTCTGAGGGATTTTAACATAAACTATCCCTCGCAGTGATGCCTGCCTGTTTGTTTGGTGGGAAGTCGAGTTTGCATCTTGAGCAGCTGACGAGAAGAAGCTTGAGTCACAAGAAGAAGACTCGGGTTCTCGTAATCAAGGAGCGGAGACGGAACACGGGGAAGATCTATTTATAACCTATTAGCTTGAAATTATGCATTATGGATGAACGTTCCACGTTCCTGTATTTCAGGATTAATTAAAGCCCTGCGACGCTGGAGGCCCCAACTCAGACCTGAGAGGCTCACACATCCCGATAAGTGGGTCAACGCTTCTTCTCCGGCAACTACAATTCAATGGACTTTCACTAAGTACGTTAAAGTTTCCAGAGGCAACTCCATAGCTTTCTTCTTCCTTCTCAAGTGAATTGATTGGGTCAAGTAGAGAAACACCTTCCGAAGGGGACAGTCCATTTTTGGAGGTGGTCTTAAAGGGGTTGTCCGGGTTCAGAGCTGAACCCGAAAATACCCTTATTTTCAGCCAGGCAGCCCCCATGATGTTGGCATCGGAGCGCTCCCATGCGCTCCCTTGCCCTGCGCTAGATCGCACAGGGCAAGGTCTCTTTTGTTTTCAATAACACACTGCCCGGCAGAAACTTCCGCCCGGCAGTGTGTTCGGTGACGTCACCGGGCTTCCTGGCAGCCCCATGGAGAGCCCCGGTACGTCATCGGATCTCCAAAAAATGCCTTTGCCCTGCGCGACTTAGCGCAGGGCAAAGGAGAGCAATTGGAGCATGAACTGCTCCAATGCTCAAGTCAGGGGGGCTGCCTGGGTGAAAATGGAGGTATGTCCGGGTTCAGCTCTGAACCCGGACAACCCCTTTAACAGTCAAAGCAATCCCTCAAGAGACTCTTCTACCAGCAGATACTCTACCAACAGGCGGACTACCCGTGGTATATTAAACTTCATCTTGGATTACAGGCTGCTGCTTATGGTAGCCCTATATTAAAAGCATATCTGGTGAGAGATCTACCTTCATTTCAGGGATATTGTTTGTTGCAGAGAAGTTCAGCTAGTTGTAATTGTTACTCAGGGAGTTGTTACTACTGTTAGCTAGACATATAATCTTATGTACAGGCAGCCATTTTACCATATGCTTCAGTGTTAATGCAAATGTTATAGTACATGCTATCTATACTTTATACTTATACTTGCTATTTGTATTCTTATAGTTTTACCAATCAAACAATCCTGTTTTACCAATAAACAAGTTAGACTACAAAGAACAGTCCTCTTATTTGGAAGACAGGAATGGTTTATGCTGAACGTCAGACTGCACACTGTGTGAACGTGTAAGAAGACAGAACACACACCTATCAGACACCGGTGACATAGTCTAACGATATGCCACCAATGTGTGGGATAGTCCAACCCGCTTAAAGTCAATTGTGTGCTACCTGTGGACACCACAGACAGAAGACGTCCGTGATTCACTGACATGTGAAAGAGGCCATATACAACTTAGAATCATAGAAAAGGAGTAATACTCACTTTACTAATCCATCGCCGCTGTTGCGCCCACGCTTCCCAAGTCCACCACCGGCCTCTGGACACCCAGATGCAGTGATGAGATATAACACAACATGTGACTGCTGCAGCCAGTGATCTCAGTGGTCTTTATACATCACTGGTACGACGATTGGCTGCAGTGGTCACATGCTGTCAATTTTTGCATTAAAAGCTGAATGCATTGGGATTCCAGAAGGAAATATAAAAGAAGACATTACAGTAGATTCCTGGTGGCACCTTGTAGGTAACTGTTCAGCAGAGATGAGGGAGCAGCAGGTAGGTGACTACCATGGCAGGTTTCCTAAATGGAGGCTTAATCACTGACGTGAAGCTGGACGCTCGTTGGCTGTTCCTAATCCGCTGGGGGCAGGGGTGGATGGGGAACTTAAAGTGGCCCTGGAAAAAATACTAAAAGTGGCCCCGTTTTGGAGTCGAGCCCAAATTGATGGAAGGCAGGGCCAACACAAGTAGACGAGGCCAGAAATACCATATTGTGGCACATTATACCGCCCCAGAAGAGCCAAATACCACAGTCCATCACAAAATACTGCCGCCAGCAGCACAAAATACATCCCCAAAAACTTCCACTGGCCGGCCGTGAGGAGGGCTCAGACAGCCCCTTGGGCATCGGCCCACTGGGAAAATTCCCTGTAAGATCTATGGCCAATCCCCCCCTGGCTGGTGATAAAAGCGACAGAACCTGTCAGCAGTGCGTGTGATTGTGATAGACGGCTTTGCACGAAATCAGATGCCTTTATATTTGGCCCATTCGTCCGTTTCCCCTGCTGGATAATCTGTGGGGTCATAGTAGTTTAGGCGGTGGATTTGTTAAAGGGAATCTGTCCCCAGGAAATTTACTGTTAAACCAGCACAATCAAGAAGGAGAGGGAGGAGGAGCAGCAAGGGTGCACACCGTGGACTTGGCCCGCCCTCAGTGCACTCAACTGCTCATTTGCATATGGAATAAAAGCAGAATGAAGCCACGGATCGCTAAATGATAGGTATCATTACATTCAGCTGGCGGTGTGCTAGGTGTAAAAGGGAATTTTCTGGTGACACCCTCCCTTTACTGAGGAACCTGAACCGATCTCCCTGATCCCTGAAATATCCGATTCTGTGTGAGCTGCATCTCTTGGTAACGGGCGGCTGTCATTGTCAAATAGCATTATATGGTTTCCATGGTACAACCATAAGACGGGTCAGACATCCGAGTGTAATAGGAGAAGATCAGAGCGCCGGAGGAGTGTTCACTGGGCCAGACGATGCTGCAAAAATCTATCTATTTATCCTTTTGTTTGCTTTTTAACCCCTTTATATGTTACATGTGTTTGAAAAAATAAAAATCAATCTATCATATCTATCTATCTACCATATATATACAGTACAGACCAAAAGTTTGGACACACCTTGTTATTCAAAGAGTTTTTTTTATTTTCATGACTATGAAAATTGTAGATTCACACTGAAGGCATCAAAACTATGAATTAACACATGTGGAATTATATACATAACAAAAAAGTGTGAAACAACTGAAAATATGTCATATTCTAGGTTCTTCAAAGTAGCCACCTTTTGCTTTGATTACTGCTTTGCACACTCTTGGCATTCTCTTGATGAGCTTCAAGAGGTAGTCACCTGAAATGGTTTTCACTTCACAGGTGTGCCCTGTCAGGTTTAATAAGTGGGATTTCTTGCCTTATAAATGGGGTTGGGACCATCAGTTGCGTTGTGGAGAAGTCAGGTGGATACACAGCTGATAGTCCTACTGAATAGACTGTTAGAATTTGTATTATGGCAAGAAAAAAGCAGCTAAGAAAAAACCAACAAGTGCTAAGCTTCTCTGGGAACTCCTTCAAGACTGTTGGAAGACCATTTCAGGTGACTACCTCTTGAAGCTCATCAAGAGAATGCCAAGAGTGTGCAAAGCAGTAATCAAAGCAAAAGGTGGCTACTTTGAAGAACCTAGAATATGACATATTTTCAGTTGTTTCACACTTTTTTGTTATGTATATAATTCCACATGTGTTAATTCATAGTTTTGATGCCTTCAGTGTGAATCTACAGTTTTCATAGTCATGAAAATAAAGAAAACTCTTTGAACGAGAAGGTGTGTCCAAACTTTTGGTCTGTACTGTATATATATGTATTTTGTCTCTGGAGGTGCTGTTCCGTTTTTTGGTTATATATAAATATATGTATTAAATATAAAGGTGGATTATATGAGTCTACCTACAGTATACGAGGCATATTCAATCAATGTATATTAGTATGACAACCCCCAACAGGGTATATGGATGTCATAGGTGCCCCCCTTAGGACCCCGTCTATTAGCTAGAACAGCCTCTCCATTCATCCTCCACCTGGATGCAGCAGCCAGGATGGGGTTAGCAGACCCATGCCCTGGAGACAGGTGCGGACCCGTATCCATCAGAGGTGTCATATACCGTGGATACTCCATAAGGCCGGGGCTACATGTGGTTGCAGCACATATGACTATTCAGTTCCATTGTGCTTTGAGGCTGCACTGCTATACAGCGATCCTTGCGGCCACAGTCACCATGCAGTCCCAACCTGAAAGGCCTTTTAAAGGTGTATTCCAGTATCTGCAACTACAGCTTAATCTTTCTCAATTAAAGTTATATAATTTTTGAATATACCTTTTGCCTCAATTCATCTTGATTTTCAAGATCTCTGCTTGCAGTCATTTAAAGGGAACCTTGAAAGTGTTCTCCAGCTACAGATATTGATGACCAAACTTCAGGATAGGTCATCAATATTAGATCAGTGTCAGTCTGACACCCAGCACCCCCGACGATCAGCAGTTTTGGAACCTACACTGTGCACAGGACTGGGAGCAGCCAGCGCCATACACTGTGTAGTGTCCGTGACAGCGCACTGCAGCTCGAATGGGAACTGCTCCGCAGCACGCTGGGGCCAAAACTACACAGTGTATTAAATCCTATAGGATAGCCCCACCCAAGCAGCAATTACAAATGTTAGGGGACCCCCAAAAATAATCCATATGTTGCACACTAACTAGCCAAGACCCCCAGGGTGATTAGAAATCCTCTCTATCACCCAAAGTCTATAGCTTCATTGAACCCACATTTCAAACTTTTTTTCCCATAAAATAAGACCATTTGCCACTGAATTTGAGACTCCTTATGAGACGACTATTCACAAGGTCAGGAGAGAAGACATATTAATAGCGGCTCATCACAAATCTTTCTGTTCTCTGTGCTCGTTACAGCCGCTGAAATGTCATTAAAATCTCTCTATGATCCATCATTATGAGTGAGAGCTGCACAGAAATCACATATCATTACATTATAAAAAAAAATAAGTATATTGGTGGAAGGAGAAGAGTATGAAGAGAAGGGGGCTATGGGAGTGGAGGGTCATGGATCTCAAGGATGTAACGTATATTAGACTATGGTGCTCTGAGCATATAATGACTCCAAATCCCCTGCATTGACATAGAGCAAAATGATAAAATTCTAAATACCTGCTGTCACCACTAGGGGGAGCTCAGGAGCTGAGAGTATACACTTATGTTTTTGAATTCAATTATATAAACAGTATCAATTAAGCTCCACCTAGTGGTGGCTGCCAGGATGGCACAATCTGTCGAAAGATGGGCTAAATGATGGATATACAGTGAGTGCAGAATTATTAGGCAAATGAGTATTTTGACCACATCATCCTCTTTATGCATGTTGTCTTACTCCAAGCTGTATAGGCTCGAAAGCCTACTACCAATTAGGCATATTAGGTGATGTGCATCTCTGTAATGAGAAGGGGTGTGGTCTAATGACATCAACACCCTATATCAGGTGTGCATAATTATTAGGCAACTTCCTTTCCTTTGGCAAAATGGGTCAAAAGAAGGACTTGACAGGCTCAGAAAAGTCACAAATAGTGAGATATCTTGCAGAGGGATGCAGCACTCTTAAAATTGCAAAGCTTCTGAAGCGTGATCATCGAACAATCAAGCGTTTCATTCAAAATAGTCAACAGGGTCGCAAGAAGCGTGTGGAAAAACCAAGGCGCAAAATAACTGCCCACGAACTGAGAAAAGTCAAGCGTGCAGCTGCCAAGATGCCACTTGCCACCAGTTTGGCCATATTTCAGAGCTGCAACATCACTGGAGTGCCCAAAAGCACAAGGTGTGCAATACTCAGAGACATGGCCAAGGTAAGAAAGGCTGAAAGACGGCCACCACTGAACAAGACACACAAGCTGAAACGTCAAGACTGGGCCAAGAAATATCTCAAGACTGATTTTTCTAAGGTTTTATGGACTGATGAAATGAGAGTGAGTCTTGATGGGCCAGATGGATGGGCCCGTGGCTGGATTGGTAAAGGGCAGAGAGCTCCAGTCCGACTCAGACGCCAGCAAGGTGGAGGTGGAGTACTGGTTTGGGCTGGTATCATCAAAGATGAGCTTGTGGGGCCTTTTCGGGTTGAGGATGGAGTCAAGCTCAACTCCCAGTCCTACTGCCAGTTTCTGGAAGACACCTTCTTCAAGCAGTGGTACAGGAAGAAGTCTGCAAGGTAAGAAAAACATGATTTTCATGCAGGACAATGCTCCATCACACGCGTCCAAGTACTCCACAGCGTGGCTGGCAAGAAAGGGTATAAAAGAAGAAAATCTAATGACATGGCCTCCTTGTTCACCTGATCTGAACCCCATTGAGAACCTGTGGTCCATCATCAAATGTGAGATTTACAAGGAGGGAAAACAGTCCACCTCTCTGAACAGTGTCTGGGAGGCTGTGGTTGCTGCTGCACGCAATGTTGATGGTGAACAGATCAAAACACTGACAGAATTCATGGATGGCAGGCTTTTGAGTGTCCTTGCAAAGAAAGGTGGCTATATTGGTCACTGATTTGTTTTTGTTTTGTTTTTGAATGTCAGAAATGTATATTTGTGAATGTTGAGATGTTATATTGGTTTCACTGGTAAAAATAAATAATTGAAATGGGTATATATTTGTTTTTTAAGTTGCCTAATAATTATGCACAGTAATAGTCACCTGCACACACAGATATCCCCCTAAAATAGCTAAAACTAAAAACAAACTAAAAACTACTTCCAAAAATATTCAGCTTTGATATTAATGAGTTTTTGGGGTTCATTGAGAACATGGTTGTTGTTCAATAATAAAATTAATCCTCAAAAATACAACTTGCCTAATAATTCTGCACTCCCTGTACATTAAAGCACATCACTGTATAGATTGGGTGCTGTGGGAAGCCATCCTGTAATTACAATGACTATTCCACCTTATAATGACAGTCTCCATTTCCTAAAGGGGTATTCCAGCCACAAGCATTTACCACCTTTGCATAGGTGATAAATCCTAGACTAGTGCGGGTCCATCAGCAGAACCAGTATATTTTATTGGTGGAGTTTCATTTCTTTTAATTTTCTACTTGTAATTTTTTTTAAAATCTGATTATTAATGCCAGCTGAGGAGAGGCACTATATTACTATAGCATTTCAACAGAATGCTCTCCTGACATGTCTGTTTTAGTAGATACTAGTATTCCTCATGAAATAACAATTTTGAAACATATTTTCTTAGAACTCTACATTGTGCAGTTATTACTCCTAAAAATTTGTAAATACATTGACAACTTATTTTTTTTTTCCCAGCTGCGAGTGCACCCCCTGCACAGTCTGGCTCTGTCCCCAATCAGTGCTGTCTGTGTAGAAAAACACCCCATTGACAAGGTAAATGGTATCACCCAGATGATAATTTATTTGTGCATTTCCAGGAGGAATAACAGAGAAATGACGCAACACAGCTTTCTAAGAAAAGATGCTCCAGAATTGTTACTTCACGGAGAATACAAGTATTCACTAAAACAGCCATGTCAGGAGAGGGGACCGATCCACACTAAGAAAGGCTGGTTGCCATGGATAAACTGCCTAACAACCAGTCTTTCATATGACGTTGTCAAGCAGTTTTAGTAATCAGATTTTTGTAACAATACATTTTGGAGGAAAAGCCCTTACATAAATAAATTAGTGCCTGGGACAGAACCATTTCGATTACACCCCGTGCACATGACCATATTTTTTGACTGCTTCTGATCCGCATTTTTTGCTCATTGGATGCGGACCCTTTCATCTCAATGGGGCCACAAAAATGCTGACAGCATACCATGTGCTGTCCGTTCTGTGGCCCTGCAAAAAATATAACACATGCCCTATTCTTGACCTGCGGAACGGGAAAGTGCAAGGTGCCCCGTGTTTTGCGGATACATGGTTTGTGGACCACAAAACAGACATGGACGTGTGCATGAGGCCTTAGGCCTAGATGATCAAGGGCCAGGCTGCCCCCTAGTCGGTACTTCGGAGAAGGAGAGGTGTGAAAGGCTGACCAACCTCATGACAAAATCAGTGAGGACTATACAATATTGACTGACACAAAGTAACAATTTTCTCAGAATGTATCAGAAGACTTTGTAACATCTGTAGAACATTACCGATCCTGGTCAGCTATTATCTCCATTTTGCCAGGCTCCTAAGCTTATAACGCACGTGTTGTTCTCCATATCCCATTATCTGATCCTGAAATAAACACATATCAATCTGGAGACCTGACACATGAATCTTCCTGAGAGAAGCCGAGCCAGAAAATCGTCCATTTCTCAGGCATGATGATATCTTGAGCGCCGTGCGCGCCTTTCCCTCCCTCTCATCCCTGCAGAGTCAAATTAAGTTCTAGAAATCCATCTCCTGTGAATACTTCTCCAGACTAGTCTAATAAAAATGATGATAGACAACGTGACTTATTACCCAGCGCCCCCAGCTCGCAGTCATTGGTTTCATACAGTAATGCACAGTGTTTGCCAGACTCGGCCTTTCCTGAAGGCTTCATCTCAATACCGTATGGCAGACGCTCAGCAACATCATTTCACCAGTGAGCAGTGGTCGATACCCAGTTCATGACCAGAATAAAGTGGTACAACCCCGCTCCCTGCGCCCCATTAGAATAAAAGGGGGACGATTCATGCTCAGGACACCCCAGATGTCAGTCAGAGCGGACAGTCATGACCACCATATATTATATCGTCAAACCAGGTGGTCAACAACAGGCCCTTAACCACCTCAGCCCCCCTAGCTTAAACCCCCTTAATGACCAGACCACTTTTTTACACTTCTGCACTACACTACTTTCACGGTTTATTGCTCGTTCATACAACTTACCACCCAAATTAATTTTACCTCCTTTTCTTCTCACTAATAGAGCTTTCATTTGGTGGTATTTTATTGCTGCTGACATTTTAACTTTTTATGATATTAATCGAAATTGACCAAAATTTTGTAAAAAAAATACATTTTTCTCTTTCTGTTGTAAATTTTTTCAAATAAAACTACATTTCTATATAAATTTTTCTCTAAATTTATTGTTCTACATGTCTTTGATTAAAAAAATAATGCAATAAGTGTATATTTATTGGTTTGGGTAAAAGTTATAGCATTTACAAACTATGTAAAAACTATGGTGCAAAAAATTTTATTTACGCACTTTGACTTTCTGAGCACCTGTCATGTTTCCTGAGGTTCTACAATGCCCAGACAGTAGAAACACCCCACAAATGACCCCATTTCAGGAAAGTAGACACCCTAAGGTATTCGCTGATGGGCATAGTGAGTTCATGGAAGTTTTTATTTTTTGTCACAAGTTAGTGGGGTGTCTTCTTTCCAAAATGGGGTCACTTGTGGGGTATTTATACTGCCCTGGCATTTTAGGGGACCTAAAGCGTGAGAAGTAGTTTGGAATCCAAATGCGTAAAAATGCCCTGTGAAATCCTAAAAGTACTCATTGGAATTTGGGCCCCCTTGCGCACCTAGGCTGCAAAAAAGTGTCACACATGTAGTATCGCCGTACTCAGGAGAAGTAGGGCAATGTGTTTTGGGGTGTATTTTTACATATACCCATGCTGGGTGAGAGAAATATCTCAGTAAAAGACAACTTTTCCCATTTTTTTATACAAAGTTGTCATTTTACAGAGATATTTCTCTCACCCAGCATGGGTATATGTAAAAATACACCCCAAACACATTGCCCTACTTCTCCTGAGTACGGCGATACTACATGTGTGACACTTTTTTGCAGCCTAGGTGCGCAAAGGGGCCCAAATTCCAATGAGTACCTTTTAGGAGGGCATTTTTAGGCATTTGGATTCCAGACTTCTTCTCATGCTTTAGGGCCCCTAAAATGCAAGGGCAGTATAAATACCCCACAAGTGACCCCATTTTGGAAAGAAGACACCCCAAGGTATTCTGTGAGGGGCATGGCGAGTTCCTAGAATATATATTTTTTGGCACAAGTTAGCGGAAAATGTTTATTTTATTTTTTTCTCTTACAAAGTCTCATATTCCACTAACTTGTGACATAAAACAAAATTTTACATGAACACTGCATTTTTTGTAGAGCCTATAGAACATGTCCTATTCTTGTCCGCAATTGCGGACAAGAAAAGGCATTTTCTATATAGTTCTGGCAATGTGTGGATCCGCAAAATGCATGTTTCGCGGATCCGCGGTGTCCGTGTTTTGCGGATCCGTGGATCCGCAAAACGCATACAGACGTCTGAATGGAGCCTTACAGGGGGGTGATCAATGACAGGGGGGTCATCAGGGAGTCTATATGGGGTGATCAGGGGTTAATAAGGGGTTAATAAGTGACAGGGGGGGTGTAGTGTGGTGATTGGTGCTACTTACAGAGCTGCCTGTGTCCTCTGGTGGTCGATCCAAACAAAAGTGACCACCAGAGGACCAGGTAGCAGGTATATTAGACGCTGTTAACAAAACAGCATCTAATATACCTTTTTGGGGTTAAAAAAAATCGCATCTTCAGCCTGCCAGCGAATGATCGCCGCTGGCAGGCTGTAGATCAACTCGTTTACCTTGCGATCCAGTGAACGCGCGCTCCTGTGAGCGTGCGTTCACAGAAAATCTCGCGGCTCGCGAGATGACGCATATATGCGTCTACGAGGAATAAACCGACCGCCTGCAGGATGCATCCCTGCGTTAGGCGGTCGGGAGGCGGTTAAAGGCTGTGTACACCTTAGGTTAGGGAGCAAACTTTATTATTATTGCATTGTACTTATTTTGAACTAAAAATAATTTTTTCAATTGGGCTTTGTTAAAAAATTTTAACCACTGTCTTTGTGCAGCCTTGAGTTTCTCTAGTAGCAGGATCTGAATTTTCACTCTGTTCCGTCAGGCAGCTCAGCTGATGGCTCCTTATCTCTGCTCTTACAAACACTCATTATAGCTCAGTTCTTATCTTACTGATAAGAATATGGCTTAAATAATTTTTCTAACCTTTAGTAGAGATAAGGTATATTAGATGACCGGTGTTCTGTCAGAAAACCTTAACTCGTCAGATTCCCTTACCCCACGTGACTTCCGGGGGTGTGTGCCTCCGCGCAAGCGCAGTACCAGGGCATGGGTATGGTAAAATTTCAGTGAGCGTTGACTCATGGACACCGCTCGTGCGCTCTCAGGGGTAAGGAAATCTCACGGTCTTTTGTCTTGTTAAATCTCCTTACCCTCACACTGCGTACGCGCGGATTGTAAAATCTCCATACCCTCACTACAAAGCGCGCTTGCGCAGTGTGAGGGTAAGGAGATTTAACAAGACAAAAGATCGTCAGATCTCCTCACCCCTGAGGGCGCACGCGCGGTGTCCGTGCACGCGTCCATGAGTCAACGCTCACTTACATTACCCATGCCCTTGGTACTGCGCTTGCGCAGAGGCGCCGTGCCGTGGTACTGCGCTTGCGCGGAGGCGCACACCCACGGAAATCATGTGGGGTAAGGGAATCTGACGAAGTAACGTTTTTCTGACAGAACATCGGCACAAAGTGAAAGTAAAAAGTAGAATCCACACAGCTAATTAAACACTTAACCCTTTGTGACCGAACGGCTTAATATTTTTAATAAAGACCAATTGAAAAAATGATTTTTAGCCCCAAATGAGTAAAATGCAATCGTAGAAAAACAAATTGCCCCCCGGAGGTGTACATAGCCTTTAAAGGGGTCTTTCCAAAAATAACACTAGTGTTTAGTCGCTGGGAGCCCGATCACTAGAACGGAGGTCCCTGACTCCTGATGTCCACAGAGAGGTAGTGTGCATACTTGACCACACTTCGCTCACTTATATGGACTGCTGGAGATAGCGCTCAGCTCCAGAGCCAACAATCCCACAACAGTGACCGGAGAGATGGTCAATTCATATGGGGAATCAGAGATCAGTGGTAGGACCCCCAGCAATGAGATCTTTGTAGGAAAAACCCCTTCGAATCCGACGGATAGCCATACACAGCGGACAAGTTGTTGGCCGAATGTCTATCTGGCTGACAATGCTCCTGACCTCCCCATGCACCCGGGCTCGGCCAAGTGAGAACAGACTGCCTTATCTCCTTTGAGAGCAATGGATCAGGCATGGTGAAATCCAACAGCCCAATCCTTTTCACCACCCTCGACAGCAGAATACACACTAGTTGGTCAGACGGCCATGCCGAAATCGGTGAGATTGGTCGATATTAATGTGTATGGTTAGCTTAGCTGCATGCATAGACCGTAGCTTAGTATTATACGTCTTTATATTTAATCCATGTTTTGCTGGTCCATGCTGCCGAGTTACTACCTGGGTGACCACCATTTGAGTACCTGTATCAATCCGTGCTGCAGTGGTCACAGGACGTTTCACACCATTCAGTGCAGAACAAGAAAGGTTAAAGCAAGTTCTGTGCCGAGCGTGATGCTTGGGAAGACACGAAAAACAGATGGGATTTAAAGGGGTTATCCCGCGATGTGTAAAAAATGAAAAATCAGACATCATACAGCACATGACAATCTCATTCGAACAGTTAGAACCAGCCCTGCACCTCACATGGACCCAGAGATCTCCCCATTCACTGCTCTGCTAGATTTATATCAGGCTGACCGCTCAAGGGGAGTGTCCTTTCTGCTGCAGCTAAGGGGGCGTGTCCATGCTCTGCCTATCACCGCTCAGGAGGCATTTAAAGGATGGAACTGAGCATGTGCGGCCATCTCAGTGAGCAGGTCAAAGAAATAAAAAAAACGGCAGGTGGGGCTTTACAGATAGATTTCAGTGAATCACTCAGTGGCTATAGTAAATTTTTTATTACATGCAATTACAAAAGTATTCAGATCTAGGAGCTGGTTTGAAAACTATAGAATACGACTACTATGTCCCCACCTGGCTGATAAAGGGGTGGTATGAGGAAAGTGGACAACCCCTTTAATGCCATCATCCACTTCAGCACATTATGATCCTGAATTTCATGGCCATGAAGTATAAGCAGGAGGAGGAACCCATCCTGGCGTCCATAGTGCTGCCTGCATTCACGGATATCTGCCCTGTCTATTGTGTCATCCCCTTATGGTTCAGTGACTGGGGGGAAGGGAAGTAACCCTAACATCTTACAGACGTTCCTGAGCAGGAATGTTGAGGATTGTTCTCCTCGCAACGCCCCTGTAGGAAACACAAAGCATCCGGGAGCATTCATTGTAAAGCAGCAGAGCTCAGTGCAGCCCCATTGTCTGCTGTAGATGGGCTTAGCCTGCCAGGGTTCAATTCACTGAATGGGGGTTTCCAGGGTCCCCTCTCTTAGTTAAGCAAAATATAAAAGACTGTTTGAGAAGGAGTTGTGAGAAGTTTTCCAGAACTTGACAAGTGCTTTATGCATCAGCTGTCTTCTGGGTGGCACCATGCCACCGGCGGCAGGAAGCAGGGCAAAGACAAATGCGACCCAAACTGTAAGAAGCACATAGATACTATAGAGAATGGGATGGACCTCTTAACTGACAGATGTCAGCTATACTAGATAGATAGATACAGGGCTGGCTCCAGGGTTATGTGCAATAAGAGATTCCCTTACCCCGCTGTCCGTGAGAGCGTCCATGAGTCAACGCTCACTGTAATTTTAACTTACCCATGCCCTGGTAGTGTGCTTGCGCAGAGGCGCCGTGCCGTGGTACTGCGCTTGCGCGGAGGCGCACTCCCCCGGAAGTCGCATGGGGTAAGGAAATCTCAGTGGGTCCCTTGTGGCATTTTTTTACATTGACCTTTTGCCCTGTGGGTCTCACACCATATAATGACCCCCCTGTGGCCCCTAAAACGTATAATGACCTCCAGTGGCCCTTCATTCATAACAGTGAACCCCAGTGGCCCCCCATTCAGAATAATGAACCCTAGCGCCCCCAGACAGTATAATGGCCTCCTGTGGCCCCTATACAGTATAATGACCCCCAGTGGCCCCCTTACTGGGGGGTCATACTGTATGGAGGGGGCGCTGGGGGTCATTATACTGTATGCCTATATAGTGTACCATTCCAGCCAAGAACTATGCTTATTGCTGCATACCCCCCCGGCTGCCTGCTGCAGCATATTATATAGTGTGCCATACATCACATCTCCCCTTAAAATTGTGCCTGATACGTATAATGTATAGTGCGCCGTTAGCTCCCCAATGATATGTGCCTGCTGTTGGGCATTATATAGTGCGCCACCCCCCTTCCCTCAAGATCTGTGCCTGTTTCTCCCTATTATATAGTGTTCCGTACCCCCCTTCCCCATGACTGGTGCTCCCCCTCCCTATTCACTGCCTCAGCCTCCAGGAACTTTTATTTTGAACCTGTAGTAAAGCTGCTCGGCTGTCCCTTGGACTGGGGTCTGCAGCGCCTAGCCTCAGTCATTACTTGCTGCAGAGGGACCCCGCGCGGTACCGCTCACTGACATTTCTCTGCCGGTGCAGGCTAGTCCAGCCAATCAGCAGCAGGCTCTGCTAGCACTGCAAATACTGATTGGCCAGCCCAGCAGAGAGACAACACGCGCAGAGTGAGCGGCGGACTGGACCTGAGAGACGGCAGCGACACTGATGTGCTGGGAAAGGGCTCGCTCACACGAACATGTGCTGCCCATTGCCGTATTGCGGACCGCATTTGCGGATCCGCAATACACGGGCACCGTTCCGTGTGCATTCCGCATCACAGATGCGGCACGGAAGCACGGAACGAAACACTATGGAGTGCTTTCTGGGGTTCCGTGCCTCCGCACAGCAAAAAGATACATTATGCTGTATCTTTTTGCAGAACAGAGGGATCGCAGACCCATTCAAGTGAATGTGTCCACGGTCCCCATGCGGCTCGGCCACGGTCAGTGCCCGTGCATTGCGGATTTGCGGTCCACAGCACGGGCACAGGTTTCACACGGTCATGTGAACGAGCCCTATAGGAGGAGAGGGAGGGCAGGGAGCTGAAAGGCAAGGACTGAGCCCAAGGCAGGACTTGGGAAGTGTGTGTAATTAGGGGGCATCCACGTCCGGACCGCTTTCCCCCAGGGGCCCCATAGAAACTCTGTGGTCTGCCTCTATTGGAGGTACGCCAGTGGCAGTGGGCCCCCCAGGATCAGCGGGCCCGGCACTTGCCCGGGTATGCCGGGTGCTGATGCCGGCCCTGGATAGATATAGGAGATGAGAGATAGACAGACGGATAGATAGACGAGACAGCATTTTGCAGCATCGTCTGGCCCAGTGAACACTCCTCCGGCGCTCTGATCTTCTCTTATTACACTCGGATGTCTGACCCGTCTTATGGTTGTACCATGGAAACCATATAATGCTATTTGACAATGACAGCCGCCCCGTTACCAAGAGACGCAGCTCACACAGAATCGGATATTTCAGGGATCAGGGAGATCGGTTCAGGTTCCTCAGTAAAGGGAGGGTGTCACCAGAAGATTCCCTGTTACACCCAGCACACCGCCGTGTAGGGCTAGTTCAGCTGAATGTAATGATATATCACTTAGCGATCCGTGGCTTCATTCTGGAGAAAAACTGCTTTTAATCCATATGCAAATGAGCAGTTGAGTGCACTGAGGGCGGGCCCAATCCACTCTGTGCACCTTGCTCCTCCTCCTCCCTCTCCTTCTCGATTGTGCTGGTTTAACGGTGAATTTCCCGGGGACAGATTCCACCGCCTGAACTACTGCTGCCCCCAACACCTCTGCAGTCGTGTCTGACCCAGTGACCCCGTTCTGCTGATTTAGGGTGTCCTGCACACCCAGCCCTCACATTAGGGATAAGACGAGGCGACACATGGTACTATTAGAAGGTGCACCAGTTCAGACCTGGAGTAGGAGACCACCACTGGTGATGAGGGGATAGGGGCTTCTGCTAAAAGGCTGCTGTTATCTTAAAGGGGGTCTCCCATCTCAGACAGAATAAGTGTCTGATAGCCGGTGGTCTTCTCTACCAGATGAGGGTCTTTCCATAATGCCTGTAGACTTGAATGATGACAGCACATGTGCGCACGCCGTCAGCTCTGAATTCAATCTGCTGCTGGATGCACCTTGTGGCTGGAGCGAGGGTCCGGGGTCCCCAACCTTTCAGACATTTGGGGCATATTCTTATGACTGAGACCCAGCATACGTGGCATTCTGTGGCCACCACCTTTATGGCAAAGGTTTAGGGTTAGCCTCTTCCAGATTCAGCAAGACCATGGGTTCATACTGTAGAGATAGACCATGCAACAGCCATGTGGCCCTAGGAGATAAGGGGGCCACTTCTAGGTGTTCAAATCTTTTCTATTTGGTGGTAAGAATCTGTGCAGGACTCCCCTCTTCAGAGGAACTTCCAGCAGGAAGGTGGAGGACTTGTCCCAAGATTCGTAGATAGAGAAACAAATACCAGGTCCTTAAAGGGGTTGGCCCATCTTGTACATGCTAGGATATGCCCCTAATGTCTGATAGTTGCCGATCCCATCTCTGGCCCAATGTTTTGCCACCCCTTTAAACCCTGGGTGGCAATATCTGCCGCCATATTTGGGGGGCCTCTGCCCTCGTAAGCGGAATCACAAGAGGGGTCCATACACCTTTCAGCCAACAACTATTCCTTCTGACTCTCCCACACACATGCACGCTTGATTTGGCCAAGTGTGCATGTGCTTTTGAAGGGCAGAGGGTTGGGCATCTTGCGAGGACAGAAGGATTGGGTATGTTGAAATCCAGCATGCCTGATCCATCCTACCTGGACATCACCTGTCGGGGAAGGTTCAACCCCATACACATAAGTCTCCTGGTCCTGCTACAATGGATGGCTTTACCCATCTTCCCAAAAACCAGTGTGGGACAGGAGTTGTGAGGTCGTGACTGAGACCTTCACCACGTGCATATGGTCCGCTCAGATATCTGGCCAATCTGATTGATAGTCACTTTCCCCGTCTGTGCACTGATCGCACCCTGCGAAGCGCAGACAGCTAAATGTGCCTGCAATTAAGACGGCAGAGGAAGCCGCGCTGCCACCGAGCAGATAAGATCTAGGATGGAAATAATGAGTTTAGGAGCAGCAGGAAAAACTCTAACAATTAAACAACAATCGCAGACGAGCAAATTACCGACAGCTCATTATACGGGATGTGTGCAAACACCGGCGTCTGCTGATCGGCAGGACTTCAGACCCTTTTACTGTTCTTACATTTTGTTATGTTACTCCATCAATCTGCACTCAGCACCTCCTAATGAGAAAGTAGACATTTTTGCTAATTAATTAAATAGGAAAAACTATCATTTTGCCTTGACATAAGTATTCAGAACCTTTGCTATGATACTTGACATTTAGCTCTGAAGCCTCCCATGTCTCTGGATCATCTCTGAGATGTTTCTCCACTTTGGCTGGAGTCACCTGTGGTAAATTCAGGTGATTGGAGATGATTTGGAAAAACACAGCTCTGTCTGACATTGCATATCAGAGCAAAAACCAAGCCATGAGGAGGGAAGAACTGCCTGTACAGCTCAGAGACGGGATTGTGCGGAGGAGCAGATCTGCAGAAGGGTGCAAAAACATGGCTGTATGAGAGGATCAGGAGAGACATATGCATGCTTGGCTGTATGGGCGGATTTGGAGAGACATGCATGCTTGGCTGTATGGGAGAATCAGGAGACATATGCATGCTCGGCTGTATGGGAATATTGGGAGAGACAGGCATGCTTGGCTGTATGGGAGGATCAGGAGACATATGCATGCTTGGCTGTAACGGAGGACTGGGAGAGACAGCTATCGGCCGAACCCGTGTTCATCTGGCAGTTACCTGATATGTACGGCCGACTTTATGGCGCCTCCAACACAGATGTGAACGAAATTGAATGACATAGCCAACTAGCATGGACACCATTAAAGTACCAATAGAGCGATCACTCCTTCCCACCCTGGTGAATGTGACAGTGTATGCCGGGATCAACAACCTCCGGCACTCCAGCGGCAATTCCCAGAATTACAAGAACGGCTGAACAAGTGTGCATCCTCATCCAACTCGCATAACAAGGCAGGATGACATTCAGGAAAGCTGGGTGACTGCTAAACTGCTCATTAAAGGGACGGTCAGTAACTTAAATATTGATGACCAGGACAGGTCATCAATATCTGATTAGTGGGGGTCCAACTCCCGGCACCCCCGCCGATCAGCTATTGGCAGGGACCTTGGTATTGAGTCCAGTGCTGTGGCCTCTTCCTCACGTCCATGGCCTTTCTGCAGCTCAGTTCCATTTGAGTGACTGGGACTAAGCTGCAATACTATGCACAGCCACTATACACTGTACGGCGCTGTGCTGGGTATACTGTGAAGAGGATGCAATGTCATCCAAGCACTACGGACCCTTCAAATGGCTCATCGACAGGGGTGCTGGGAATTGGACCCCCCACTGATGAGATATTGAAGACCTATTTGGAGGATAGCTCATTGATATGGAAGTCCTGGAAAACCCCTTTAAGGCTCCATTCACACATCTGCAATTCCATTCCGCATTTTGCAGAACGGAATTGCGGACTCATACATTTCTATGGGGCCGCAAAACATGTGGCCCCGATCCGGAATTGCGGACCCGCACTTCCGGGTCCGCAATTCCGATCCTGAAAAAAATAGAACATGTCCTATTCTTGTCCGCAATAGCGCACAAGGATAGGCATATTCTCTAAGTGCCGGCAATGTGCGGTCCTGCAAAATGCGGAACGCACATTGACGCTGTCCGTGTTTTGCGGATCAGCGGATCCGCAAAACACACACGGATGTGTGAATGGACCCTTTTTGAGCTAAGGCTGAAGTAACTCTATAATCTTGACAGAAGTAGAAATTAAAGGGCTTCTCCACAAATATTTTCTTTTCTTTTACATTTTTTAAGATGGTGCCGCTCCAGTCATTAACCTGGTCAACGCCTGCCGAAGTTTAATCATGAATTGATTTTCTATATCGATACCACCGGCCGCTTCGCGTCTTTCTAACCCACGTTTTGACCGATGATGAAGATTTCACTTGCGTTCTTGCAGCAGACAAGAACCACATCTGGAACACTCAGAGGTTTTCTGCACGCACGGCCGCCGGGTGGTCGAGCTCCGCGCATTCACACTATTGCTTTGCCCTGCAGATACAATTAACCCCTGGAGAGCCCTAATCTTGAAAGAAGCGATGAAGACGAAAGCCAAAACAGAGCGAGGGCCATTACCCCCAACAAGAGGAAAGCGTGCTCCAACCCGACCAGGAGGCGGGGGACTCGATTTTATCATCGCTCTTTAATGAGTCCTAGGTGAGAGCATATTTAAGGCCGGAGACGTGGTTTCTCGGAAAGCTCATTCATTATGCATCTGCTACGGCTGAGCTGTCGTACGTAAAGTACAGAGTGTCTGCCTGCGCGATAGGGCTTCATAGCGAGGCACTAACCTAAGACTATTTACTCTCGTGAGCCCATTTCTGGCAAGGCAAACCTCAACCAATACCTTCAAGTGATCACAATTTCGGTTCAGAGGAGATGCCCATGGAGCCTACACCACCAGGATCTGACCGTAATTGGTTCTGGCATAAAGCTACTCCAAACATACTTGTGGGACGCTGAAGAAGTCAACGAAGCTAGCTTGTGCCCCAATCAATCCTCAAAAGATCCCATACTCTAGGGATGGAGAAATCTTGATATTTAAACCACTCCCGGAGCCAATATGACTTTCTTGGTGGCCAGATCATAAGAACTTCCAAAGACCCAACGAGTTAGATGGGTTTACTATGTTTCTGGGTATGATGGGCACCAGGTTCCTGGGATTTCTTTAGCCCTGCCTTATGCTGGACATACACATTAGACCAAAGCGGTTATCTGGGACCAATCAATCCACCTTCATTCATCATAACTTTCCTGCAGAAGAAAGAAAGTTTTCCATACTCTTACTGTCTCAAAGCTGTGTGGATTGGCTGCTCTGAACGCCATGTCCTTCAGTCTGAATAGAAGGTTTCCGGTCTGGTCTATGGACAGGTGCGACTCTACCACAGGCAAGGACAGGAGAGGTGCTATGGACGGGCAAGAACTATTCCTCTAACTGGCTTAAGGATTTTACGTACAGTATGCGCCAGTGAGACAAATTAGTTCTGGCCCCCATCCAGGGCTTTGAAACTGATGTGCCCGTCCAAAGACCAGAGGGGAAACCTGGTATTGAGAGTGAAGGACATGACATTGGCGGATGTAAGATTTCCAAAGACAATCAGTCCCGTATTTTTCGGCTTATAAGACGCACCTCTGTTTACTAAAACAACAGGAAAGAGTGCAGTAACTCTTCCTGTTGTTTTAGTAAACATATGGTATATTGGAAACTTTCTTCTGCATGGAAGTTACGATTATTTAAGGTGGGATGATGGGTCCTATAAACCCCTTTAATGGCAGCCAAAACCCACCAGGAGCTGCCGACCATGTTATATGTAGGGGGCATCCTGACATTCCCAGAACAGAAAGTGTTGGGAAAAGAAGAAGCAGGCTGCTATATTTCAACATGCCCAATCCATTGGTTTTCAGGGGGGATAAGCTGCCAGAAGAGTCTTACAGGGTTTTACTCCTCTCTCCCCGTACAAGCATGCCCGGTTCAGCTGAGAGTGCATGTGTACGGGGGTAGTCAGGAAGACTTGCCTGACAGTCAAAAAAGTGTTCCTATCAGCCTTACTGAAGGTACATTGACCACTGGCTAATCTCACGGTAAATATGTGACAATGGCTGCCAACAGACCATTAATTATGAAACAGAAGAGGTCATCTGGGGATAGCACGCGAACCAGCCATGTGGCAGTCCCATACAAACACATCAACTGCTATCTAGTCCCACAGATTCATTATGGTAAGTACTTAGACATTAGCGGCTTACAAAATATTAATGACCAAATGGTAGGGGTCATCCTGAAGTGGCTCATGGACCTTGGGTAACCCTTTACAACAACCACATCTATAGATGTTCAGTCTTTCAGGCTCCTCATGGTAAAGACTGGGTTTTAGCAGCCAATCACACTGGAACCAAAAATGGAATTGTACAGATCATACAAGGAAAACCCTCCAAATGTTTGAAATTTGAAAGGCTCCTTGACTTGTAAAAATTCACCCCATACTCAATAAAAATGTCCTACAACTTGACAGAAGAGCCGGAATCAAAGCAAATATGCTCCTGCTCTTTTAAGGATCAGAATATACGTTGAAATGTGGTCACAGTATATAAAAATTTCAATGTCGCAGGTGACCTTGAAAATTTTCGCAAAATCCAACCCTAGTTCTGACAGTCGTCCACCACCTTGTGCCCACTCAGGTGGCGGGAATGCTACGACTTTACCTAAAACTGGTGGGCAACCGAAAGTCGTCAAGTAGCCCTATCCTATACGGTGGAGCTGCCCAAAATATTGGTACAGTTTGTATTTAGAATTATTACATAAGACACATAAAATAATATAAAAGAAACGTCAAACCTAAAGGTGTTATTTTTGCATAATTAGACTTAAATCAGACGTTTTGTTTCTCCTAGCATAATTTCCAGACAATTCCTATCAAGCTGTCTATAAGAGCCTGGCACGGAGGCTCGTCAGCTGACAAGGCTAACAAGCTAAAGGAAAGAAAACCGGACGGATGAGGTTTCTTTTCGCTTTCAAAGGAAATATCTGCATATTTTTGGACATAAAACACGAGGCTATGATTTAAAATGTTTTTCTGACAGCAAAACAATGGGAACTAGGGTTACTGGCCAGAGTTATAAGGCCAAAAACATTCTTATGTCCATTGATGTCCTACAAAATTGCCTCTACACTACTGGATTGGACACAGGGACTGAAATAATATATTGAAATATCTGGTATACATCTAGATCTACAGAAGATGCTACTGGGAGGACCACCCATGACGTGAAGCCTTAGAAATGAGAAAAGGAAACCTAAAAGGAGCAAAATATAATGTAAAACAAGCATTTACCTGATACCGTGACCAACATTGATGCCATCAAGGGTCGGTTGTTGTCCAATTTCCGGCTGAGCCTTAATTCCCCACTCGAGTGATTGACGATCAACAAATTTAGCTCGTTCCCACGTTCAAAGGTGTAGAAGAGTTTATCTGATACATCAGGGTCATATGCCGGTATCTTCCCAATGACACCAGAGGGAAAAGTGTTGGAGCTGTTGGAGATGTAATTATTGAAGAGTATCTGGAAGTTCTTCAGAACGGGAGTATTGTCATTTTGATCGATCAGCTTAATATGAACCGTGGCTCGGCTAACCAGGGGGGCCGAGGTGGCCTGAACCACGATGACGTACTCAGGTCTCGTCTCGTAGTCTAAATCTATGAGGGCGGTGAGCTCTCCAGAAAAGAAATCCATTTGGAAAATTTCTGGAATGTTACCTTCAACAATCTGATACATGATCTGGGCATTTGGACCTTCGTCGGGATCCAAAGCCTTGATCCTACCAACAACTGAGCCAACAATACTGTTTTCCTTCACGAAAACCTCAAATTCATCCGCTGGGAAGACGGGGGCATTGTCATTGACGTCCTGAACGGCTACTTGGATGCGGACTGGGCTTCTCTGGGGAGGGATACCCCTGTCCACCGCATAGGCTGTCAACTCATAGAAAGGAACCGTTTCCCGGTCCAATTTCCGCACAGTACGAATAATACCTGAGGTTGGTTCAATGGTGAAATCCCCGTCTCCGTCTTCTCCATTTTGGAAAGTATATTGTACCCGTCCATTGGTATGGGAATCCCGGTCGGTGGCAGAGATCTGGAGGACACTGGTGAAGGGAGGAGCGTCCTCTGAGACAATCCCATGATACTGCGTGTTCAGGAACTGAGGGGCATTATCATTGACATCGTTAACCATTATTTCTACATAAGTCGTGTCAGATTTTTGGGGAATTCCATTGTCTTTTGCCACAACGGCCAGGCTGTAAATCATCTGGTCCTCATAGTCCAGAAGGGCATTGAGCGTGATGGCTCCACTGTCTGGATTAATAAGAAACTGGGGGATGTTGTCTTCTAGAAAGTAGGTGATCCTGGCATTTTCACCCACGTCATCATCTGCGGCACTGATTATCACCACCGTGCTTCCAATGGGACGATCCTCGTTGATATCGATGGTGTAGTGCGCGCTCTGAAATACCGGACGGTGAGTGTTGGCATCGGTGATGTTGATATGGACGTAACAGTTATCATGCAGGATACGGTCGGAAGCCGTCACCGTCAGAATGTAACGTCTTTCCTGTTTGTAGTCGAGGGGCAATGACAAAGTGATTAACCCTGCTCCACCCTGAGTAGAGATGGCAAAGCGGTTGCGAGTATTCCCCCCGGTGATCTGGTAGGAGATGATGCTATTGACATCCCTGTCTATGGCCGTGACGCTAAGCACACTGGTACCCACGCTGGCATCCTCATTTAGGCGAATAAAATATTCTCTTTGGGTAAACTCGGGGCGATTGTCATTCACATCCAGGATGGTGATGGTTACGCTGGCGGAAGCAGACAGCGGTGGGTTACCGTGATCGCGGGCCTCAACCCCAAACAAGTAGCGTTCTTCTGTCTCTCTATCCAGCTGTCCGCTCACGGTGATCCAACCGGTGGCGCTGTTGATCACAAACGGGGTGGTGGACGAGACCCCCAGTAACTTGTATTCCATACGGGCATTTTCGCCATAATCGGCATCAACAGCTTGGATGTGAATCACTGAGTGACCCAAGGGGACGTTTTCAAGGACATTTACTTGAAAGGGGGTACTAACAAATATAGGGGCATGGTCATTAATGTCTAAGACTTGCACGCTTATCATGCCAGTGTTGTTGGAAAGGGGTGGGCGGCCCGAGTCCTGGGCGCGGACTCTTAAAGTGTACTCCCTCTCGGATTCAAAGTCTAGGGGGCTTATGACCTGTATGGCACCATTGAAGCTGTCGATGGAGAACTGCCCCCTACTATTCCCACTAATAAGGTTATAATGGACCACAGCATTATTATCCTTGTCAAGATCGGTGGCCATAACCCTTAAAATCTCCGTGTGAGGCTTAATATCTTCCCGGATCTGAACGATGTAACGCTTCTCACTAAATTGGGGGACGTTATCATTTTCGTCGAACACGGTAATCTCCACCTTTACAGTAGATGACCTAGGGCCGGGGTCTTTCCCTTGGTCACTGGCTTCCACGATTAAGGAGTATTTTTCCCTTTTCTCCCGGTCTACCTGACCGCTGGTGGTGATCAAACCGGACCTGGCGTCTATTTCGAACACCGAATGGGCGGCTTGCTCGTTGACAAACCGATACTTAATATTGGCGTTGGCCTGAGAGTCGATATCGGTGGCTCTCAGCTGCAAGATGGGGTACCCCTCCTCTACGTTCTCCCTAATGCTCTCCCTGTACTCCGTCTGCTCAAACGACGGGCTGTGGTCGTTTTTGTCAGCCACGGTTACGGACACCATAGTGGTCGCTGACAAACGCGAACTCCCGTGGTCTATGGCCGTGACTCGAAAATAATGTTGTTCCATGTTTTCCCTGTCTAGGATTTCGGTGGTGGAGATTAAACCTGTCACTGAGTCTATACTGAAGAGCTCTAAAGATTTGCTATTCATCAAGGCGTCCATAATGTACATCACCCTCCCCGATTCCCCGGTATCTGGGTCTTGCGCTGTCATGGTTATCACAGGGGTCCCCGGGGGCTGATTTTCGGCCACCTGAACCTGATAATTATGTTGGAGGAAGAGAGGAGGCCGGTTGGCTGCCCTGCGTGTTCTTATTAATGGAAGGGATGCCCTTTCTCTTCTCCTCCCACTGATCCCCTGCTTGACATCGTGTGTATGTGATATATGAGGGAGGTGGAATGGATTCGGCTGCATTTCTTTGCTGCCAGATAATTGCTGCTGAGCGAACAGGTCAATATTGGTAAGCTTCCCCATGCCGGATAGTGGGAAAGTAGTTTTTAAGCAACCTTTGGTGGTGTTAAATGGAAAATAGACAGAGCAGGGTTCTTTTGGGGACAGCTCCGGCTGCGTAAGAACAGCTGCATCCACCCTGGGAGCTGTCTGATCTGCTGGTGCTGAAATATCCTCTCTCCACGTGTTGTCCCCGGGCTGCTGTCTCCAGCAATCCTGGAAGCTGCTCAACCATGGCAGACCGCAGGACTGGTCACCAGCAGGTCCACCCCCACACCGAGCACCTTCCGATAATCCAGAGCAAGCGTACAGGGCCCCACTGATAGAAATCACTGACGGAACTGAAGGCTGAGGATGATGAGTGTAGTATTCCAACACGTAACAGTCCGGTAATTTATGCCGCCATGGACGGGGATGCCTACGTTGACAACGCCTGATGACCTGGGCAACCAGACTGGTGTTGTTTTCCTTAGGTAAAAAAGCAAGGATGGGGCAATCCCCGGTTATATTTCTCTGGCTGGGAGATCCGTGCACCCCGTGGTCATCGGCACAGTAAAACATACCACGCGGGTCCCCGCCGCCTGGATCAGATCCATCGCTGTTAACCATTACAATCCCCAAAGCGGCACAATGTCCATCCACATTGAAGTCGCCGCTGTTATTGTCCCGGGTGCGTTGCTCGCCCCCCGAAAAACATCTACAAAAGCAACGCGTGGGGAAGACAAGTGGACGGATCGGGTCGGAAAGGCAACTACTGTTAATTTTCAGAGCACTGACGTACCTGTCACTCCTACTGACCACAAGGAGTTGTAATGAACTCCTATTGCTCGGCGCGGCGTCACTGAATGTCAGTAGCATTGGCGGGCAGCGTCGTGAGAGAACGCGAATGTCTTTGCTGTGATTTTTAAGGCAATGGGGTCCGAAGGTGAGCAGGCAGTCCAGAGGTTTTGTAATCCAGGGAGGGGGGTCCCCTTTGGTCTCGTGTCCCTTGGTCCTGATCATAATACAAGCCGGGGGTACGGAGCTGGGATTTGGCAGATGAAAGCAGGGGCCAGCTCCGTGCATTGCTTTCCCCCTGCAGCCTCCTAGAGGAACGCACCTGCAGCCACCGAGCTGGCTCGACCCCCAAGTTCTAGGAATGCACTTTGCACATAACTGTCCGGAAATCCTCCTTGCAAGACTGTGATGCCAAGGGTGCCTGGAGAAGCCCCCCTGGCTGCCATTGCCTCTGGCCTGAAGGGCTTCCACCATGCACCGAGCCCCCTTGATGTCATCCAGCAGCAGTACCAACCTTGCAATGCAAGCCCCCTGCTCCACCATGCACATGACTGGAGGAGAGGTGAGGTCCCCGGTGCTCTCCCGGCTTCCTGCATGCTTCTCCAGGCTGCAAGTGAACAAAGGGCTGGAGAGGAGGAGAAGCAGCTGGAAGAGATGCAAAGACAGGCTTGTTCCCAGCAGCAGAGCAGCCATAGTATTCCTCCTTGTCCTCCTGGCACAGAGCAGCCCTCACTGGGCAGCAGGGCTCCCCTCCCCCGGTCCTCCTGTCTGTCTCCTTGCCTTGGCAGCTACCATCTACTCGGTGCTTCCCAGACTCTCCGGGCGCAGCATCTCCTCGCCCTCCCTTCATTCAACACCAACATGGCTCCCGGCAACCCTAATGGTCCGCTCCACCCCAGCTCCTTACCCTCCCCCCCTTTACTACAGTAAGGAGTTGGTAGGTCCCGCTGCGCAGGCGCAGTAGCGGCGGCTGAGTCAGACACAATTAACGCGGGCGCCATCTTTACTGTTGGCAGCTGGGGGGAGCTGTCCATGGTACTGAAAGACGGATGTCAGCAAAGAACTGTGCGTCAGCCATAAGCGTGGCATTCACCGTATGAAGAAAGACCTTAAAAACCTGTCACTGAGAAGGTGTTGCCCTTAGCAACCAGGGCAGTTCAGTACATGAAAGCTGAATTGTGATTGGCTGATTTATATCGGGAGGCTATGGTAACATCATGCGCCCTCTACCGGCGGTGGTATCTGTTACTAGGTTACTCACCTGCAGCAATTCTCTATTAGAGGCTTCCTTACCTTTAGGATCACTGAGCAGGTTTTTACTTGCAGCCTTAAAACTCATGCACACGACTGTATGTATTTTGCGGTCTGTAAAAAACGGATCCGCAAAAAATATACGGATGACGTCCGTGTGCATTCCGTGTTTTGCGGAACGGAACAGCTGGCCCCCTAAGGCTGGGTTCACACCTGAGCGTTTTACAGCGCGTTCCTACGCGCTGTAAAACGCTCAACGAGGAGAAACCAATGATTCCCTATGGGAATGGTTCTCACCTGGGCGTTTTACAGCGCGTAAAACGCCCGACGCCCCAAGAAGTACATGAGCTTCTTTGGGGCGTCTTGTCGCGAGTTCCCGTACATAGACTTTCGGGAACGCGCGACAATGGGCGTTCGCATGTCTCTGTATGCGCAATTGCAAACAACGGTACAATCGCGCATACAGAGCGCTCCTTTCAGAACGCTCAGGTCTGAACCCAGCGTTAGAGAACAGTCCTATCCTTGCCCGTAATGTGGACAATAATAGGACATGGACTGCGTTATCAGAATACCCACCTCAATTGATGGCAATAAAAAGACTGAAAGCAGGAGGAGGCGTTTTTTTTTTCAAGGACACGTTTTTTTGCTAATGGAAAATCAGTCGCAGTCCTGTGAATAATGTCTTACTGGAATTTATCTACTGATATCGCGCTCAATAAATGTAATAAATATCTGAAATGTCACACACGTGACTGAATACAGACTGTCTTGTTGGAGCGCTGTCCAATATCCATATCTATCCCGTATCTACACTGAGCAAAAATATAAACGCCACACTTTCGGTTTTGCTCCCATTTTGCATGAGCTGAACTTAAACATCTGAAACATTTTCTACAGACACAAAAGACCCGTTACTCTCAAATATTGTTCACAAATCTGTCTGAATCTGTGTTAGTGAGCGCTTCTCCTTTGCCGAGATACTCCATCCCACCTCACAGGTGTGGCATATCAAGGTGCTGATTAGACAGCATGAATATTGCACAGGTGTGCCTTAGACTGCCCACAATAAAAGGCCACTCTGAAATGTGCAGTTTGATCACAGATGTCGCAATGTTTGAGGGAGCGTGCAGTTGGCATGCTGACTGCAGGAATGTCTACCAGAGCTGTTGCCCGTGCAATGAATGTTCATTTCTCTCTAATGGCGTTTCAGAGAATTTGGCAGTACATCCAACCGGCCTCACAACCGCAGACCACGTGTGACCACACCAGCCCAGGACCTCCACATCCAGCATGTTCACCTCCATGATCGTCTGAGACCAGCCACCCGGACGGCTGCAGCAACAATCCAAAGAATTTCTGCACAAACTGTCAGAAACCGTCTCGGGGAAGCTCATCTGCTCGTCGTCCTCATCGGGGTCAGGACCTGACTGCAGTTCGTCGTTGTAACCGACTTGAGTGGGCGAATGCTCACATGCGATGGCGTCTGGCGCATTGGAGAGGCGTTCTGTTCACGGATGAGTCCCGGTTTTCACTGTTCAGGGCAGATGGCAGACAGCGTGTGTGGCGTCGTGTGGGTAAGCGGTTTGCTGATGTCAACGTTGTGGATCGAGTGAATGGTGGCGGTGGGGTATGGTATGGGCAGGCGTATGTTATGGACAACGAACACAGGTGCATTTTATTGATGGCATTTTGAATGCACAGAGATCCCGTGAGGAGGTCCTGGGGCCCATTGTTGTGCCATTCATCCACGACCACGACCATGATAATGCACGGCCGAATATTGCAGGATCTGTACACAATTCCTGGAAGCTGAAAACATCCCAGTTCCTGCATGGCCACCATACTCACCGGGCAGGTCACCCATTGAGCATGTTTGGGATGCTCTGGATCGGCGTATACGACAGCGTGTTCCAGTTCCTGCCAATAATCTGCTACTTTGCACAGATATTGGAGAGGAGCGGACCAACATTCCACAGGCCACAATCAACAACCTGATCAACTGTATGCCACGGAGATGTGCTGCACTGCGTGAGGCAAATGGTGGCAACACCGGATACTGACTGAGGCAAAACTGTGCACATTTCTGAGTGGTCTTTTATTGTGGGCAGTCTAAGGCACACCTGTGCAATATTCATGCTGTCTAATCAGCACCTTGATATGCCACACCTGTGAGGTGGGATGGAGTATCTCAGAAAAGGAGAAGTGCTCACTAACACAGATTCAGACAGATTTGTGAACAATATTTGAGAGTAACGGGTCTTTTGTGTATGCAGAAAATGTTTCAGATCTTTGAGTTCAACTCATGCAAAATGGGAGCAAAACCGAAAGTGTTGCGTTTATATTTTTGTGCAGTGTATCTATCTATTATTCATCTATTATCTATTTATTATGTATCCAATGCGATGACGTCATCCTTCTCGCTGTACATTAGATCACATGTAACAATGTATCAGCGGTGATTAATAGGCTATAATAGGTTTAGACCTCATCATCCTGACACATTGTTCCATCATCATCCTGAAGGCCCATTTACAATGTTTCAGTCACTTAACCCTTGCGTGACCTAAAGTGCTTGAGTCCGGGACTACAAGCCTCATCGTGCCCTGCGTCTCCCTCTACCCTGCTCAGATATCCCGTCACTGCAGCTTTGATTCTTTAAGTCACTTATTCATGTCTATCTAGTAATCTCCAGATGAGGCCGTAACACATCTCCCTTTACAGGGGGGTCTTTCTTCCCGTCTCCTTGTGATGAATGGCTTTGAGAAAAAAAATAAAAAAAATCCTAGACAGCAATTTGCCAGTTACAATGATGGCTGTCAATGGTATCGCCCAGGCACCCCCCCCCCCCCCCTTCCTTTCAGGAATGGTACAGACCCAGCCTCATCTGCTTATAGGAAGCGGCTGCATACATTAGTGAGTTCCCGGCTCTGCTCATTGTCCCCATATCACAATGTGGAGGAGCCGCCCTCCGCCGCTCACTTGTGTTCATTGAGCCAAGATCCCTCATTGTCTGCCGCGTCCCCCCTGCCCATCCAGCCGCTGCGATTGGCCCAGCGCGCGAGCCCATGTATTATAGCAGACAGATCCGCCAGCCTCTTCAATCTTAAGCAAGTGGTCAGCATATGCAAGACGGGAGATAAAACCAATAGCCATGGATCCCCTATTGAATACCATCCCGCGCGTTTTCAGCCATTGTTCTATGACGGCTCCATTAGTGTCATAATGGCAGCAATTTATTATCCGTCACCGTCCTGATATCCGCCAGACACCTCCGAGATTGGAAGTTTAGGGCCAAGTCTGAACTTTTAGCTGGGTGACGAGCAATATGGCTGCCGGCGTGGTTGTCACCCAGCTTTCCCAGAGTCCATAATGCCAAATTCGCCCAGTGACGCAGCGATACATATCCTGTTCACATTTAGGCCTCTTTCACACGACCGTATGGCTTTTTCAGTGTTTTGCGGTCCGTTTTAAACGGATCCGTTGTTCCATTTTTTGTTTCAGTTTCCCCGTATGGCATATACAGTATACAGTAATTTCATAGAAAAAATTGGGCTGGGCATAAAATTTTCAATAGATGGCTCCGCAAAAAACGGAATGGATATGGAAGACATACGGATGCATTTCCGTATGTGTTCCGTTTTTTTTGCAGACCCATTGACTTGAATGGAGCCACGGAACGTGATTTGCGGGCAATAATAGGACATGTTCTATCTGTTAGGGTCCATTCACACGTCCGTAATTTGGGTCCGCATTCGTTCCGCAATTTGCGGACCCATTCACTTTCAATGGGGCTGGAACGAATGCAAATCCACATTTCCTGGATCCGCATCCGTTTTTTCGGGATCCGCAATTTCATTCCTGAAAAAAATAGAACATGTCCTATTCTTGTCCGCAATTGCGGACCAGAAAAGGCATTTTCTATTATAGTGTCTGTGAATTGTAGTCCGCAAATTGCGGATCGCACATTGCAGGTGTCCGTGTTTTGCGGATCCGCAAAACTCTTACGGACATGTGAATGGACCCTTAGGCTCCATTCACACGTCCACAATTATCCTTCCGCATCTGTTCCGCAATTTTGCGGAATGGGTGCGGATCCATTCATTTCAATGGGGGAGTAATTGCTGTCCGCATCAGCACTTCTGTGATGCGGTTCCGCAAAAAAAAATGAAGCATGTCCTACTTTTGGCCACAAATTGCGGTCCGCGGCCCCATTGTACTCAATGGGTCCGCAAAAAAGCGGATGACATGCGGAAAGACACCAAATGTCTTCCGCATGTCATCCGCATATCATCCGTATTATGGTATGGTACCCTAGCAGCATGTATTCCTCCTTCCTTTTTTATTTCTACGGAAACACGGAACGGATATGGATGCACTTTTGTAAAAAAACTGAAGGTTTTTACGGAAACACGAATAAGGTTAATTGCGGACATGTGAATGGAGCCTTAACGGAACAGAAAAACGGAAATACGGAAACGGAATGCATTCGGAGTACATTCCGTTTTTTTTGCGGAACCATTGAAATGAATGTTTCCGTATACGGAATGCAAAAAACGGGGAAAAAAAACGGTCGTGTGAAAGAGGCCTTAGGGATCTTGGAAAGCTGGGTGACCAGTAATGGCAGATGTTCTGGTTGTCACTCTGCTTTCCTACTATTGAAGCATTGATATTTGACATCTGGAGGATCTCTGCCGTACAGGGCAGGTTTTATATTCTAGATTTCGGGAAAGTTGGGTGAAAAATCTCTGTGAGATCATATCGTGGACGACTCAGCTTTCCCAGAAACAGATATAACAGCTAAATAAAAATGCTAACTGAACAGAAATAAACTCCTAGATAATACCAAAAATGAAAGGGGTCGCCTCTCCGAGACCTCCTACAGTAAACTGCAATTGTCAAAGAGCATGGGGGGCAGTATCACATATGTAGGTATAAAAATACACAAAAGGGACGAGCATAGAAAATCCCTGAGTGTAATGACCCCCCCCCCCCCAAAAAAAAAACCGAACAAAACCCCCCCCCCCAAAAAACAAACAAACACCACAACCAAAAAGAAGTATGCTAGCAACGCAAACATATACAGAAAGCCACACAGGGGTAACTTTAAGGCTCCGTTCACACGTCCGCAAATGGGTCCGCATTCGTTCCGCAATTTTGCGGAACGGGTGCGGACCCATTCATTTTCTATGGGGACGGAATGGACCGCATTTGCGGAGCGCGTCCCCGATCTTGCGGGTCCGCAGCTCCGCAAAACATAGAACAAGTCCTATTCTTCTCCGCAGCTGTGGACAGGAATAGGCATTTCTATAGGGGTGCCGGGCGGGTGTGTTGCGGATCCGCAACACACCACGGACATGTGAATGGAGCCTAAACTGGACTGCTATATGTAACTGCTGGTTGGGGGCCTAACACATCGGCCGGGTCAGGGTCCATCAGTAGGGTTTCCTAATAACGGTGCATTATGTTTAAAAGTCCCCATCGCCCTCACTGTGATAACACCAACCCTTCGCCAATGTGTTCTGTAACAGACATTGGTATCCAGCTGAAGAGGACATTTGGCAGGTAAAATGTGAGGACAGGTTAACTTGCACTGTCAATCAGCTGCTCTCAGCCAATCAGTATTGCTCAGCACGTTCCAAGCTATGCTCATAAGCTAGTTTTACATCTTAAAACCTATTGGTCTATTGTTCAGCAACATCAGTGACAGAAGGGAATGTAAGGGGGGGGGGGGGTCTCAGCCTACAAAACCCAAGATATGTGGTGTATAGTTAACATTTTAAATACTCCAAAGCTGCAAGCAGTATTCCTCTGGTGGCTCGTGTACTGATCTTGAGTTACATCCTGTATTATACTCCAGAGCTGCACTCACTATTCTGCTGCTGCAGTCAATGTGTACATACATTACATTACTCATCCTGAGTTACATCCTGTATTATACTCCAGAGCTGAACTCACTATTCTGCTGGTGGAGTCACTGTGTACATACACTACATTACTTATCCTGTACTGATCCTGAGTTACATCCTGTATTATACTCCAGAGCTGCACTCACTATTCTGCTGGTGCAGTCACTGTGTACATACATTACTTATCCTGTACTGATCCTGAGTTACATCCAGTATTATACTCCAGAGCTGCACTCACTATTCTGCTGGTGGAGTCACTGTGTACATACATTACTTATCCTGTACTGATCCTGAGTTATATCCTGTATTACACTCCAGAGCTGCACTCACTATTCTGCTGGTGCAGTCACTGTGTACATACATTACTTATCCTGTACTGATCCTGAGTTACATCCTGTATTACACTCCAGAGCTGCACTCACTATTCTGCTGGTGCAGTCACTATGTACATACATTACATTACTTATCCTGTACTGATCCTGAGTTACATCCTGTGTTATACTCCAGAGCTGCACTCACTATTCTGCTGGTGCAGTCACTGTGTACATACATTATATGGTAGGTACGCCAATGTAAGTAGACAGACCACGCAGCTGCTATGGGGCCCGCAGTGGAGGAGAGTCCCCGCCCCCTCTATCTTCCTGTCTCCAGTCTGCTAGCCCCGCCTCCCGCCTGATTCCTCTGGATTGCCACAACCCCGCCAGTAATGAAGTAAGTGACCGTTTGTAGGTGAGGACAGTGCAGAGGTGTGTGTGTGTCACTCAGCTTTCCCAGGCTATTCCTCTGCACATATGCCAATCAGAACAGGAGGAAAGCTGGGTGCTATTATGTAATGTGACTCAGCTTTCCTGATGTCCTGCATGGCACAAGTGCAGAGGCCGGAGAAGATATGAGGGAAGGTGGGAGTTGTGTTACTCAGCTTTCTCATGTCTCTCCACATGTGCCATGCAGGACAGCAGACAAGCTGGGTGCTATTACATCATGCAATGTCACTCAGATTTCCTGCTATCCTGCAAGGCATAAATGCAGATAATAAGAACATGGAAAGGCGGGGGCGGTTCACCCAGCTTTCCCAGAGACTCCTGTCTCTGTACATGCGTCATGCAGGATAGCAAGTAATGTCACTGTCTCCCAGCTGTCCTGCATGACACAGAGGAAGGGGGGCACTCACTTCATCAAACTTTTCTCATGTGCCATGCTGGACAGCAGGAAAGTTGGGTGGTATTACATCATGTATCGCCCCAGATTCTTGTCAATATATGCTGAACACCGCCGGAATCTACCAGATCCCATTCACTATAATGGGTCTGTTGGGTTCCGGCATGAGTAATGCTGCACGAGGTGGGGCAGGGGAGAAGTTAGGGAGGGTAGTGAGAGGTGCCAGGGCGCATAGTGGGAGGGACTAGGAACGGGCATGGGGGCCCGATCTAAATTCTTGCTATGGGGCCCTATGATTTCTGTACTGATCCTGAGTTACATCCTGTATTATACTCCAGAGCTGCACTCACTATTCTGCTGGTGGAGTCACTATGTACATACATTACATTACTTATCCTGTACTGATCCTGAGTTACATCTTGTATTATACTCCAGAGCTGCACTCACTATTCTGCTGGTGGAGTCACTGTGTACATACATTACTTATCCTGTACTGATCCTGAGACATCCTGTATTATACTCCAGAGCTGCACTCACTATTCTGCTGGTGCAGTCACTGTGTACATACATTACTTATCCTGTACTGATCCTTAGTTACATCCTGTATTATACTCCAGAGCTGCACTCACTATTCTGCTGGTGCAGTCACTGTGTACATACATTACTTATCCTGTACTGATCCTGAGTTACATCCTGTATTATACTGCAGAGCTGCACTCACTATTCTGCTGGCGGAGTCACTGTGTACATACATTACTTATCCTGTACTGATCCTGAGTTACATCTTGTATTATACTCCAGAGCTGCACTCACTATTCTGCTGGTGCAGTCACTGTGTACATACATTACATTACTTATCCTGTACTGATCCTTAGTTACATCCTGTATTATACTCCAGAGCTGCACTCACTATTCTGCTGGTGCAGTCACTGTGTACATACATTACTTATCCTGTACTGATCCTGAGTTACATCCAGTATTATACTCCAGAGCTGCACTCACTATTCTGCTGGTGGAGTCACTATGTACATACATTACTTATCCTGTACTGATCCTGAGTTACATCCTGTATTATACTCCAGAGCTGCACTCACTATTCTGCTGCTCACAGTAGTGAACACAATCTCGCTTAGCTGGAAGGAAGGGCGGGGGGGGGGGGGGGGGGGGGGGGGGGGGGGGGGAGTATTTTCTACATCTGATTATTGAACATTGTGTGGTATACAGAGAAACATTTCCAGAATGCAGACACTGAACCAGCAGGGGACGATAGAAGAGTTCAGCTCTTACAGCACACGCTGTAACATAGTGGTCACCACTCCTAGTGTTGGGGTTTATCGTGGGCAAAGCTTTTTATTTGAGGGGAGCCCTCAGGATAAGATGATGGGACTCCTGACAATCCGCCGTAGTCCAAGTCACAGACGGGTCGGATCCTCAATAGACCCTCCATGTGTAGTACTGCTGTGATCAGGAGACCTAAACCAGGGACCCTACATTAACTCAAATGCCCTATTACAGAATCCTAGGGGTTCCCCTTACTTAGAGGACCCCTTTAACTGCAAATACTAAATTAAAGGGACACAGTCACGGCTGAAAGCTTAGGACCGTTATCGATTGATGTATCTGAACGTTCCTGTAAATAATCAATCGTCATTTTTCTTGTTGTTGGCTCCACAGGAAAGCAATAACGCTCTCACTCCACAACGCTTTATCCCGAGGAGGCTTTCTAAACGGAGGCTTAGCTACAGGATTAGGCTTCCGACCGTCCTAGAGAAGTCCTTCGATTTTTTATTTCAGCAAGAAAGATGTCGGACAACACTTCATAGAATTAACCTCCTAAAGACCGCCCATAGGGTTATACAGCGACCATGAAGTGGACCTTATTCTACAGCGGTGCCACCCTGGAACCGGCGAGCGGCTGCTAATGACAAAGTCCTGCTCTATTTTCAATAATATTTTTCATTGGTCTTTATTAAGATGTTCAGCTATTTCTAAGATACAAGAGTTAAAAAAAAAAAAATTAAAAATTAAAAATTAAAAAAAAAAATCGGTCTGTTTGCAAGCTGTCACTGAGTTTTCTTTAAATCCTGTTAGCTGACGGCTCAAGCGTGCCTCTTATCTCAAACATATTCTTATCAGTTTGATAAGAATTGAGCAATAATGAGTGTTTAGGAGGTCAGAGATAAGCGCTGTACATGAGCTGTCAGCTGATGGGATGACTCCTAAACTCTTCCTTTTAATTTGGTGGTCCTGGATTCTAATACTGATGGCCTATGCTCAGGATAGACCATCAACACCAGATCAGCGGGGGGGCTGACACCCCATACCTCCGCCGGTCAACTGGTTCAGAGTAGCTCCTTTGCTGGAACTCCACAGCTCCATCCCATTGTGTACTGGTCACTTCAATAAGAGCAGAGCTGCAGTTACCAGCTCCGTCCACTGCACAATGGATGGGGCTGTGGAGTTCCAGCGTTACGCTGAAACAGATTGGCAAAGGTGCGGGGTGTCGGACCCCCGCCGATCAGATATTGATGGCCTACCCGATTTTGATCCTGGACAATCCTTTGAACGTCCCCAATGAATATGTGGTGAAAGCAGTTGTGGAACAGGAGGTTGTTCAAAATGTACTGTCCCTTTAAGGGAAATAGCTGAGGGTCCCATACGGAATCGGTAATAAAGACGCCAGCCGCTTAGACATTTTAAATCCATTTATTTCAAGTACAGTAAGTGAGAAATAAAATGTAGATGAGCCGGGGTGGGCCAGGGGCCCTGTATGGATCTATATATATGGCGAGTTACATTGGCGGAGTGCAGATGATGCAGATTAGAAGATGCCAGGTTCATGCAGCGACTGCACATCACGAATGGACACAAACGACAAGAACGTTTAACCAAATGCAGCGGAGGAATACGTAAAAAGAAATGTTCATGAGTAATCCACAGACTGATGGGTAATGCAGCATAGAAGTAACACAACCTATGGATGACGGGGCGCAGCTAAACCGGCCGTCACCGCCATCCGTACATCCCAATGAGATGGGGGTGCAACATAATAGGAGGACCTAATGACTATAACAACACATACAGAGGGAGCGAAACAGAGTTCGTCAACCAATGACAACCTTAGCTCTGCTACACCTGCATAACGGGTACTCCAAATAACGATGACACTGGGCGTCCACCTGGTCATCAAAGGATATACCCAACTGATAACGCAAGCGAACTTTGCACATCTTTCCAGGTAGCTTACAGCAGATCGGATTCTGTAGGTTATTCTAGAACGTTTATGCAGCGAGCGGTTCCAGTGATAACGCTACATTAGAAAATCGCTCATAATGCAATTCCCTAGTATTTAAAGGGCATCTGTCAGCAGTTTTGTCCCTATGACACTGGCCGACCTGTTCCATGTGCGCTTGTCAGCTGAAGGCATCTGTGTTGGTCCCATGTTCCTATGTGTCCGCATTGCTGAGAAAAATAAGGTTTTAATATATGCAAATTAGCCTCTAGGGGCAACGGGGGCGTTACCATTACACCTAGAGGCTCTGCTCTCTCTGCAACTGCTGCGCCTTCTGCACTTTCAGGTGCGATTTCATTTATACTGCCAGGTCCTGTCAATCAAAGTAGAGAGGGCAGAGCCTCTAGGTGTAACGGTAACGCCCCCATTGCTCCTAGAGGCTCATTTGCATATATTAAAACATAATTTTTCTCAGCAATGTGGCCACATAGGAACATGGGACCAACACAGATGCCTTCAGCTGCCAAGTGCACATGTAACAGGTCAGCCAGTGTCATAGGTACAAAACTGCTGACAGATGCCCTTTAAGGCTAAATGCACACAATCAGGATTGCGTGCGGAAACTCCGCACCGTAGGTCATGTACATTGTATTCTATAAGAATTAGACAGACAGTCTCATGCACACAATGTAGATTTTTTTCCGTGCGGATTTTGCCATGTGGTGCGGATTTTTAAATCCGCAGCATGTCAATTTATTTTATTTTTCCTGACCGGATTTTCTCCTTTTACTTTAATGGGGAGAGTAAAATCCGCACCAAATCCACATGTAAATCCGCACCAATTGACTTCCCTGCGAATTTCAGTGCGGATCCTCCACACACAAATCCTGAACGTGCGCATTTACCCTAAGGCTGGGTTCACACCTGAGCGTTTTACAGCGCTGTTCCTACGCGCTGTAAAACGCTCAACAAGCAAGAACCAATGATTCCCTATGGGAATGGTTCACACCTGAGCGTTTTACAGCGCGCACGATCGCGCTGTAAAACGCCCGACGCCCAAAGAAGTACATGAGCTTCTTTGGGATGTCTTATCGCGCGTCCGGGTACATCGCTTGTCTCTGTATGCGCGATTGCAAAACGCCCGTACAATCGCGCATACAGAACGTACGTTCAAGTACGCTCAGGTCTGAACCCAGCATAAAGGAGCCTCAGCCTGGAGCGCACCTTCTATGAAGGAAATGCGAAGATACACAACATGGCGACCACAGGACAACGGATCCCTCTTGCTGCTGGCGAGCGTCGGGATAGTCAAGGCTTTTCCAGGGACGCCATTTTTTAATATATATATATATAAAACACAGGAGCTCAAAACTGCAAATCGAAGGCTTGTGATAAAATATCCTGATTAAAAAAATATCATCGTGCAGCTCGGTCAATAAAGCATCTGGTTAATAAAATAGAGAATTATATTTTCAGATTACCAATATCCAGTACAAAGACCCGCCAGACCCCCGCTAACCTGTATTATTCCACATGCTATTAAAATATCTCTGTTTTCATGTTATATGAACCTATAGACAATTCTGGTTACATACGTTTAAAGAATTCTGCATATATGTCACTCCGGGTGTCCGGCAGGCCGGGTGACAACTCCTGTGGGCACCGAAGTCTAAGAGAACTTGTGTATTAAAGGGGTTGTCCCACCATTAAATCTCACGTTCATTGTACAGATTGGGGATGGCCAACCTGAGGCTCTCCAGCTGTCGCAAAACTACAACTCCTAGCATGCCCAGACTGACTACAGCTATCAGCCTACAGCAGGGCATGGTGGGAGCTAGAGAGCCGAGGGGTCGCCATCCCTGGTATAGATCATATAAAATGAAGCATGTCTGCCATTTACATGCTGTTAAAAGAGGATCCAGTGAATATTTAGGGCATTTACTTACACAGAACGGCGCCACCTGGTGTTCATTCACTTATATAATATAGCGCCACTTAGGCCGCTTTCACACGGGCGTTGCGGGAAAATGTGAGGGTGCGTTGTGGGAACACGCGCAATTTTTCCGCGCGAGTGCAAAACATTGTAATGCGTTTTGCACTCGCGTGAGAAAAATCGCGCATGCTTGGTACCCAAACCCAAACTTCTTCACAGAAATTCGGGCTTGGGATCGGTGTTCTGTAGATTGTATTATTTTCCCTTATAACATGGTTATAAGGGAAAATAATAGCATTCTGAATACAGATAGCATAGTACAATAGCGCTGGAGGGGTTAAAAAAAAATAAAAAATAATTTAACTCGCCTTAGTCCACTTGATCGCGCAGCCGGGATCTCCTTCTGACTTAATCTTAGCTGTGTGCAGGAACAGAACCTGTGGTGACGTCACTCCGGTCATCACATGGTCCATCACCATGGTGATGGATCATGTGATGGATCATGTGATGGATCATGTGATGGATCATGTGATGGATCATGTGATGGATCATGTGATGACCGGAGTGACGTCACCACAGGTCCTGTTCCTGCACACAGCTAAGATGAAGACAGAAGAGATGCCGGCTGCGCGATCAAGTGGATTAAGGCGAGTTACTTTTTTTTTTAACCCCTCTAGCGCTTTTGTACTATGCATTCTGTATTCAGAATGCTATTATTTTCCCTTATAACCATGTTATAAGGGAAAATAATAATGATCGGGTCCCGATCATCTCCTAGCAACCGTGCGTGAAAATGGCGCCGCATCCACAGTTGCTTGCGATTTTCACGCAACCCCATTAATTTCTATGTGGCCTGCGTTACGTGAAAAACGCACAATAGAGCATGCTGCGATTTTCATGCAACGCACAAGTGATGCGTGAAAATCACTGCTCGTGTGCACAGCCCCATAGAAATTAATAGGTCGGGATTCAGTGCGGGTGCAATGCGTTCACCTCACGCATCGCATCCGCGCGGAATACTCGCCCGTGTGAAAGGGGCCTTAATGTTTATTCTCTTATGCAGCACCTTGGGTTGATTTAATCACGTAGTCAGGTGCCACCTGGTATTCTTTCACATACATACTATGGAGCAACCTGGTGTTCACTGTTAAGCAATGTGCATGTCCACCAAATGAGCTGCGTGCTGCTGGTCACACATGCTCAGTCACTCTCCCCACAGCCAGGTCTCTGCATAGTAATCCTCTGTTCACTGCACAGGAGCCAATAGAAACAGCTCAGCGCCCTGCTTGTCAGGAGAGGAGCAGAACCTCTGCAGTAAAATGGCAGTATAGGGTATAAGAGTCCTCTGCAGAGAGGTATGAAAGGACTATACAGTCAGCTGCCAGAGGGGGAAGGCGACTGATTCTGTCCAGTAGCACAAAAGGGAAAGGGAGCAATAATAAGCAATAAAAGGATGAAAGGGGTATTTTTTTAAAGCTGGAAAGCTGCAAACCACTTTAAAACAGCCATTTACAGCCTTTCGAGACTTTTGGCATGAAAAGGATTCATGGTATAACCCCTTTACAGAGGGCGTCTCATCTGAGACACTAGGATAAGCCACCAATGTCAGATAGGTGTGAGACCCAGAGGAACGGGACCCTTGAAGTCAGCGGAGAGCAGCCACGTGTGCGCAGCAGCCCTCCATTCGTGCCATTCGGCCATTTCTGCCAGTCCTATAGAAGTAAATGTAGCGGTGGCTGCGCTTGCGCAGTGCGCTCTTCATTTATTTATTTCTGTGAGACTCCTGAAAAATAGCTGAGTGCACTCGCTGGGCTTTTTTCTGGAAATCCCACAGAAATTAATGGAGGGCACGGTGCACTATCCGTCACTTTCGGGGACCCGTTTTAGAGATTGTTGCGGGTCTCAGAGGTGGGACCCGCACCTATCTGATGGCATATGCTAGCGATATGCCACCAATGTCTCAAGTGAGACACCCCCTTACTTACACTTACCAGGTCATTTACAAGTGAAATGCTATTCTGATGTTCTCATCATTACAACTCCCAGCATGCACTGGCGTCCAGAAGTGCGCGGATTAGCCTGAGCTGTTGCCTAGCGACAACCGCTTCCGTCAGCAGGTGACTACAATGAATGTCCTTGCTCCTATGAAGATCGGCATAGTCACCTACTTACCTGCAGAAGCGCGGGCCGCTGGAGAAAGTACTTGTGTGGTTAAGTAAAAGAAATTAAGGATAGGGAACGGGGTAGGGGCTTCTTGCCCTTTTCACCCTAATGTAGTGAATTTCCGAGCTATAAAATGTGTCAACCAAGGTAACAGAATCCCAGGATCTGGACGATCACAGACACGCGTACAGCGAAGACTGATCTCGGACCTCCACTGATTAGGCCTCTATAGAGAGATCAAACCCCTTTGGCACTGTTCAGAGATTTCGGTCACCGAAAGCCGGACTCAGCACTTTAAAGCAACAGAACAGACATCTCTAAGTCATGCCAAAGGGGTTTGGTCTCTGTATACATCCCATTTAGGAGATCAGAGCTGGTGTGAGATAACAGACTTCACCCATTTGACCTCACATGTACTGTATCTATGACAGATCAGAAGATTATTTTAAGTGCATTTCCCCTTTAAGCCCGCTAAGCATTTTCCTTTATAACCAGCGTCAGTAAGGGGCGAATAAAGCCCTGTAATAAAGCCAGTGCAGTTTTCTTCTGTGATGATCCTGCTTCATTTCATTATCTAAACCAGTGTCAAGGTAGACTCGGCGGTGGCGGGCGGTGCCAGGAACCTCCAGAGACGTATCCTGGTGCCGTTTTTTACCGTTACAAATATCTTAACCAATAGATTGAGCGTGTCCTCTGTGAAGCCAGGAGGATCAGAACGGAAAGGACACCTTCAGTTTCCAGTTAAAATTTCACGGACTCGTTATAGAAGGTTGCATTTAGGGTGAGGCCTGAAAAGCATTATGAGAAAAAAAAAAACCTCCAAAATGAATTTCCTTACTTTTCAGTAGCACAGACACCCTGCAGCTATAGCAAAATACCGCGCGCCGCCGGCGCTATGAAGAGGGCGGCTGTAATACCGTAAACAAGCCGAGGTCTCTGCAGACAGATGATCGGCGCAGCTTTGTAAACATTAGTCGCTCCCGGCCGGCGCCCTGTTCACACGCTCTCGGAGGAGATCTGCGGAAATTCCTTGTAGATTTGCTGGATGATCATTTTGTCCATCTGGCAGTGAGGCTCTTCCTCCTCTTCGTCTAGAATGCGCTGCATGATGCTGTGCAGGTCCTGCCGGCGATGCAGGTGCTGCATGTAATCAGTGGAGCGGATAATGGCGTGCATCAGGGAGAGGTACTCCATCCGGAGCTGCAGGGACAGGAGGGAGGTCGGAATAAAGACAGCACAAACTGGAGTCAATTTATTACTCAGCTATGAGGGGTGCGGACTCTGCTTGTGGAGATACAGCTGGTGGAGGGAGCCTTACTGGCAATGCTCACTGGGAAAAGTATGCAAAAATGAGCTCTCCTCCAGAATAAAGAAAACTGTCTCTCTAGTGCCACCTATAGGTAGGTATCCTGTAAGTCAATGTCTGACCCGATACACAGCTTCAGCCACCCAATGGAGGAACTAAATTCACTGAATTCATGGAGTCTCAAGGCCTTATTCTCGGCTTAACCAGCTAAGGCCGGGTTCATATCACGGTTTCATTTTCCATTTTGCGGACCCGATCCGCAAGATTGAGTCTGCACAGCAAAAAAATGTTTTTTTGCAGTGCAGAGCCACGGACCAAAATCCCACGGAAGCGGCCCATTGTGCTTCTGTGGACTTCCACTCCGTGCCTCCAGTCCGCATTTTGCGAATTGTGGACCCATTCAAGTGAATAGGTCCACACCTGTGATATGAAGTGCATACGGCCGGGGCCCATATACTGCGGGCTGCACGAATTTCCATCTGAGATCTGTTATTTTTTTTCCGTCTAAATAAACGGATCTCAGGCAGAAATGGCAAAAACGGATGCAAAATGTGCTTAATGGATGCTTAAAATACAGGATCAGTTTTTTTTTTTCGTGTTCTTCCGACGGACCAAAAGAACGGAAACTGAAACGGTGATATGACCGCCGACCTATGCCCACTTCAAGTCTAAAATTATGGTTCTGTCACTTTAAAATGGTTTTTCAGGATAGGTAATCAATATCAGATCGGTTGGGGATCCGACTTCCGCCAGTCCTGCCAACGAGCTCCGATGACAGCAGTGGCCTCTTCCTCAGCCTGCGATGTTACGTGACGTTTCTGCAGCTCAGTCCCATTCAAGGAAATGGAACGGAGCTGCAATACCAAGCACAGCCACTATACAAAGTACGGCGCTGTGCTTGGTGTACTAAAGTTAGGTCACAGCCCCTTTAAACGGCTGATTGTTGCGGGTACCAGAGGTTGAACCCCACCAATCTGATATTGATTTCCTATACTGAATACTGTGCATTAATATCCAAGTCACACAAAAAAAAAAAATATGTAAATGTAGACTGAGGCCTACCATTAAAATAAATGGAAATTGTAAGAGGAAGAGAGGCTTTCACTGTGCATGTGGGCGGTCACGCGAGCACTTCTACCTCGGTGAATGAGTGCACTTCTCTGAGGACTACGGGAGAAACATCTAGAAGACTGGTGAGAGTCTTCTCCAAAATGGACTGCAACTGCTAACCCCACAGGACGATCTGTTCCTGGACACTTTCAGTGGTCGAAGCCAATATTTAGGACGACTGCGGCACCAGACTGTTCCAGATGACTGATCCCGTTCCAGATGCTGGCACAAGACTCACCTTATCTCCGGGAGAAAGATCCGCGATCTGCCGCACGATGATATCGATCATGACCATCCTGTCCGTGTTGTAGAAGATATTCGCCGTGTCTGAGCTGGCAAACACGTCCTGCAGGATCTTCAGCACAGAGTGCGGGGGCTGGGGCTGATGCTTGAAGATACTGACTGGATCATCTGGTGAGGGGAGAAGAGATGGCGGTAAGTGATCTCTTCATTAAAAGCGCTGGAGGAGGGAAGGAGTCGCACACTTACCTCCTCTGTTGAGAAGCAGAAGCAGCTTTTCTGTAAAGATCTTGACATTGGGACGTTTACACAGAGTTTTCATAATCACATTGTTTGCTGGAACTACAAGAAATAGTGTTATAAAGATAAGCGTGACACAATAAGACGAGCTTATATCCTAGGGGGCAGTATTATAGTAGTTATATTATTGTACATGGGAGCAGTATTATAATAGTTATATTCTTGTACATAGGAGCAGTATTATAGTAGTTATATTATTGTACATAGGAGCAGTATTATAGTAGTTATATTCTTGTACATAGGAGCAGTATTATAGTAGTTATATTCTTGTACATAGGAGGCAGTATTATAGTAGTTATATTCTTGTACATAGGAGCAGAATTATAGGAGTTATATTCTTGTACATAGGAGCAGAATTATAGGAGTTATATTCTTTTACTTTATCTACCATCCAGGGCAACTTTTTTATACAAGTGACAAGTCCCCACCAAAAAACTCCCCATAGCTCCTCATTTCTGCATCATACAATATGACAGGAATGAGATTTGGGGTTAAGTGCAGTGACTCCTGAATGTCTGGGTCATGAGTGGAGTTAGTTCATACCTGCTATGTGCAAGTTAAAGGCCAGCAGCACATTGATGAACAGGTCAGGGAGCTGCTCGGTTGTGTCAGAAGGCAGACCATCCTCAATCACCTCCAGAAGGAATTGGAAAAACTGGGAGTTGAGATGCTCTGTTATAAAGAGAGATACAAGAACGCACTTATTTCCACAGCTGCTGCACATCATATGGCGTAATTCGTGTCTCAGATCATTGATTGTGAGCACCGCTGCTATGAACATATGTCCATGTATGAGGGTGTACAGAGGAAAAACAAATGAGAACCCATGCCAGATCATAAATATGCCTCAAGGAAACCTGACTGCTGATCCAAGGAACTAAATCCCTGCCAGAGGCTAAAGTTCACTGCAGACATCAGCCATCCCCTATCCCCTTAAAATCATCCTGGAAATATAGGGCCATGTTTTAACAGTTACATTCCGGTAACAAGCTTAAAGGAGTTGTCAGTAGGGGATGTCTCCATCCCACACGCCTCAGCCTGCCCGGTCTCCATCCTACACGCCTCAGCCTGCCCGGTCTCCATCCCACACGCCTCAGCCTGCCCGGTCTCCATCCCACACGCCTCAGCCTGCCCGGTCTCCATCCCACACGCCTCAGCCTGCCCGGTCTCCATCCCACACGCCTCAGCCTGCCCGGTCTCCATCCCACACGCCTCAGCCTGCCCGGTCTCCATCCCACACGCCTCAGCCTGCCCGGTCTCCATCCCACACGTCTCAGCCTGCCCGGTCTCCATCCCACACGTCTCAGCCTGCCCGGTCTCCATCCCACACGTCTCAGCCTGCCCGGTCTCCATCCCACACGTCTCAGCCTGCCCGGTCTCCATCCCACACGTCTCAGCCTGCCCGGTCTCCATCCCACACGCCTCAAGGAAACCTGACTGCTGAGCCAAGGAACTAAATCCCTGCCAGAGGCTAAAGTTCACTGCAGACATCAGCCATCCCCTTAAAATCATCCTGGAAATATAGGGCCATGTTTTAACAGTTACATTCCGGTAACAAGCTTAAAGGAGTTGTCAGTAGGGGGATGTCTCCATTCCCAGTGCCTCGGCCAGCCCGGTCTCCATTCCCAGTGCCTCGGCCAGCCCGGTCTCCATTCCCAGTGCCTCGGCCAGCCCGGTCTCCATTCCCAGTGCCTCGGCCAGCCCGGTCTCCATTCCCAGTGCCTCGGCCAGCCCGGTCTCCATTCCCAGTGCCTCGGCCAGCCCGGTCTCCATTCCCAGTGCCTCGGCCAGCCCGGTCTCCATTCCCATAGTCTTAGGCTGAGTTCACACTTCAGATATTTGGTCAGGTATAGATGCAGATCTCTACATTACACCTGATATCCGAGTAGGCTTCACTACTGGTTTTGGTTCACAATAACGGATAGAAATACCTGACAAAATAACTGAAGTGTGAACTTGCCTTTCGCCTGCATTGAATCCACTGCAGACAGAGCAATGAAGTAACCAAGAAATAAATATTTATACACAACTCCGTAGTAGATCACAGACCACGGCGGCGTCCTGAAAGCCACCAGCCGTCTGCTCAGTGATATAAACATGTCCCAGTTTCACACAACGCATGGAAATGTAGTATGACGGCTGCGCTACAGGCCTCCTGTGCAGAGGAGCATTAGTCAAACGCTTACCGTAATGATGGTAGGGAAGAGGCTCTCCCATGGAGAAGATCATAGACAAGACTAATGCAGAGTAACACATCTTCTGGTGCTCTGCAAGAGAAGAGAATGAGGATTTAGCACAGCACCTCCCGATTTATGGAGGGGCATAATAGTCAATTGATCCTGGGCTTATCGGTTATTTGGTTTGATTGACAACCTGTTCACTGTGCAACTAAGTCGCGCGTATGGAGAAAGACTGAACGCTGCAGCATCCCATGCGTTGGTCAGAAGATCTGGAAACGCCTATGACGGTTGTGATCATTAAAAATACTCCTGAGCATAGACCGACTCTCTAGGACTTCCATGAGCAAAGGGGTTGTCCAGATAGGACACCTCCTTTAAATAAATCTTAAAGAGGTGTTCCCATTTGTTGATGGGATATGACCTCTAGGAACCCCACAATGCTGAGAAGGGGGTTCCGTGTTAGTTTAGCGCTGTGCCCCTTGTACAGTCTTTCCCTGCACATGACCACTGCAAGTGAATGGGGTTGGCTGCAGCTTCCTGTACAGTCAGGTGTAAGCACTGATGCCCCCTTTATTCTCAGGATCGGTGGGCGTCCTCGGGGTCGGGCCCCCATTGATCATAAAGTGATGGCACCTCCTAGTCACACACCATCACTTCACAAGATTGAAATCTATACTAAAACACTTGGCAACTTATGGTTTCAGTTTCTCACTATGTAATAGAAACGCTTGCTATTAGTGAATGGAAACTTTCATTTTTTTTTTATAAGAAGCTGGACATGTCGTCTATAAGCTAAACTCGGCAGCGGCACCCGCCTCACTCCGGTCCATGATCTCAGCCCTCATCCAATATTTATACATGGAGGCTGAACTCAGTACCAACCTAGCCCTACGCACACAGCTGAGGATCCGTTACAAAGGCAGTTTCTAGTCACGGACACTGTACGAATGGTGAGGAACTGGAAGACAAAACCTATCGGAAAGTCGCTGTTCATTATACAGCGATTATTCCACAGAACTTCTCCGATGACTTTGTGTCGACCTCGGCCTCCTCTACCCGTAGCAGGAAAACGACTGTATTGGGAATCTGGTGTTTGCGAATCATAAGCCTGGCCCTGATCCAGAAAGCAAAGAATTTAGGGAATTCATTTTACGGATTAGTGTCAAAATATTCACACTCTAATGACGCCCAGATCAGACACAATTAAGATGGTGCCGTTACGGCTTCTCTTGCTTTCATGCACTCTGCCGACACCGCAGTCTTTTTCATCTTAGGACGGGGCGGGCGACGCGCTGCCAACCTGCATGACAATCCGTCCCAGTGGCGAATATCTCACACTTCAAAGACGTTTAACCAGTTGGCGTCAGTCAGATCCTAAGGAGCCCTCGCGGTAGATGTTATATTCCAGCACTGAAGAAGGGCACGGGCGGCTTTACCAAGCGTAAAGGGGATTAAAACCAACAATGCAGCAGCCGTCGGTCCCAAATTTCTAAGCCCCAAAACAGCTTACACTGTCTCCAATTCAAGGTTGTTTCAAGATCTGCACAAAATCGATCAACGTAATTTTATATATACACCAACTTGTGTCTGTAACGAGACGGGCATGGGCCACAGGGTTTAAATAATAAAATGCTAGATTTTTTATTTTATTTAATTTTTTTAAGAGCGAGACACAACATTCATCCATTTTCTGCAATAAGAGAAGCTTCTCTATAGCCCCCCCAGGACCTTTCATACAGTGATCTCACAGTTTAAGCAGTTGAATGTCTCAGGGGTGTAAAGCTGGCCATACACTTTAGATCGCAGACAGCCGAATGCTGGTCCAGCCGACAATTATCTCTCCTGATCAATCCATATACATGCACGCCCGGCCAAGAGTGCACGTGTTCTGAATGGCAGGCAAGGAAGCTGCAGCCAGGCACCTCTGAGATCAAAGCATCAGGCATGTTCAAATTCAACAGTTCAATCGTTTTCTTCCCCGACATCTGCCCTTGGGGAGATGGTTGTCTAGGATGTATAGCTGACATCTAAATTGAGTGGGAGGGTTGGGAGTACTAAGGGTCCAGCAGCCCCAGTCTGCTGTGTGAATGGCGTAGTAGTGCATGTCCGACCACAGCTCCTTTCACTTCACATAGACAGTGCCCCATCAGTCCCATAGAAGTGAATGGAGCGATGGACCGTGCACTACCACTCCCATTCATACACCAGACTCAGGGACCCCTCTTTCTCTGGGTCATTGGGGGTTCTGGTCGTCAACGTGGCCCAAGATCTGATATACATCGCCTATTCCTGAGGATAGGTGATCACTAACTAACTAACCAACCCCTTAAAATTATGGCTGGGGTGTTGTACTAGCTCTTCGGATACAATCAAATGACCCGGTCATGTGGTGTTTTCGGGATGTGGCCGTGCTGAGATCATGAACCACACGGCCATCCCGGGCCCTCATTAAACCACACTCCATAATTGACCATGCATCACTGCAGGGTCCACACAGCTCATTCATGATTCCAGCACAGCCGTGTCACCACCACCATGCGACTGTGCTGTAGAGTCGTAACCTTAGCACTCCCCCCTCTTAAAAAAAGGGGGTTCAGTGTTAGTTTAGCGCTGTGCCCCTTGTACAGTCTTTCCCTGCACATGACCACTGCAAGTGATATGTTCCGTGATGTATTTCCTAGCTCAGTCATGCCCAACCTGCGGCCCAACCTGTTGCAAAACTACAATTCCCAGCATGCCTGGACAGCTTCCAGCTATTAGGGCATGCTGGTAGTTGTCGTTTTGCAACAGCTGGAAGGCCGCAGGTTGAGCGTCCCTGCTCTCTAGCCGATTTCTTCCGTTCTGCGGCTCATTCTATAGTTGTTACATATATGTGGCTGCTTAATAAGAAAACATTAATAAAAACATTTCAATTAAAGAGCGACCCTTTCTTCAGATATGCCAATTTACTACCACCTAGTGGGTGCCCGTCTTCCTTTACATAATGGCATCCATACAATATTAGAACTAGAGAATGCAACGGAGCAAATTACCTTGTCCCCTAACAAACCAATTAGGTAGAAACAATCCCGTCTGCCCCCTACGCCCATCGGTCAGCCATACCGATTCCAGCACTGAATCACAGCCATGTCCTATAATACAGGATTTCTATACGCCATGAACTGACGGCGACCGTTATAAAAGACGACCTGCACACCGTATCGCTATAGGATGAGTGAACAGGTTTATTCCTTCTCATCTCATTTCTGCAGCCCGTCACCAGGAGCGGTTTGCACGCGCCAGGAGCTGCGGATTTGCAATCCTTTATTTCCACGCGGCGCATGTTCTTTTAACGTCTTGCCGTGATTTATAAATGGTTCTGCTTCTTAGCTTCAGCCGGCAAACGCGCGTCACCGAAATACCCTGCCATTCAGCCGGGCGCTTCTGTCGCTTGACTTGCTCCTCTGTTTCGCAGGTGCTTAACACAAAGCGACATTCATTTAGTGAATAATAAATACATAAAAGCAGACGGAGCGAGATCAGAAAGTGCAGGAAAATGACAAAGAGCGAGCAGGAAATAAAACCAGAGAGAAAAGGCCACCCGGGAGGCAGAGCCATTGTCCGGCTCCTCCGTCGATACGCGGCACAGTGCGATTAGCTAATCAGGCCTTACTTTTTATGTATTCAGAAATCCTGTATAGAGAATAAGCCGCCATTAGTCCCAAAAGGAGCCGCCATGGACAGAACTGTTTATGCAGAAATATCATAATGGCGTGGTGCATTAGCAGGGCCTGGTTTAGACGAGAACCTCAGATTATGGCCTACCTCTAGCACTAGTGCTGGTTTGTACTGACTAAACCAAGGCGCGGAGTCTAAGGAACTCCGTCTCCTGACAAATCCAATCACATTCCCAGGTTGTGGACCCCAGAACAGTCACATTGCAAAGGATGTCATTAAAGGGGCTGTTTCAGCATAGACGATCCCTTTCAGAATGCGGCGCCGGCCACGGGAAATATAGTATGAATAGGTTGTAGAGGACCGTCATATTGATGACCTACCCTCAATATCTGATCGGTAGGGGTCCGACTCCCAGCACTCCCTATGCTGCTTAAAGGGCATCTATCAGCAGTTTTGTCCCTATGACACCTGGCTGACCTGTTACATGTGCACTTGGCAGCTGAAGGCATCTGTGTTGGTCCCATGTTCATAAGTGCGGCATTGCTGAGAAAAGTGAGGTTTTATTATATGCAAATGAGCCTCTGGGAGCAACGGGGGCGTTACCATTACACCTAGAGGCTCTCAAGTCAGTGAAAAGGTCATCACAACTGGACCTATCAATCAAAGTGGGGAGTCTTCCAGGTCTAAATTTAGGATGGTAATATAATGAATCACCCCCCAATAAGTTTTTCTTAAAATTCAGGAACTACCTGGAAGGCCAGGAGCAGTCCAAATAGCCTACCTGTGAGGCCATCGGCTACATGGTGGCCAAAAGAGGACAGATGGCTGCTGGTGATTGCAGGTAGGAGAGCGTCAGCAGTGGCTGCCATGACGTGGTGCAGAGGTTTGGGGCTGAATGACCAATGAAAACCCACTGCAAATTGCTTATTTTCATTGCAGGTGTCCACAGCTTCCTGCAGAATATGGTCCATGCCTCTCCGCAATGAATAGAAATCTTGTTAGGCAGGCATACAACGGCGGCTATGCACTGCTGCAGTACCCGGCAGATTTGCTTTGCAGGTGTCTGGGAATTGTGGCTGACAACCCTATAGAACATGTACACATGGCCATATTGGTTGTCACCCAGTTTTCCCAGCAGCAGGTATAACGGAGGTCTTCACTACCAGTCGCATCTGTCGTTTCAGGTTTAATACAAAGTCCTCAGAGTAAAAAATAAAATAAAAATCGGCAACTTAACCCAATGAATAAGAAGTCCATTAAGTCCTGTGCAATTTATCGGCCACTTTGCTGAATACAGCGGAGACAACGCAGTGAACACGGCCGGATTACCCTGAGAATTTCTGCGCATAAATAAAGCAAGACTCAGTTAAACGGTTCATTCTATCAAAGCGTACACTGCTCGCAGGGAAACCTATTAGGCAGAAACCTTTTTAAGTCGGTATTTTGGCGGCTGGAGAACAGATGACATGACGATCATGGGCAAATTGTAATCAAAATGCAAGCAGTTAATGAAGGCAACTAAATGCGAGCGCAATCTTTGGTAAGAATAATTGAATCGGTCATCCTCATGCCGTAAGTACACGAACCAGCCATGACAGCTCCTAACAGATCCTGATGGATCCCAATGACTTATGTGGCTCTAAAGTGTATTCCATCATACTTCCCCGCCCATTTTGCATGTCCGCAATATACGGATTGCATACAGAAGCACATCTCTGTGCAATACGCATTTTCGCGGGACCGCAGACTTGAGTGGGTCTACGGACCGATATTTGCGGACATGTTCTATTTCAGGGGTAGGCAACTACACCGGCACTCCAGCTGTTGTGAAACTACAACTCTCAACATGCATGCCTGCTCTGCTGTTCTCAGAACTCTCATAGAAATGAATGGAGCATGATGGGAATTGTAGTGTCAACAGCTGGGGTGCCGAAGGTTGCTGAACCCTGTCCTATCTTATTACAGAACAGACATATGGAAGCGGATAGAAAACTGAGAGCTATCCGTTAATGTTTCGGCCCCATAGAGATGAACGGGTCCGCATCTTATCCGCAAAAATACGGTCGTCTGAACGGGCCCCAAGTCTGTGGTCGTCAGTACATGCTGGGATTTGTAGTTTTGCAACATCTGGAAAGCCACAACTGGGAGGTCTCTGCTGTAGACAGGTTTTTGGTGAGGGGAGGGGAGGAGGTTTGTGAACATCTGAACAGACTGGTGGAGGGGAAGGGGGGGGATAATATATCATACTGAAGGGTGAAAAAGCAGCCATATATCATTCTTTCACTTAGAACTCTGTTTTGTGCCATTCCCCTGTTATTCCTCCTGGAAAGGGAAATGGTAAGCCATAGCCATCAATTTACCTGAGCATTTCCAAGAGGAATAACAGAGGGATAACACAACACAGTTCTACAAAGAAATGCTCCAGAATTGTTACGCTAAAACAGATATGTCAAGAGAGCCGTTGAGGTGAAACGCGCGTCGAGGTCTTGCGCTTGGGGCTTCTTTACCTCTGCTGGTCAGATCATGTCTTCAGGTATGTCCCGGTTAGATGTGTCTATTAAGATACTGCAATGTCACAGTGTTCATATTAGACCTATCATATATACTTAGGCTGTGAGTCTATTAACTCTTACTTTATCAATATACACTGTTGTTCATGGTTACTGGGGGCTTATGCTGTGGATCTCACATTGTCTGGTGATTATCGTCTAATAAAACTGTGCCATACAAAATATTTCCCTATAGGGAGGGGGAGGGGGTGATATGTACTATCCCCATAGTTGTTGTGCATATACTCTTCTAATTAAGAGACGCATTACCAGTTATTGTGAGACACAGCGTATGGCCTGGAATCCGGAAAGTGCTATTATAGCCCTGCGGAGGTACATGGTTGTCCATTGAGGTGTTGCCCTTTGCTTCTCTGTATATCCTTTTCCAGCTTGCCTTTTTTTCTTCCATATTTTTTTTATATATATTATTACAATAAAGTTGATATTTTTGATAATTAGTTCCACTGGCTTTTTTGTTATGACAATGTCAAGAGAGTAGACAGGACCTCTGACATATATTAGGAAATGGCACAGCGATGTGAATGTCTAACATACTTCTGGTGTGAGACCTGCCATCTTTAAGCTCAGGAGTGACCCGATATCCGGTAATTGCTATAGAAAAGGATAAGAAGTGACAACTGCTCTAATCCCAGTGAGGTTGTCACTACCCCTCCCAAACAATGTGCAAGCGCCTTGATAAAGATGCGAGAATCAAAGTCAATCGGTCAGTGGCAGCTTCTCCACATCCTGACCTGGATTCTATTAGAGGACATGCGGTTCAGAAAACCTGATGCTTTTAACAGGATATCGGTACCATGTTTTGGGAGATGAAGGACACAGCACCTGCATCCTGCTGTAGGGGATCTGATCTCCCTGCAGCTGTTCTCACCGATTAACCCCCTCCGCTAAAGGAAGCGATTAGGGTAACAGAAATATACCAAGGAATTTCTGGGTATAGAGTTTCCTGATCTCACAGTCCAGAATACAGGGACTGCTAGTTTGTGAATGAATTCCTCCGGCATTAGAAGTTATAAAGAACTTACCTTGAGTGTGTGTCTGCATGTCACGGGCCAGCTCCATGGGAAGGACAGAGTTGACGAGAGAGGATATGATGGCGGCATCCAGGTTGCACATTGCTCCGAAACACTTGAGAAGTAACAAGCGCAGCGAGACTCGATGCTCCTAAGACACAAACCACAAGCACCAGTAAGGAACGTAGCATCTAAAAAGTTCCAGAAGCAAGACCCCCACCAATCAGGAGAATGGGTGCTGGAGACTAAGAGAGAGGTGGTTGCACTTGGCTGGAGAGCGCTGTGCACATACTGTATGTGGTCACCAATTCATTAAAGGGGTTGTCTCACCAATATCAGATGGTAGCAGGTCCCACCAATGAGACCTGCACCTATCTCCACAACGGGCACCTGAAAGTGAAGGAGAGTGCATCACGCATGGGCTCTCTATTCATTTCTATGGGAGTTACGAAAACAGCCAAGCGAGAGCATTCGGCTATTTTCAGAAGTCCCATAGAAGTGAATGGAGAGCGCACGGCGCAAGCGCGTCTGCTATCTTTTCATTTCATTACCGTTTTGGAAGGTAGTCGCAGGCCCCAAAGTGGGAGCCACACTTATCTGACACTGGTGACAGGTAACCAATGTCTAAGACGAGACAACCCCTTTAAGTCTCCTCCTGTATGCTGTTATACATTTCAGATGATATTTATGGCATATCACACAAATCTACCATGAATTGCCATCAGTTTATCAGAAGAGCATATCATGCACACAGACCTCTATGGAGGCGCCCTGTGTAGTGCTGTATGGTGCCTCCTTGAGGCGCTGTATGAAAGGGATAATCTCCCTTAGAAGATATACTGCATCTGATGGAGCAGGCCTCTGTCCGAAATCAGATGCCTACAAAGGAATGGTTTGGCCCAGTACACAACTCGAAGGTTATATGGAGCCTTATACAGTCATGCAAAAATTTGAGAGACTCGGAAGTGGCCCTCTCCTACAGCTCAGCCTGTGTAAACATTCCATTAGCGACCCATGATGCTCATGATCGGGGTGGACATATCACCTGTGCACAGGGGTCCCAAGGGGTGGGAGCCGGGCCCTTTCCACCACACCAGGACTATGAAGCAGAGACTAACTTAGTGAGGAGCAAGACTTTTGACAGGATCATGTAGAAAGCAATCTGAAGGAGGTGTGGCTTAAGCGTGGAGCGGGCAGGTGTAGCAATTTGAGGGACGTTCTTTGTTGCAGCCTGTAGGGGGTTAGCAATGGGGGGGGGGGGGGGGGGGGAGACACTCTGAAAATGTGCAACTGATGTGCAGTGCAAGTGGTCAGTGTGTGACGTGTGCGATGTCTGTGAGTGGCGCCTGAGAGTCATGCATGCCGTCTGCGAGGGGCGCCTGAGAGTCATGCATGCCGTCTGCGAGGGGCGCCTGAGAGTCATGCATGCCGTCTGCGAGGGGCGCCTGAGAGTCATGCATGCCGTCTGCGAGGGGCGCCTGAGAGTCATGCATGCCGTCTGCGAGGGGCGCCTGAGAGTCATGCATGCCGTCTGCGAGGGGCGCCTGAGAGTCATGCATGCCGTCTGCGAGGGGCGCCTGAGAGTCATGCATGCCGTCTGTGAGTGGCGCCTGAGAGTCATGCATGCCGTCTGTGAGTGGCGCCTGAGAGTCATGCATGATGTCTGTGAATGGCGCCTGAGAGTCATGCATGCTGTCTGTGAATGGCGCCTGAGAGTCATGCATGCTGTCGGTGAATGGCGCCTGAGAGTCATGCATGCTGTCGGTGAATGGCGCCTGAGAGTCATGCATGCTGTCGGTGAATGGCGCCTGAGAGTCATGCATGCTGTCGGTGAATGGCGCCTGAGAGTCATGCATGCTGTCTGTGAATGGCGTCTGAGAGGCATGCATGCTGTAGTTGGAGTGTCCACGAGTGGCGCCTGTGTTCAGTGCGCATCCAGCATATAGGAGGCATGCATGCAGCATGTAGGTGGTGCTTTTGAGTCACCTGTGCTATCTGAGTGATGCATATGCAGCATATGTCCTGGTTATGTGCGGCACAAGTTTGTCATTGGTCTCGGATACAGGTGGCACTTGTGCTGGGGATGCATGTGCAAAGTCTAGCATGAGTGTTGCATGTGTCCAGGGCATGTACATCTACAGAATAGTACAGCTCATCATTGGTGCATGTTTGGGGTGTGTCCAGCATATGGGCACGTGAGCGGCGCATGTGCGGTTTTGTTGGCAGGGATCGGTGGCCCATACACACTCTTTGCACGGGCGCCCTGCCCTGTTAATGTCCGCCCCTGATCAGCAGGAACAGCTCTATACCTAGTTCAGTTATTCAAGACAGAAAATGAAAAACAAAAAAATTAGTGGCAATTCTGGAGGAGCTGCTCAGCCCATGACACTGTAGCGTGTCTTTAGTTAGGGGAGCAGCCCGACCGCATGTGGACCGCAGTAATCGACTAACCCCAGCAAAATATGCATACAATGGAGGATATCGACGCGGTCCACATGCACCACAAGAGCAAACTACACAGAATGTAGCAATCATAGAGAACACACAGAGAGAATGCACCAAACAGATATAACACTGACTATGCTGGCAAGACATAAGTAAAGGTATTAAAAGCTGAGACTTTCGCCAATATGTTCCAGTCATGGAGATATCGGAGCCCACATGCACCACGTCACGGCTCTCAGCATGGCAAGGGGTCCTAACCACTGCTCTGACTATGGTGTGAACACGGTCTGGGGATGATATAATTCAGCTCACAGCCAAGCTCCCCACAATTGCCCAGCATAAATGCTGTGGTCACGGCCTGGCTTCATCCACATTGTACAACCACAGCATTTATGCTGGGCAATTGTGGGGAGCTTGGCTGTGAGCTGAATTATATCATCCCCAGACCGTGTTCACACCATAGTCAGAGCAGTGGTTAGGACCCCTTGCCATGCTGAGAGCCGTGACGTGGTGCATGTGGGCTCCGATATCTCCATGACTGGAACATATTGGCGAAAGTCTCAGCTTTTAATACCTTTACTTATGTCTTGCCAGCATAGTCAGTGTTATATCTGTTTGGTGCATTCTCTCTGTGTGTTCTCTAGTTCAGTTATTGTGGAGGATAAATTTACCATGTTGCTGCTCATCATCAGTCTAAACACAGTGCTGAACACCAAGGCACCAGCAGATGGAGGAGATCCAGAGGATATTGCTCTTTTCTGGTACCTGCCAGATGCTCATCTTTCACACACACCAATAGGTTTGTGGAATTCACTGCCAGGAATTATGGGAAAGTACTACTTACCATCTGATAATAAGCCACCAGGGACAGGACGGCCTCAAACTGGTTCCTCTTGCACATCTTCTTGCACACCTCGGGATCTGCATCTGTCTGAATGAAAATCGGGGCACGTTACGACGACTTTAGGGGGAGAGAAAGTCGTAGAATATATTTAGGCGGCGTACAAGTCGTAATTAATTTAATGAATTTGAGCCAAGAATCCTCAGTGGATACAAATGCAAAATGCATAAATAAGAGGAGTTACCAGAGACTAAAAGATAGCCTGCTGGGCTGCGTAAAGCTAGCACTACAGGACGTGGACTGGGCAGGGACCCTGGTTATCGAGTGGAGTGCCCCTTTATAGGGGTTGTCCCACCTAAGGCATTAGTGGCATATCGCTAGGCCACCAATGTCAGACATGTGCGGTTCCCACCATTTGGACCTGCACCTCTCTCTAGAACGGAGACCCAAAGTGAAGGAGAGCACACTGCGCATGCGCGGCCACCCTCCCATTTACATCTATGGGAGCTCTGAAAAATAGCCAGCTCAGCTATTTCCAGCAGCCCCATAGAAGGAAATTGAGCGGTGGCCACGCTTGCGTGGTGCTCTTTCCATTCATTTCTGTGGAACGCTCGGCTATTTTCAGAACTCCCATAGAAGGGAATGAAGAGCATGAGCGGTGCGCTCTCGTTCACTGTGAGGACCCCATTCAACCAGAGGTGGGACGCACACCTGACATTGGTGGCATATCCTAGCAATATGCCACCAATAGTGAGAGGCGACACAACCCCTTTAAAAAGCTAATGGTCCTGGTAAGAATGACTCTCAGACATCAATAGAAAGACATTTTACAAATACAGGCATCAGCAGCATCTAGGGGCATTGGCTACCTGGGTATTAAAGTAGATCTGCCCATGCCCGGGGCACTTATTATTAAGAAGGTGGGTAAGTCACGTATTCATGAACGCACCAGAATTAAGAGGAGTTCCTCCAAGTAGCACAGGATGACATTTTCATCTTCGTAGAGGGCCCAGCTGCGCTGCTGAGCATCATCTTTGTGCCGGGCCAGGTCCGTGAAGATGACCTCCAGCCGCTGCTCGTCGTGACAGATCTGTCCAGAAGGTAATCCGGCGCTGGAGTCCTGCCAATCAGACAAGAGACGCACTTTAACATCATGAGACAAGCCTTTAGAGCTACTTCGTGGGGAGGAAATAAAACGGCACGTCCAGAGGTGGACTGAGGCGCGCACATGGGGTGCAGGGCTAACGCAATGCGGCTGTAATGGTGAAATAATCCTATGAACAGGAAAGCAGGGGGCTGCGGATTATAATCATTTATAGCGCATCGGTCGCTACGTAATCCCTTAAATCGCCTCGGAATAGGTTATTTTCTGATTGTATTTTCCGGTCATAATTACGAGGAGGCCATCTTGCCCGAGCAGCTGTTAACAGCATTCAGAGATTTGCTTTACAGCAGTCACATTGACCACAGGGACCTGCAATCTGAAGATGACTCAGTGACCTCTATGACTCTTGTGGGCATGCCCTTTGACCCGCACAGAGGTCATTATGCAGTGGTGGGGGGGAGCTGTGACATCACCCAATTAGGAATGGTGGATCCTGTGTTAGCTATATGTAGGTGTTACCTGTCATTGTAATACTGTCTGTGATGATCAGATGATTGCGAAGAAGTGATCTTTGCAGAAGAGGAAGTGTCAGCCTACTGTGAGGGTCGCAGTAGGGTCATTTTGTAGGGAGGGGGAGGAGGTGACCTGTGACATCACCTATTGTGAATGGTGGATCCTGTGCTATATATTGGCGATACGTGTCATTGTAATCCTGTCTGTGATGATAATGAGATGACTGTAGAGAAGTAATCTCTACAGAACAAGAAGTAGAATGTCTCAGCCTATTGTGATGCCCAATTGCCGGCGTGCGGGGGGGGGAAGTTACGTGAGAGTTATGACATCATGTACTGTGAATGGTAGATCCTAAGCTATCTATATATATATATAGGTGATACTGGTCATAGGAATCCTACATGTGATAGTAATTAGATGACTGCAGAGAAGTGATCTATACAGAACAGGAAGAGTTGGCCTATTCTGAGCGTCAATAGTCATTGTGCAGGGAGGGGGAGGAGGAGAGCTATAACAGCATCTATTTTGAATGATGGATCCTGTGTTATCTATATATGTGTGTTACTTATCAGTGTAATGCTACCTGTGATGATAATGAGTTGACCGAAGAGAAATTCTCTCTACAGAACAAGAAGCATTGGCCTAGTATAAAAGTTCAATGGTCATTGTGCAGGGAGGGGGGTGAGGCGAGCTGTGAAATCTATTGTAAATGGTGGATCCATCTATCTATCTCACCTGTCATTGTCATCCTGCCTTTGCGGATAATGAGATGACTGCTGAGATGTGATCTCTACAAAACAGGAAGTGCCTCTTACTTTGTTAGTATCCCATTGAGCACTATGTCCGCAAATTCTATATGGCTGTGAATCAGTCCATGGGGATTGCCATTCTCGGAGCTGGTAGACGTGGTCAGCGAGGTCTTTCACTGGTTATACTCAGCGTTTTTCGGGAGGCTCTTAGGGAGATCCTGGAGGATCACAATGTCGGGAGTCCAATGCAGAATCACAATAAGAGGAGCAATTCTGCAGTTTTTGCTTTTTTAACCCAGAGAAGTAAAAAATTACGCCCGTACATCAAGCGAAAGAAAAATGTCGCTCATCGCCCGCATCGAACAGGGGAAATAATTTAAAAGGGCTAATGACAACTAGCAGCCATCTCTTGTGCAGTAATTTCACCCATGATTGCTGCACTATTAGCAGTTTTCATTTTAACTGGGGAAGGAACTCGTCCAAGCAAATGAACATATGAGTAAAAGTGTAATCAGACAATCTAATTAGCCGCGTGTGCAAAGTGGTACAAAAATGTCATAATCCGGATTCTAATGTCACGTGCCGAGATGCCTCATGAGCGAAGCTGGACAGAGACATTAGACATTCAGAGAGACCAATGGAGATGAGCGCAGAGCTCCGCCATCTCCGTCAGTCCCCTGGAGAACGAATGGGGCGGCAGTGCGAAAGCTTGACCAGCCGATCCCTTGATTTAAAGGCGTTGTGTCATCTTGGACTTTGATGGCATATCGCGAGGACATGCCACCACACCTATCTCCAAAACGAGCCCCTGAAAGTGAAGGAGCGCTCACGGCGCACGTGCGATATGATCTACATTCATTTCAATGGGAGTTCCGGAAAAAGATTGGCCATTTTCAGACATCCTATAGAAACGAATGGAGAGAGCACCTTGCAAGCATGTCCACCACTCCATTCAATTCTATGGGACTGCCGGAAATGGCCAGGCCAGCACTCCCAAAGAAATAAATGAAGGGGTGGCCACTCATCCACGGCTGCTCTCCACTCAATTCTGGCGTCCCACCTATAGGACATTGGTGGCATATCCTAGCGATATGCCACCAATGTCTCAGTTGAGACAACCCCTGTTCTCGTGATCGTTAGGGGGCACAATGGTTGGACGCCCACCATTCTTATAGTAATCCCCCATCTAGTGGGTAAGGGAAAACCTGGAAAACCCATTTAAGAGCTGATCACATACTGGTTTACAACGTATATATTTGCATGCAGGAGGCTCCCCCTAGTGGTGGCTGCAAGCATGATATCTTCTTATATCTATGTTTAGGAAGGGCATTGGGAGATTTGTACAAAGATATATTAGGAAAATGAACCGGCACATAAATATGGGCCTAAAAACGACAGAATGATAAAAGGCAGAGACGCGCATTAAACAGTGGGTCCCCCCTAACTGGTGCAGACCTAAATGGGCCAAACTTGGACATAGAATGACATTACGATTGTAAAAGAACTCCCGTTATAGAGCCACTTGAAGATCAGAATAATTAACCAGGTCTTAAGTCCAAGACATGTAAAGCGCAGTGAAGACTTCCCCAGGAGACCCGCATTAGGAAGCGGATGTCTGCATTACAGAAAAGAACGTTCATTTATTGAATTGCAATCTCTGGAGACCTCAGCCTCGTATACTGGCGAGTTATACAATTACGGAGGTGGAGGCTAGCCTCCTGTCCTGAAATGGTGGGAGTATAGGGGAGGGTAGGATTACCAATTACCTGGCTTTTATCAAATATACAGAAAGGCCCCCCCCCTCATGGCTTCAGATACAACGGCTCCGAGCTGGGATACTTAGATTAAATAGATTTGTATTTCCGGTAGCATCTAAGGCAAAACACGGAGAGGCCGAATGCAGTAAAGTGCTGTATTCTGGATTACTGGAGAGTCATACAGTACCTTGTATCCCACTGTACGGGAGGTTCGAAGCAGGGGTCTCCCCATCAGAGGCTTTTCAGTCATAATCCATGGATCTGCATTGGCTCAATAAAGATATGGTCTCCCTTGCAGATTACTTTTTCCATTGAAATCTATGGGTTTTAGGGTAAGAGCCTTGCTTGGCCGATTTTGTAACTCCCATACACGTCAACATGGCTGCAATCAGCCAATGAAACAAACGACCGCTCTGCATTTGCAACCCCCCCCCCCCTTAAAGGGGTTCTCCAAGAGTATAAAATGTCCCCTCATGTGCCAGGCACCCCATATGGAATATACTTACCCTGGTCCCGCACCGCCTTGCTGCTTCTCCATGCACATGGATGAAAATATCCGGTGTTTGGGGGGGGAGCAGCCAATGGCAGGCAGGGACGGGACGAGTGCCCCCCAGCATCGAGGGCGACGCTACGGAAGCTCCCCCCGCCTGCCATTGGCTGCTTCCCCCCCCCCCCGACAACGGATGTTTTCATCCATGTGCAGGGAGAAGCAGCAGCGGTGGCGGTGCGGGGACCCGGAGCGGCGCCGGGATAAGTATATTCCACGTGGAGTGCCCAGAACATGAGGGGACATTTTATACTCTTGGAGAACCACTTTAAATACTCCAGGTGGTAATAACCCTTTAATTTCCAATCAAGGCATACAGCCTAGATATTCCATTCGGAGGGCATTTGGGTGAGGGTGAGGTGTGATGACATTTTTACTGCCCGGTCCTTTAAATCAAAGTATAGAGGGCGCGGAAGTTGCAGAGAGAGAGCGGAGCCTCTAGGTGTAATGGTAACGCCCCCGTTGCTCCTAGAGGCTCATTTGCATATATTAAAACATCCTTTTTCTCGGCAATGCGGGCACATGGCACATAGGAACATGGGACCAACACAGATGCCTTCAGCTGCCAAGCGCACATGTAACAGGTCAGCCAGTTCATAGGGACAAAACTGCTGACAGATGCCCTTTAAATTGCTTAGTTGAAACCAACATTTTTTGGGGGAAAAGCAGTGTGAAGACCATTGCAGTCACCATGGACTCTGGCAGAGGTCGTCCATCTTCGTTCCCAGGACTCTGAAAGGTGACAACCTGCCTACACATGAGAGGATTAATGTGTGGTTGTCAGGAGGCTGGGTGACAAACCTTGGGGGGGGGGGGGGTTTTCAGTAGGACGACCGGAGGCCATTCTTTACCTGTGGATTCCATGCACCACCTCCACAATAAAGACAATTCACACTGATCTAAGAGGACGGACAACTTCACAAATCAATAGGGACAAGTGGCGTAATCTCAAGTTTTCCTTTTTCCGTTGTATAATTAGTTTTACGATTATGACAAATCATAAAACAAATGATCGTGGACATTTTCCTTCCGCAGAGGCGGCCGGGGATGGTCAGAATCATGCGATGTCGGGTCATCGCTGATAAAGGGACATATCCAGAGTCGTCAAAAATCAAGTGTCAGCATCAAACCCGACAGGCGGTGTAATTGCAGGCAGCGTTAAAACGTAATTAATGCGACAACAGTATCCAGCGGAGCAATTAAATAATAACGGTAATTATCCGCAACTAGATGAGGAATCGGAAAACTCATTGCAGTATCAATGTATGGAACAAAGTGGCAGACGGGGACTCGTTAAGCGTCCGGTTAGCGGTGACACATCTATACGGAACACAATCACATTATCACTAACCTATGGTGTCTACTGACAAGCAGATGCTGCGGGGGCTGGAAACACGGGGCGTATCAATTTGTACCCAGGAATAGATGTCGCCCTGCTAATTTTACAGCAGACAAACATCCAGAGACCCCGGGTGGGGGTGGGGGGTGGGGAGTGGGGATACAGTCAATTATGAGTCTCTCACTAAATAGGACGAGAAAAACTGAAAATTATGCAGATGAGATATTTAATATCTACAGACGTGGACAAAATTGTTGGTACCCTTTGGTCAATGAAAGAAAAAGTCACAATGGTCACAGAAATAACTTTAATCTGACAAAAGTAATAATAAATTAAAATTCTATAAATGTTAACCAATGAAAGTCAGACATTGTTTTTCAACCATGCTTCAACAGAATTATGTAAAAAAATAAACTCATGAAACAGGCATGGACAAAAATGATGGTACCCCTAACTTAATATTTTGTTGCGCAACCTTTTGAGGCAATCACTGCAATCAAACGCTTCCTGTAACTGTCAATGAGACATCTGCACCTCTCAGCAGGTATTTTGGCCCACTCCTCATGAGCAAACTGCTCCAGTTGTGTCCGGTTTGAAGGGTGCCTTTTCCAGACTGCATGTTTCAGCTCCTTCCAAAGATGCTCAATAGGATTGAGGTCAGGGCTCATAGAAGGCCACTTTAGAATAGTCCAATTTTTTCCTCTTAGCCATTCTTGGGTGTTTTTAGCGGTGTGTTTTGGGTCATTGTCCTGTTGCAAGACCCATGACCTGCGACTGAGACCAAGCTTTCTGACACTGGCTAGTACATTTCTCTCTAGAATTCCTTGATAGTCTTGAGATTTCATTGTACCCTGCACAGATTCAAGACACCCTGTGCCAGACGCAGCAAAGCAGCCCCAGAACATAACAGAGCCTCCTCCATGTTTCACAGTAGGGACAGTGTTCTTTTCTTGATATGCTTCATTTTTTCGTCTGTGAACATACAGCTGATGTGCCTTGGCAAAAACTTCGATTTTTGTCTCATCTGTCCACAGGACATTCTCCCAGAAGCTTTGTGGCTTGTCAACATGTAGTTTGGCATATTCCAGTCTTGCTTTTTTATGATTCGTTTTCAACAATGGTGTCCTCCTTGGTCGTCTCCCATGTAGTCCACTTTGGCTCAAACAACGACGGATGGTGCGATCTGACACTGATGTTCCTTGAGCATGAAGTTCACCTTGAATCTCTTTAGAAGTCTTTCTAGGCTCTTTTGTTACCATTCGGATTATCCGTCTCTTAGATTTGTCATCAATTTTCCTCCTGCGGCCACGTCCAGGGAGGTTGGCTACAGTCCCATGGATCTTAAACTTATGAATAATATGTGCAACTGTACTCACAGGAACATCTAGTTGCTTGGAGATGGTCTTATAGCCTTTACCTTTAACATGCTTGTCTATAATTTTCTTTCTGATCTCTTGAGACAGCTCTTTCCTTTGCTTCCTCTGGTCCATGTCGAGTGTGGTACACACCATATCACCAAACAACACAGTGATTACCTGGAGCCATATATATAGGCCCAATGGCTGATTACAAGGTTGTAGACACCTGTGATGCTAATTAGTGGACACACCTTGAATTAACATGTCCCTTTGGTCACATTATGTTCTGTGTTTTCTAGGGGTACCATCATTTTTGTCCATGCCTGTTTCATGAGTTTATTTTTTTACATAATTCTGTTGAAGCATGGTTGAAAAACAATGTCTGACTTTCATTGGTTAACATTTATAGAATTTTAATTTATTATTACTTTTGTCAGATTAAAGTTATTTCTGTGACCATTGTGACTTTTTCTTTCATTGACCAAAGGGTACCAACAATTTTGTCCACGTCTGTATAATCACGGCTCTGCAGGTCCCATTTACCAATGATGCTCCTACAGCAGCTCCTTGTATACATCACACAGTTATAGTGAAATGTTTTCGGTGCACTTAGGACAGTGCATATGGTTTTTCATATCATCAAGTCCCCAGCACAGAAAGAGTTAAATGATAAAACACCGTCTACCTGCAGTCACCACTAGAGGGAGCTCACTGGACACCATGTCATTGAAATAACTGTAAAGAACGCAGTAAGCTCCCTCTAGTGGCGGCTACAGGAAGCCTAAACGTTATGTTTCCTCTATATGTCGGTGCAAGGGATTTGCAGACCTGTATTAGAAAAGAGCTCTGCAAAGATATTTTAGGAAACTAATTAGTCCAAAAAAACAAAATGGTGTCCTGGGGTCGACATTCATTTCAAAGGGGTTATCAGGGAATTTGATACGGATTACCTATCCTCAGGAAAAGTCATCGATATCAAAATCGGTGGAGATCAGACTCCCAAGACCCCTGCCTGAAGAGGTTGCAGTGCTCACCGGACCTCCGCTGAGCACTGCAGTCTCTTCACAGCGCCATACATTGTATAGTGGCTGTGCTTGGTACCGCAGTTCTCTTGAACGGGAATAAGCTGTGTCTAGGCCATGTGACGGTGACATCACTGGCCTAGGAAGAGCAATTGTGGACAAGAATAGGACATGTTCTATTTTTTTTTCCGGAGCCGTGGACCGGAAGATCAGGGGCGCTCTTTGGAAATGCGGATAGCACACTGTGTGCTGTCCGCATCCATTCCTGCCCCACGGAGAATGAATGGGTCCGCACCTGTTCCGCAATTTGTGCAACGGATGCTGACCCATTCTACGGACGTGTGAATGGACCCTAAAACAGACCTGTCAGGAGAGCGGAGGTCTCTTTAAGCCATGTTTTCTTTCTAATGAAAAGAGCATAGGAGGTAAAAGGATTTCATTTTTCTCATCGTCTTCCATCAAACTGGAAACCAGGTCGGCATCAATATTTATGCAACACTTTTAATAAATCATCATCAATATTTATGCGCCGGCTTCCAATACAATATCATCAATAAATAATGCAGAACAAATGATCCACGAGGCAGGACGTCCATGATTGGTGTCTGTCTGCGTTCAACTCGACTGTAAATGTATGAGTCTGTACTGACAATGTTGGAGTCTGAACAGTTATTTTTTTTAAATCCTTAAAGGGAAACAACAGTAAAAACATGAATTACACCCAAAATCCCAAACTGCTTTCCCTGTTTTACATGCGCCCCTTTAAACTTTCAGTGCTATAGAATATCTGCTAATCTGGTCTAAACTGATGCCGAACTAACAGATTCCTCATAATCATCAAGACCAGCCGGACACCAGCTGCCTGGACCCACGCAGACCCGCCACCATAGATTGGAGGGGGGCAGCATCTCTTCCAACGCCCCTATGACGGCAGGATTGCCCATCAGGATCAGAACTACCACCAATGTCTAGCACATAAGCTCCTGGTGTTGGGACAATGTCAGGAAGTGAAATGGACCCAGAAGCGATGAGTAGGCGTTTGTATATATTTTTAATTTTTTTTTGTCTAGCCAGGGGCCTGATTTATTTTAGGGGTCTTGCATGAGATCTGGTTAATTTAAGTGATCTTTTCTGGGGTCTGGGGAATTTTAACAGTCTGGGGTCTAATTTTAGGGATTTAGTCTGAGATCTGCTGAATATTAGGTGCCCGACTGAATTTCTTTTTAGCAGTCTAGAATGTGATTGCTTTTAGGAGTCTGATATGGGGTCTGAAATGTGCTTAGGGGTCAGATTTGAATTAGTTTAGGGATTCAGCCTGGATTTGACACCAAGAATAATACATTCTGATGTACAGCCAGGTCCATAAATATTGGGACATCGACACACTTGTAACATTTTTGGCTCTATACACCACCACAATGGATTTGAAATGAAACAAACAAGATGTGCTTTACCTGCAGACTGTCAGCTGTAATTTGAGGGCATTTACATCCAAATCATGTGAACGGTGCAGGAATTACAGCAGTTTGCATCTGTGCCTCCCACTTGTTAAGGGACCAAAAGTAATGGGACAATTGGCTTCTCGGCTGTTCCATGGCCGGTGTGTGTTATTCCCTCATTATCCCAATTACAATGAGCAGATAAAAGGTCCAGAGGTCATTTCCAGTCTGCTATCTGCATTTGGAATCTGTTGCTGTCAACTCTCAAGATGAGATCCAGAGAGCTGTCACTATCAGTGAAGCCATCATTAGGCTGAAAAAAACCCAACAAACCCAGCAGAGAGATGGCAAAAACATTAGGCGCAGCCAAAACAACTGTTTGGAACATTCTTAAAAAGAAGGAACGCACCGGTGAGCTCAGCAACACCAAAAGACCCGGAAGACCACGGAAAACAACTGTAGTGGATGACCGAAGAATTCTTTCCCTGGTGAAGAAAACGCCCGTCACAACAGTTGGCCAGATCAAGAACACTCTCCAGGAGGTAGGTGGATGTGTGTCAAAGTCAACCATCAGGAGAAGACTTCACCAGAGTGAATACAGAGGGTTCACCACAAGATGGAAACCATTGGTGAGCCTCAAAAACAGGAAGGCCAGATTAGAGTTTGCCAAACGACATCTAAAAAAGCCTTCACAGTTCTGGAACAACATCCTATGGACAGATGAGACCAAGATCAACTTGTACCAGAGTGATGGGAAGAGAAGAGTATGAAGAAGGAAAGGAACTGCTCATGATCCTAAGCATACCACCTCATCAGTGAAGCATGGTGGTGGTAGTGTCATGGCGTGGGCATGTATGGCTGCCAATGGAACTGCTTCTCTTGTATTTATTGATGATGTGACAAAAGCAGCAGGATGAATTCTGAAGTGTTTCGGGCAATATTATCTGCTCATATTCAGCCAAATGCTTCAGACCTCATTGGACGGCGCTTCACAGTGCAGATGGACAATGACCCAAAGCATACTGCAAAAGCAACCAAAGAGGTTTTTAAGGAAAAGAAGTGGAATGTTCTGTAATGGCCGAGTCAATCACCGGACCTGGATCCGATTGAGCATTTCACTTGCTGAAGACAAAACTGAAGGGAAAATGCCCCAAGAACAAGCAGGAACTGGAGACAGTAGCAGTAGAGGCCGGGCAGAGCATCACCAGGGATGAGACCCAGCGTCTGGTGATGTCGATGCGTTCCAGACTTCAGGCTGTAATTGACTGCAAAGGATTTGCAACCAAGTATTAAAAAGTGAAAGTTTGATGATTATTATTCTGTCCTATTACTTTTGGTCCCTTAACAAGTGGGAGGCACAGATGCAAACTGCTGTAATTCCTGCACCGTTCACCTGATTTGGATGTAAATCCCTCAGATTAAAGATGACGGTCTGCAGGTAAAGCACAACTTGTTTGTTTCATTCCAGATCCATTGTGGTGGTGTATAGAGCCAAAAATGTTAGAATTGGGTCAATGTCCCAATATTTATGGACCTGACTGTATATAATTCTACAACGTCGCAAATGTTTACTGCTGACACTCAGAACGAGGTAAGCAGATCCTTCCTAAAATATCAAACAGAACACATTCTCCATTCCTTTGAATAACTATAGTGCCTGGGTACAAGGTTAAAGGGGTTTACTGGATATTTTATATTGATGACCTGTCCTCAGAATAGGACATCAATATTAGATCGGCTGGGGTCTGACACCCAGCACCCCCGCCGATCAGCCTCCTCGCAGCTTACCAAGCACAGCTCCATCCATTGTATAGTGGATGTGTGGGTTACTGCAGCTCAGTCCCATTCAGTCTAGGCCATGTGATCAATGAAAGTGACGTCACTGGACTAGGCTCTTCAAACAGCTGATGGCCTGAGAGTCGGATATTGATGACCTATCCTGAGGATAGGCCATCAATATCAAAATCTCAGACAAGCCCTTGTGAAGACTAAAGCGTTACCTTGCTTTCCACTAGAGAGATGAGAATCTTCTCCATCACAGGACCTGTAGACGGGACCGATGTCTGAATGTGACCGACGATTACACCAATGGCCACACGAGACAGTTCATAGCTGAGATTTGTGTTCTTTCTAACCAGTTCAATTAACTCGACACCGATGGTTTTCGGAACAGTTGCAGCAGAGTTTTCCGTGGCCATGGACTTTGACGGTGACTTCGTTTTGCTCTCCTGGCTGACCGTGTTGAAGGCTTTTATGCAGGGAGGGGCCGGGGCATTTCTCTTGATTTGTGGGTTCTTGTCAATTTCAGCAGTGCCCTCCTTGTCGGGGGGTGCGGGGGCTGTTTGTTTACTATGGGAATTTAGAGTTCCAGGGACTGAGGTGCAGGCGTCCAGACTCTGGGACACTGTGGTGTGTATACTTCTGCTGGGGACTGGTGGAGGAGTGTGACTGGGACTGGAGGCTCCGGTGAGATGATAAGAGTCTGTAGAAGTGGTGCACAGGGTGTCGAGAGAGGACATGCTGGTAGTGGACATGTTTAATATAGATCTTGAGGTTTTATCGACACCATCTAGGAAAATAGGAAAAACTGAATAAATACACAGACCTTTAAAGGGATCATAAAAAAAAAAAAACAACATCCAAGCAATGTCTGATCAGCCATCCCTCCCCTTTCCTTCTGATACACCTCAATGTCTGTGCCTGGCTGTAAAGCAGCTGGCTGCAGCAGGAGCCCTCCTCCCCTACTCTGCATTCAAAAGGAGACGAGAAACATTTAGTACCCAATTTATGAGGCGGCAAATGTTGGATCGTTGGAGGGGGATCTGACTGACCCTCATGGATAACAAGAACGGCAATACACCAGTCCCCTAAATGAACATAGAGGAACGGTAGTGCGCATGCATGGTCATTGCTCCATTCACTTCTGTGGGATTGCCAAGCACAGCACTCGGCTATCACCGGCAGCCCGACAGAGGTGAATGGAGATGTGGTCACACATGCTCACTACTGCTCCATTCACACAGGGACACCATTCTTGTGATCGGTGGAGGGGTCCCCAGCAAATCAGACCCCTACAAATCATATATTTATCACCTCCCCTGTGGATAGGTGACAAATATTGTTCATGGGCCGATCCCTTTAATCACTGCAAAGGGAAAAACAGATGGACAGACAAGACAACAGACCATCTACATACAAGAATCGATTCTATTTCCAGAGACCAGGGAATTTGTTTCTTCTCGGCTCAACTACATTCATACATTTTTCCAGCCCTTGCATTATGGGCAGAGATTTTTGTGCCTTATCTAGCGGAGCAGAAGTGCAGTGAAACAGTAAGCTCATAAAACCCCCTGACTTGTACGGCCCATCTATCATATCACTTGTGTCTGATGTGCGCATAATCTCCAGTGTATTTCTATAAGAAACGGCTTCACACTGCTCTTCTCGCCTCCTGCCTATAAGAGCTGACAGGGAAAACCCTATCACAAGCAGGAGGCAGGGGAGAGAGGCTGAAGCACAATAGATGCAGAGTCTCATTGTATCCCATCACTGGCTGCCCTTAGCAGAGACAGTGCAGTGTGATCCATCCCTTCATCTCTGCAAAGCCCGAGGCATGATTGGAAATGACAACCATATTAGAGGGGAAGAAGGGAGGGATAGAGAGAAATAAAAAGCTTTTCCACAGGCCCCTTTGGCTTTTATCAAACAGCATTGCCCACCACCAAACAGAACCCCATTCAGCTGTATGGGTCTGCACTGCATCTGGTCAGGAGTGGCGGTGTGAAAGAACACTCAAAATGGGCCACACTGCTTTAGCAAGCAATGTGGCCCCTAGGTTCTCATGGACCTAGCTGGTGACAGCAGAGAATATTCAGAGGACTCACTTTTAGAAGTCTGTGACAGCTGGGCATTTTTCAGTTTTTCCGGAGGAGGAGGTGTAATCGGGGCAGCACGTCGGGGCTGAGGTGGAACCTAAAAAACAGCAGACGTATAAAACAGTAACACATCTCCTCTACCTATTGCCATACAAATCGCACACATTGCTGGTACCTGATACTGGCCGTCCTCCTCAGACTGAATCTCTGAGCTCGGCAAGCTCATGTGCCGATCCAGACCAGTTCTGCACACGCCGTTGGGCTGTCGCCCAGTATCTAAGTGGTAATCACTGGCAGAGGCCGACATGGTATTTGAGCGGCCAGTCGGTGAGTGAGTTTTTCGGGATTGTGTTTCTTTCCTATGATGGATAAGTTTTCTGTATATAAAGAAAGAAGAATGTAAAGGAAGGGGGGGAGGGGAAGACCATCAAGAAAAAAAAAATAATAATAATAATATGACGTGACACACAGGAGGGAGTCTGCAGACCACCATCACAGGAAAAACTATGGGGGAGCTTTATCATGCCCAGCACTCCGGAATTATGGCTTTAATACAATTTAGGCACAAAAGCTTTGCAAATTTTAGTATTTGTACACCACTCACTCCCGTTTTGTACAGTGAGTGAGGAAAGTGGACGTGGTTAGCCTGTCAAGCGGAGTGGAAAGTGTGTATGGTTAGCCTGTCAAGCGGTGTGGAAAGTGGATGTGGTTAGCCTGTCGAGCGGAGGAGAAAGTGGGCGTGGTTAGCCTGTCGAGCGGAGGAGAAAGTGGACGTGGTTAGCCTGTCGAGCGTGGAGAAAGTGGACGTGGTTAGCCTGTCGAGCAGTGGAGAAAGTGGACGTGGTTAGCCTGTCGAGCAGGTGGAGAAAGTGGACGTGGTGCGCCTGTCGAGCGTGGAGAATGGACGTTAGCCTGTCGAGCGGAGGAGAAAGTGGTGGTTAGCCTGTAGCGGAGGAGAAAGTGGACGTGGTTAGCCTGTCGAGCGGAGGAGAAAGTGGACGTGGTTAGCCTGTCGAGCAGTGGAGAAAGTGGACGTGGTTAGCCTGTCGAGCAGTGGAGAAAGTGGACGTAATTAGCCTGTCGAGCAGTGGAGAAAGTGGACGTGGTTAGCCTGTCGAGCAGTGGAGAAAGTGGACGTGGTTAGCCTGTCGAGCAGTGGAGAAAGTGGACGTGGTTAGCCTGTCGAGCAGTGGAGAAAGTGGACGTGGTTAGCCTGTCGAGCAGTGGAGAAAGTGGACGTGGTTAGCCTGTCGAGCGGAGGAGAAAGTGGACGTGGTTAGCCTGTCGAGCGGAGGAGAAAGTGGACGTGGTTAGCCTGTCGAGCGGAGGAGAAAGTGGACGTGGTTAGCCTGTCGAGTGGAGGAAAAAGTGGACGTGGCTATCCTGTCGAGCGGAGTGGAAAGTAGATATGGTTAGCCTGTTGAGTGAAGGGGATAGTGGATGTAGTTAGCCTGTCAAGCTCATTTAAGCCAGATTTATTAACTGCGACTCTTTAAAAGCTTGCAAAAATTGTCTCAATTCCACTCCAGTAAAAGGATGGAAGAGAAAGTGTAGTAATGTCTCAGGCAGAAGAGTTCGACTTAAAGATGCACCAAATTTATCAAACATTGTCCGATTTAATAAATGCTGCACAAAATACGTCAAGGCAGACTCCTTCAAAGCGAGCTTTACCAATCCCCTCACGATCAATCTCCCGCTGCGACTACTTACTGCAGGACGTCTCTCTGCTCCAGGTTGTATTTACCCCCGTTCGTCATGGCTGCGTTGTGAATGGCTTCAATGGCTCGATCAATCGACTGGAGTACAACGTCTTGTTCTTGCACCTGGAAGAAGAGGAGACAATGGAGGCATGAGAGGTTTTCTAGGAGGAGTAAATGATACAACCGCCTTAGGCTTCGTTCACATCTCTAGTTTGAGATCCGGAAAGCCTGTCCCGGTGCAGAGCAGTCCGTCTGATCCTCTACTTCCCTGCCGGATCTCCACTGACTGCAATGAGGTCCGGCGGTGATCCAGCCAATTTCCGGCATAAATGCCGCGTTTTGTTTCCTTTTTTTTTCCAGCCGACAGCCAGTATGTCGGATCAGGCAGCCGGATCTCCGAAATAGAGATGTGAGTGCAGCCTTACATAAAGTATTCATTCGCAACCGCACAATTCAAGTGATACGCACTCTCCTAACTGGACTGGACCTAGCCATGCTCATGAATAGACTGACACAAGCAGAGCAGCAGAAAGGAGCGGCAGAGGAAGACGTCTCTGTACGGAAGTGCTTTTTATGCGCCATTCAGGGTGAGCGGAGAGCAGAGTGGTGCACGCTAAGGGCAAAGCATTGTTCATTTCCGACTAGAATGGCAAAGGTGATGCAGCTTTTGCAGAGCAAAATCCATGCTTGGATGTTGAAACCTTAGTACAATGTCCCGTGTAACCATGGTAACAAGTCACTTTCAAAGCATTTCTCGTGCTGAAGTTGTCCTAAATAATCTAATTACCTCCCCCCTCTTACCGCCACATCCCATTTAATAAAAAACAGTATTTCTAGGGCAGGTAATCGCTCCCCGCCTGATGACACGCAATCATGTCACTTCATTACCTTCCACTTTAAGGCGATGTTACAGCCCGCCGCCCGTGACATTGTTTCCAGTCTGTGTAATCCGCTTGGACATTTTTGGAAGGACAAACGTAGATGAAATGTGAATATATTTAGACGCCATGTGAAAATAAACCCGGTAAAAATAACGGGGGCGAGCGGTCCCAGTGCTGCTGACAGCGAGGAGATTGGTGATAAATGGGGGGGGGGGGGGGGGCTGGAGGGGAATAAGGCTGCACAAATAATCGGATCACCGTGCAAGACACAGGGAACACAGCCGAGGGGCAAACCTCTCCTCTTATACGTTTGCTGCGCTATACGACTATGTTCATATTTAGTTTTTCTTACGGTACGTGTAGGCAAAGCTCCTGGCGCCCATGTCAGACGCAACCACAGGACCTCAATTATTAAGAGAGTGTCCTTTATGGGTCCGGAACCATCACGCGGACGTCTGAATGGACCTTAAAAAGGCCCTTCCAGTGAAATCCTGCTTCTATTATTCTTCAAGGGGCTGTCCAGGATTAGAAAAACAAGGCTGTTTTCTTCCACAAAAAAAAAACAAAAAATTAAAAAAAACACACCACCCCTGCTGTGTTCATGGTATCGCAGCTGTCCCCATTGACACAGATGAAGCACAGCTACAATAATACCAGACACAACCCGTGGACAGGGCTGGTGCTGGAAGAAAGCAGCCATGTTTTTCTAAGGGTACTTTCACACTTGCGGCAGAGGCGATCTAGCAGCCCATGTCCTCCGCTCTATAACCAAAATCCAGGTGACAGGTTCCCTTTAATGGTAACGTTCAGGTGCATCTGTGTAGCCTGCGTTGCTTAAGCCAGTGATAGGTGGGACACGCAGCCTCCTCCCACCATATGTGTGATTTCACGCTGGAGGTAGCTGGGAGTTTTTGACTGCGAGTCGGACTCTATGCCCCTATCCGTATCTGCTCATATGTCACAGATAGGTTAGCGTTAAGTTCTGTGCCACTTTGAGAGACCTTGACAGGGGTGCACGGGCTACGGTATGTTCTTGATATTAAAATGAGACTTTTGCCAATATATTCTTATATCAGTGTGAGGGTTTAGCCATATTTTGTCAATTGCATATTCCATTGTAGTGCACTATATTTTTTTTCTCTGTAAATGTTTGTGCTTTATATAGCCAATTACATCCACACATTTGACCATCTAGTGTAGGATGTCTCTGTGGTACATGTAGTCCGCTGCCGGCATCCTCCACCGTATGCATTTTTGCTGGGGATTGCCGTTGGCAACAGACCACATGTGCAGGACTTGCTTCCTAGATGATAGATATATATAGATGTATAGATATATATAGATGTATAGATATATATAGATGTATATATGCACTACAGCATATGGGGTTTTGAGCACTTCTCTGCCTTTTATGACCATGTTATTTTGTTATTATGGATGACAAATTGCCTTATTTAAAGGACAACTCCGCACCGCCCTGCTGTGTAGGTATCCAGGCTCCAGTAGTGCGGGAAGGAGCGAAAGTGAGTGACGTACGCTACTTGGACGGCATATTCAGACCATGGCTTAGATCTGGCAGCGGCATCCTCCCTGAGAACAAAGAGATCTGGCATGTTGAAATCCGCATCCGGATCAGTTTACAAATGCTATCCGTTTGTGCACGGATTTCCGGATCCGGCAGGCAGTTCAGGCAACGGAACTGCCTGCCGGAATCCAACAACGCAGGTGTGAAAGTACCCTTAGTGAGAGCCAACAAATAATATGACAAAGTGAACCTGATAACTATGAGGAAAGAAAACGCGTGGACACAAACATTTTAAATGCCGAAATAAAAGATGCAAATCGTCGACTAAAGGGCGTCTGAGTGTGTACACGGGCAGTGATCGGGCTGAGAATGAAGGGGCTAAAGCAGAAGCCAGCCATGTGCTTGAATGGAGCTTGTGCTGCAGTTCATCTGCATCGTGGGTGACCGGGTGCCACCGGGCAGGGAAAAACAGCAAAGCGTTTTACTTCTCAGGCACGTTGGGGGTCCCCGAGGTATGACCCCTACCGATTATACACTGATGGAATATCAGTGGCAACATGCCATAAGATTACAAGATGGGAATACCCCTTTAAATCTGAGGAGGGGGGGGGGGTGGGGGAGAGCAGAGGACAGACCAGGCTCTTCTCATCTTTGGGGGATTGGTAAAGAGCAGGGATGCTCAACCAGCTGTTGTAAAACTACAACTCCCATCAAGCCCTGCTGTAGGCTGTCCGGGCATGCTGGGAGTTGTAGTTTTGCAACAGCTGGAGGGCCGCAGGTTGGGCATCCCTGGTGAAGAGAATGTGACCTACTCCTAAGCGTCTAGGGAGGGTAGACGTCCGCTCTCCTGACATGCCTGTTTTAGTAGATCATTTCCCCACAGGATAGGGGATAAGGGTCTAATCAAAGGTTGGGACCCCTCCAATCCCTCCAGGAGGGGTCCTGTGCCCCCCATATGAATGGAGCAGGAGAGGAGCACTTCGGCTGCTGCTCCATTCATCTCTCTGGGATTGCTGGAAGTGGCTTCTTTCAGGCAGGTCCATAGAGATGAATGGAGCGGCCGTGTGCAAACTGGACCGCAGCTCCGTTCATACTGGGCAGGGGCAGCAGGGCTGCAAGGCTTGAACTGGGGGGCAGATCATATAGATAGAAACCAATGTAGTAGTAAGAAGCATACGAGACTCAACGCGATCGGAGATGATCAACGTCAACGGCGGAAACCTTTCATACCGTTTTAAATTTGCATAATCTAATTAGCATCCAGTCCGTCTGTGTAACACGGGGGGGGGGGGGCGCGCTCCCCTTGCCCGGATCCCCCCCCAGCGCTGCCCCTGACCCAAAGCACCATCTAACATTGTGCAAACAACCTGCTGAAGCATGGCGGAGCAGAACTCTGCGATTAATCTCATTAATTAGCATCTCACTTCGGAGGAACATTACATCCATTTCTGCAGGAAGCAAACGCCGCTGAATTAATGGAATATGTGAGGTCCGCTGCTTACAGAAAGCAAAGCAATAAAGATTTCATCGTAATTACCATTAGTACAGGTGGCGCCTAATGTGGGGACGGCAGGAGATCTGCGAGGACGTGATTTAGATCTGGTGCGAGAAGTGTTACAGGACTTTGTCCACAGAGGAGGAAGCCATGTTTTATAAAAGGTGTTGTCTGGGTGTTTAATACCGATCGGATCGCTTATCAGTTGGCGCTCTTCCCAGTCCAGTGTCATCACATTCATCGGTCTGGGGGCCTTGGTGCAGCTCAGACCCATTCAAGTGAATGGCCTGCAATACCAAGCACAGCCACTATACAATGGACGGCGCTGTTCTTAGTAAGCGCCGGGTGTTAGACCCTCACCAATCAGAAATTGATGGCCTATCCCGAGTATAGGTCATAAATATTAAACACCTTTAGTTAAAGGGCTGGTCCATATTTAATGATTCCTACTTGTTGGAAGGGTCCCTTGAAAATAAGCGGCTTATAAAGTGTCCTCCTGCTGAAACCCGCAGCGAGTGTCCAGATTCCCTGCCTGGAACGTTCTCCGCTTCTCGCATTTTCTCTTCTTCTCGCTTTCCGGCCTCGCTCCGGATGAACAGTAACGCTGACCACACAGGCCGTGGATCACCGGACAAAGACGAGCAATGTTCACAATCGCTGACTGGACGGATTTATAAAGACGATGATTGTACTTTGATGACAATGGTGGTCGGCGGAGGGTGACACGAGCAACGGGGGGCGTCTCTGTTCATTCCCGACGTCGTGGGGCGTCTCCTTCCACATGCACATGATTATTTGGTCTTCTGAGCTCATCTCCATCTGCTAGACCGCGTCTCCACACCAGCCTCAATATCAAGAGGATTGGTCCATCAAAGTGACATTTTCAGGAGGAATAATAGAAGAACGATGCAACGTAGAGTTCCAACTAAAAAGAGGCTCCAGGATAGTTAGCTCAAGGGAAAGGCAAGGGCTTATGAAATCGGACAGGTCCTTGGATTTCACGCCTGCGCAGCGGACAGGCCTAGATGTAATAGTGACCTGCGGCCTACTTTACAGGGGTTGTCCAGGATCAGACAAATATGGCTGCTCCCCCCCCCCCCCCCCAAAAAAAACCAAAACAAACAGCGCCACCCCCCGTCCCCAGGGTGCGTGTGGTCCTGCGGCTCAGCCACATTTACTTCAGTAAAGTCGAGCAGCAATACAAGACCTAACCCGTGGACAGGTGTGGCGCCCTTTCTGCGAATAAAGCAGCCATGTTTTTCTAGTCCTGGAAACCCCTTTAAGTCAATTCTGCAAGAAATAAACTGATTCTGAAGAGCATTTATGTTGTAGAGTTTTGTCTTGTCCTGTTCCTCTGTTATTTCCCTTGAAAATGTATGAATAAACTGACAAGCGTTTTAGAACCTGTTCACATAACGTCTGAGGTAACCCCCTTCAGTATCCCCCTCCCCAACGTATGCCACCACATAGCCATACAGCAGCTAGCATTGCCCGTCGGCCACAATGTCCAAAAATGCTGCATGCTACGTGTTTTTTTTGGTGGAGAACCGCTATATACAAACAAATCCCCTTGTCGGCTGGCAGCGTCCCTACATTATATGTCATTGTGGAGTGAGGGAATGGCAACCCCCAGTTGTTGATTCAGCCATACATTTCCTGGAGGATTAACAGAGGAATGACAGGTCCGCTTTAAACAGTCATTAGGAGAATACATTTATCCTAGAAGGAGTTAGCAGCTCTGCTCACTATGGGCACGCGGCATGTAATAGGCCTGAAGTGCAGACAGATGGCGGATGAGGAGGACAGTAGTTGGGGCTGAGAAGGGACGTGACGAGCCTCTAATCACCGAGACCTAAAGAGACGCCCCAGCAACTGAGAGGAGACATGACACCCACAATTCCTCACCTACTTCAACTCAAAGGGGCGCTAAATAAGAAGCGCCAGTAGACGGCGGATTGTAATAGGATACGGCCCGTGAGCGCGCCGGATGGGAACAGCTGCCGTCTTTTTACAGACCTCCCGTGTTTTTGGAATCTGCGAGGAGGACGGCTGGACCATTAAACCCCGCTCAGGGCTCTCTGCAGCTACGTGATAAATGACCGCTGCTTCCATATAAAACACCAACCAAGCGGCAACAGCTTCCGTCAGGGGCTTATAGGTGATCAGCCAGGAAAATGAACATCTACCTATTGTACATCAGCGCAACATCACACGTCTGTCAGCGCAAGTCTTTACTTAGTCTTAGTATAACGCGTTTCAGGAAAGAGGATGAAGGTCCCGTTCTTTAGCCTGCAATGCAATAGTCTGCAGGGCTTGTGTAGTAAGTATGCAAACCACCTGCAGCTGTGTACTGCCATAGGGTGCAATGCTCCTAGAGAACCACCGCTTTAGCACATGTTGTGCCATTGCTCTATTATTCCTGCTAGCAGTTTGGAATGAAGATCCAGATGGACGTTACCAGTTGGGGTGTGTGTGTGTGTGTCCCCAACTGGTAACACCCATCAGGACCCTCATTCCAAACTGCTAGCAATTCATTCATTACTTCTAGCAGGAATAATAATGAATGGAACAACAGAGTCATAAGAATAGATGCCCCAGAACTGTTACTACAAGGCACGTAGTTATTAAAACAGACATGTCAGGAGAGGGGAGGGGTCCTCTTTAATTGGGGGGGAGACCGCTGCTGCAGACCGTCATCTCTTGGTCAGAGTACACAGGGGTTAGAATGGGCGTAGGAGGACCTGTCCTGGATTAACCCATTGACGTAAACTGGCTAATGTGCGATGCTTAAAGTCACCTGTGGTGGCGCTGCAGGGAAATCAAACACTTACGGCCGGGTTTCCCCACAGATGATCATGGGTGATCCCACAATTTTGGGGGTTGAGAGCCATCTACGAGCGGCTGTTTTGGCTTCCACATGTGCAGTATGAGGTAGGTAGACCTTTAATACCTACATTCGACAGCTTTCAAAAAGCTTTTTCCTTGATAAAGCTCCGCAGGTTTCTTCTGTACGACTTCTCTCCTCTCTGGGGTATCAGATATGAGGATACGAGGCATCAGTTATTGCAGGACTATAACCCAGGTAACCCTAATCATCTGGAGCTACCACCCCCCACCTCCACGTCCCAGAATCCCCCCCGTCACCCAATTCCCTTGTACTACCAGGTAGTATGTGACATTTCATTTTTCTTCCCGTGGCCTACAACGTGATTTATTACGTGAAACCACAGCGGCGCTCCCCCTCTAAGTGATTAGCTTTGTTTAGCCGCGCCGTATTATCTGGGGGGGGGGTTCGCTTAGGTTATATGCCGCCTGTCAAGGAGCTGAACATCATTATATCACAGCAAATTCAACACGTACTTCAGGGTTACAATAATTGACTACAATAGCAATCGTCCTCGGGTGCACCGGGGAGAGGGGGAAGAAGCAGCAAAAAATGTCACATTGCACCGTAGACGACAACTAAAAATAGTGGCAGCTGTTCCCCAGACGCGACGCATCAAAGCGGACGGCGCCGTCCGCCTGACAGGTTAGCTCAATGCAATTCCAAGGTAAAGGGCAGGAAAATCTCTTTAATTCAATGGCGTGTCGTCTCGCTTTATGAGGAGCGCGGGCTTCCAGCTGCCATGTTCCTCATTGATTCTTCTACTACTCTTTACGAGAAGAATACAGTAAAAATAATAATGGATAAAAGGCAGACGCATCAGTCACCGAATATGAAAATCAGCGAGCGTGAAAACCCTCTGGAGGCATGACGGCTCTTAACGTGGGGCTCAATATGGAATATATCCACACACAACGCAAGAGGACGGCAGCAGTCCGATAGAATAAAAAAATAAAAAATTGGGGTGTTGGCGCCAGCCCCTTCCATTACCTTCTACACCAGTCAATTATCAGCCACGCTGTACCCAAAATTACAGATAATGGTGGGTTCACACTAGCGTTAGGGATTCCATTATGGCTTTCCGTTATAACGGAAAATAACAGAATCCATAAGACTGAAGGACGGATCCGCTATGCTGCCCATAGACTTGTATTATGACGGAATGCAAAATGGAAGCCTTCAAAAGGCATTCAGTTTGCTTTCCGTCCTAATAAAAGTCTGAGGGGAAAGCGTAACGGATCCGTCTGGGTCCTGTCAACAGGACTCTGTTTTCCATCTTGAATAACGGGACCCAGACGGATCTGTTTTGATTCCCATAGACTTCTATTAGGACGGAAAGAAAACGGAATGCCTTTTGAAAGGCTTCCATTTTGCATTCCGTCATAATACAAGTCTATCGGGCAGCATAGCGGATCCGTCCTTCCGTCTTATGGATTCTGTTATAACCATGTTTTAACGGAAAGCCATAACGGAATCCCTAATGCTAGTGTGAACCCACCCTAATCTTGTGATTATGCATTACGTACTTAGACATCTTGAGGGTAGGTCATCAGTATCAGATCAGTGGGTGTGCAGAATGCCCCGACCCCCACTGATCAGCCGTTTCATGCAGCCGCCAGCGTCGGAAAACACACATTGAACCATACAGTGTAGGTGGAAATGCACCTCACTTATATGCTGCTGCATTCCGGTACGACCGCTACGCAGCGTGCAGAGCCTTTCTGCTTCCACCTCCATCCAATATAGAGTTTTTAGTGCTGATCGATTTGATATTGATTACTTATCCTGAGGGCAGTCCATCAATATCGAAGTACCGGAAAACCCCTTTAATGGGGCCGCCTCAGGAAAGTCATACAGGGATCAAATTAACGCCAAAAAGTTGGTTTCTGCAAAGCTGTGCAGCTGGCTGAACTCTTCCCCCAGATGAGAGCATCGGGTTGGGCGTTTTTTTTTTTTTTTAAACTAGACCCCTCAGGAGTTCCGAGAGGATCGTCCAAAAGTCAGTCTCTCTGTGCAAGCCTGTGGTACACCCATTGTGCGTCTCATAAGTTTGTACAGAGAGACTGACTTCCGATGCACGCAGCAGAATCTGTAGGACTTTGGGGAGGGAAGGGGGGGGTAGGACCAGACTGTGGGTCATGTGACATATCGGTGCACCTGAATCGGAGCTGATAATTCTGCAATAGAGATGACTGCGTTACCCTATCCCTCATGTAGTTTACAAAGAGGAAGCAATGATAAAAAAAAAAAAAATTCTGATTCTTCAATACAAGTGACCCAGTAAATGGAGTTTTACAGTTTGGATAGTAATGTAATTTGAACACTGTGATAAAATTGCATCTCCTTTAACCCTATGCAGTAACCCCCATGTTCTCTGCTGGGTCTGCTAAATAAGAAAAAACCTGTGCCATAAATTTTGTATATTTTTTTTAATAAGGACCCGCCCCTGAGGAGTAGAAAAGTGTAGCCTAAATAGCATTTATTCAAATTTTCCAACTCATGATTTTTAGGCCCAGAAGTAGCAGTCACTTTTTTTTTTTTTTTTTTAAACCGCAAAGAAAGTTTACAGCAAACGAGCGCACTTTTCAAATTTTTCAAGGGAATTTAATACATCCTACTAAAACGTGTGCTAGTGAGCCGAGTCTAACGCTGCGGTTCGCATATCGATAAGTGCCCTCAAACCGCAGAAATTAGCCTTTTATTAATATGCAAATGAGCCCCTAAACGCAACGAGAAGCTCACATGCTGATGTATTCTGTCCTGCGCCTGCGCCAAACACAGCACAGTAAGGCGTTAATTGGCCAATGAGCTTTTTTACTGTACGGCGCGCAAAGGTGCAGGTGTGAGACTTTGGAGCCACGCGTGACTATTTCTTCACAGCATGGCCCCGTCATTCAAAGAGGTGGGGGGGCTGCCTGTGTAGGAGCGGAGCCTTTGGGTGCAACAGCACTACCCTTGTTGCACTTAGGGTGTCATTTGCATTTTAATAAAATGGCTAATTTCTACAGATTGCAGGCACTTATCGACATGGGAACAACTGCAATAGACTCAGCTGACTAGCAGCCATGTCCCACGTCAGCTGTATTTGGTAACGGATTCTTTTTAGGCTCCATACACATGTCCATCTGTTTTGCGGTTGGCAAATCGCAGATCCACTAAACACAGATACCAACCATGTGGGTCCTTCATTTTACCTTTCCGCGTGCTCCACTCTATGTAAAAAATGCCTATTCTTGTCCACAAAATGGACAAAAATAGGACATGTTCCATCTTATTTACAGGAGAGCGGAACAGAGATACGGATGCGGAGAGCACATGGTGGGCTGTCCGCATTTTTTTGAAGCCTCATTGAAATGAATGGGTCCGCATCTGATCCGCAAAAAAGTGGCCATTTACCTGCTAAACAGTCCAATTATCTTGAAAACAGAGTTAATTTACAGGAAAAACCCCCCGTGCTGACACAGGCTGTGACCGCTATGGCTGAACCCACCCTAAGAGAATTTTCACATAATGCAGTAAGGCTACATGCACACGACTGTGTATTGCGGTCTGCAAAAAAACGGATGACATCCTTATGGCAGTTTTTTATTTGCAGATCCATCGTAGCAATGCCTAAAACGGACAAGAATAGGACATTTTTTTTTTCTACGGAAGGGACATACTGGTGCGGACAGCACATTTTTTGCGGACTTATTGAAATGAACGGCTCCGCATCCTATCCGCAAAAAAAATGGAACGGACACAGAAACAAACAACGTTTGTTCCAACTCTATCCGAGGAATCTGAGAAAAGGAAGGTTTTCTGCTGCCGGTACTGCTGCACACTGCCATTTCATTTTAGCAGAAACACTAAGAAAAAAAATGCAACTGGATCCAAGCATCTGCAGTCCGTTAAGAGGACATCCCCAAACCATCAGGACATGGAAGCCGCACATAGTAATAACAGAGAGCACGAAACATACAAAACCGCAACATCACAAACAAATGCAATCATTAGCAGAATTTCCAGAAAGGAAGTGTGAAAAGAGATCTGTACTTTTCATTTTGACAAATCGAATCAATTCCAAGGATGAAAGAAGCAGCGAGCACATTCCAAAGAAGGAAAAATAAAAAATAAAATAAAAAGTGGACGGTTGTCACCGCGCACGGAAAAAAAAAAAATCCTCCGTGCCAAGTGCAAATCACAGCAAAGTTACCAAAGGCGTGTGTAATTCTACAAGCAGCCAGCAGGCGGAGTAGTGAGGAATTAACGGCAAGTCAATTCATCATTACAAGGCTATGTAGGAGTGCAAGCTGATTTAAAGGGGATGTCGTTTTTACAGGGAGTCTCTTATTTCAGATCTTCATCAATTTGCTGGAATGGAGAGCAGATACGAAGAGCAGGCACGCTCAACCTGTGGCCCTCCAGCTGTTGCAAAACTACAACTCCCAGCATGCCCGAACAGCCTACAGCTATCAGCCCACAGCAGGGCATTGTGGGAGTTGTAGTTTTATCATTCTGGAGGAATAATCTTTAAAACATAACATTTAATGTCTTTGCTAATAAAAAATCCTTGATACAATGTGCGAAAAAAGAAGAAAAGATGAATATAGTGAGATGAACACGGTGTAGGACCATTAATGGCTAAGGCCCATGGTCATCTCAGTATATTGATATTAAACTTGAGTGCGCGGCGGCACTGAGAGGGTAACCAGTGTGTCCTACCGGTACCCAGGGAAGGATGTAGGCTGCTTCACCACACGATATTCCGGTAGTCGTTCTTCCTGTATGGATGGTCGGATGAATCTGTTAGGGAGATAGCAACCGGCTGACAGTCTAACACATGTGTGTAGGGTCCCTAAGGAAATCCTATGGCTGTCTAACCGATACCCTAATGACTAGAAGTGTGGTAGCAGCCTGACCACAGGGCACTCGTCCTTGAAAGGACGACCCTGTCTGGAACCTTTCCCTACCTCTAGTAACTATATGTCCCTAACTATGCATGAGCATTGTCCCTACAAGCATGTTTTACTGCCAGGACATTAGGCAGTTCATCAGGGGAGATGATATAAAGCAGGTCAATCCCAAATGAAATGGTAATACCTGATGACCAAAAATGACACAGTCAGTCAAAGTGGTCAGTAGGTGCACGAGGATGGTCGGCTCCTGTGTGGGCTACCCCATAGATAAGGGGTTAGGAATAATGCAGTAAACCGATATGTGTAGCTGCATATGGGACGCCAACTAACCTGGCGTTCGTTCCTGATTTAAATAGCCCAGTTCCCGCTTCTGATGACGTCAGTACCAGACGTCAGGTGGCGCAGCGCTCGCCCGCACGTAGGCGTCGCGCATGCGCACAACACAGAGTTGGAACGAGGCTTGGGGCGCAGAACCAGTGCCTGATGCGAGATGCACTTCTGCGCATGCGCGAATTCGCATAAGATATCGCGAGATCGCGGAAGCTGATGCCAACAACGAGAGAAGTTGGAGGCGACTCGGGTATTTGATGCTTCAAAGTCTGCATATGTCGTACCCACGATCGGACAATCATAGGTACAGCTACGCATATTAAACCACAATCGGCTCTTATTTATAGATATTTGGGGCTATTCTTCCCAAGTGGGGTCGAAACCGCTGACGGACAGTAAAAAAACTGACTGTCATTTTTGGTCATCAGGTATTACCATTTCATTTGGGATTGACCTGCTTTATATCATCTCCCCTGATGAACTGCCTAATGTCCTGGCAGTGAAACATGCTTGTAGGGACAATGCTCATGCATAGTTAGGGACATATAGTTACTAGAGGTAGGGAAAGGTTCCAGACAGGGTCGTCCTTTCAAGGACGAGTGCCCTGTGGTCAGGCTGCTACCACACTTCTAGTCATTAGGGTATCGGTTAGACAGCCATAGGATTTCCTTAGGGACCCTACACACATGTGTTAGACTGTCAGCCGGTTGCTATCTCCCTAACAGATTCATCCGACCATCCATACAGGAAGAACGACTACCGGAATATCGTGTGGTGAAGCAGCCTACATCCTTCCCTGGGTACCGGTAGGACACACTGGTTACCCTCTCAGTGCCGCCGCGCACTCAAGTTTAATATCAATATACTGAGATGACCATGGGCCTTAGCCATTAATGGTCCTACACCGTGTTCATCTCACTATATTCATCTTTTCTTCTTTTTTTGCACATTGTATCAAGGATTTTTTATTAGCAAAGACATTAAATGTTATGTTTTAAAGATTATTCCTCCAGAATGATAATTGAATCCCGGATAATCTAGAAGGCAGATACTTCACGATCTGACCTCCTTAACCATTGATGAATTATTGATCATACTGTACTTTTGATATGGCAGGCTTTCTGGACAGTGGCATAAATACAGAGACATGGTTTGAAGAGGCCAAAGAGGTCTTTTCTGATAAATCTTATCAGCAAAAAAAAAAAAGAGTATACCCTCCTTTAAGATTGCCTTCAAGGAATTAAATCGTCTTTATAAAGAACATTTGGCCAGTTGGTGGGAGGTACAGAGCCTTGATAATTATATCAGGCAGGGCATCGTACCCCGAGGACTCCGCATTTCTGTCACTCCAGTACAGAAACAGCGGAGCCCTGGTTTCACCACACGTTGGGAGCAACTGGCCACAAAAAGCTCACTCCAATTGATGACACTTCTATTGGAGGAGGAAAGACTAAACTTAACTAGCCTAACTGAAAAACTGAAAACTCAGATTGAAGTGACAAAAACTTTCGTAGGTGATCCTGAATTTCAAAATAAAGAAAAACAACTCCAAGTTACAGTTGAGAAATATCAGTATTACCTACGAGAACGAAAACATAGGCAGTTCAATAAGGATTTAGCCGAATTCAAAGAGAATAAGGCCTACTCTGTCCTGAAGGAAGTGATCCCTAAAGAAATAACTTCAGAGATCTCCACCACTGACACCGAACTCTCGGACAGTGAGAGAGAATCTGGGGGCAATCCTAACCGGAATAAATCAAAAAATTTCAATAAAAGAGGGAGAGGTAGGGGAAGAGGCAGAGGTACAACTGGTCCAAATAAAACCGGTTTTTTAGATCAGGGTGTGAGTTACCCACTAAGGAACCGCCCCATCACACGGGATCTATCGGGCCAGAAATAATCAATCTTTCTAGCCATACCCTTACCCATAGCGAAATGGCAATATTATCAAAGGGGTTGTCATTTGTCCCCACTCGTCATTACGACATGTTTACTTGGGTTAAGGACCTCCATTTGTTTATAAGAAAGCTCAGGTGGCATAAACATTTTAAGAACGTTGAAAAGAAGAGATCTCAGATCTTAGGCATACCAGCAGACATTCTGAAGGATGTCGAGTTGCTACACAGTTTAGCAGAAGACGAACATACGTCGCAGGGTGTTGGCCCATTCACCCCTTTGCGTAACAAAAGCAATAAAATGCCGCCTACTGGTGACGTTTCATGTGTAGACGTCTTTCTACAACTTGTCAGTGCTGATTTGATGGCTAAGGAGTATCCTCCACAGTACAATAATTGTTCATCTGAAGAACATCGTGCTATTAAGTCTTTGAAAGAAGACAAGGATATAGTCATCAAACCATCCGATAAGGGTGGAAACACGGTTATCATGAATCGACCTGATTATCAATCCATGTGTGAACATATCCTGAAAGATAGCAATAGTTATCAGTTGTTGACGCACAATCCTACAGCATCATACGTGGTTGAATTACGGGAGATTCTCTTAGCCGGGAGAGCGGAGAATCTTATCTCACAAGAGGAGCTGGACTTCATGTATCCCAGGCACCCCGTTATGGCCACGTTTTACAGTCTCCCCAAGGTCCATAAAGGCCTTAGACCACTCAAGGGGAGACCAATCGTCGCCGGCATTGGGAGTATCTGCCAAAATATAGGGATATATGTAGACCAGATCCTTATGCCCTTTGTGACTGCACTCCCCTCGTACACCCGTGATACGATGGACCTTCTGAAACGGGTGGAAGGGATCTATATTGAGGACCATTCCTTGCTTACCAGCATAGATGTGGAGGCGTTGTATTCCTCCATACCACACGAAGCTGGCCTTACGGCTGTCAGTTACTACCTCAGCATGCGAGGACGGCAGTATCAGGCGCATAATGCTTTTGTCCTACGGTTACTCAGATTTCTGTTGGTGCATAACTTCTTCACCTTCGACGGTCGCATCTACCACCAGCTCAGGGGCACGGCCATGGGTTGTTCCTGTGCGCCGTCCTATGCCAATCTGCTCCTGGGCTGGTGGGAGGCGACCGTCGTTTTTGGGGAAGGTGAATCGATGACCGGGCCCATCACCTTATGGGCCCGGTACATTGATGACATTTTAATTGTCTGGAATGCGGGCACCAAGGATTTCAAAAAGTTTGTGGACTCTCTTAATTCTAACAGTATTGGCCTCCGTTTCACCTACGAGATTGGCGAGAGTTCTCTACCTTTTCTTGATATCCGTATTTCTAAGACCCCTGGAGGTGAGCTCTCTACCACCGTTTTTCGCAAAACAACTGCTACAAATTCAGTCCTACACTGGCAGAGTAGCCATCCTCTGCCACTAAAGAGAGGGATACCTTACGGACAGCATCTGCGCTTGCGCAGAAACTGTTCTGAAGAACAAGAGTTCTTACGACAGGCAGCAGACCTCCGGCAAAGATTTAGGGCCAGGGGTTACCCTGACAAGGTACTGAAAGGAGCATTTCAGAGGGCGAAAAATACCCCAAGAGAGACACTACTTACCCCAAAGCCTAAGCAAGAAAGTGACAGAAAAGTGAGGTTCATTACAACTTTTGACGGTTCCGCAAAGGAATCAAAGAGATCTTAAAACGACACTGGCCCATTTTACTTATGGACCCAGATGTCAGGGAAGTCCTGCATGAACACCCACAGGTGACCTTTAGAAAGGGACATAGTCTCAAAGATCTACTGGTGCATAGCCATCTTGCACCACCAACCAAGCCCAATATGTGGCTTGGACGTCGACCTGTGGGCTGTTTCAGATGCAGCGGGTGTGTGGCCTGCGGTAGTATCAGCCCAGGAAAAACTTTTTACAGTACAAACCTGAAGCGTAACTTTGAGATTAAAGACTTCATCTCATGCAGAACTGTTGGGGTAATATATAAAATCACCTGTGTTTGCCACATGGAGTATATTGGGAAAACCAAGCGCGAGTTGCGTAGACGCATTGGTGAGCATCTCCTAGATATTGATAAGCGTCGCGATACTCCAGTGGCACGACACGTCTGCGAACTACACCAAGGCAATCCCAAGGTCATTAGGGTTATGGGCATTGAGACCGTCAGCCCCCCCAAAAGAGGCGGGGATTTGGATAAAATCCTTTTACAGCGTGAGACACGGTGGATATTTCTCTTAAAGACTGTCACACCTAATGGTCTCAATGAACAGTTGAATTACAGCTGCTTTTTGTAGACTGACATTCTTTGAGGATCTATGCCACCGTCATCACCGCCTTCTTGACAGCAGTTGTACTAGCCACCGTCCACTTTTTCTTACCACTTTTTCTTACCACTTTTTCTTACCATCTTTTGTTATCTTTGAAGTACCTGAGACAATACTTTCTAACTTATGGGTGAGTTTGAACACCCACTTGATAACAACCAACTGTACCATAACCTTGCAATATCAGGTTATAGGTTATGTACTCATGTTGATCAAGAACCTATATGAGATATTATCTTATCTCCTATGACCACCTTCTATGACCTGTCGCTGTGTTTTTTTTACTGTCCGTCAGCGGTTTCGACCCCACTTGGGAAGAATAGCCCCAAATATCTATAAATAAGAGCCGATTGTGGTTTAATATGCGTAGCTGTACCTATGATTGTCCGATCGTGGGTACGACATATGCAGACTTTGAAGCATCAAATACCCGAGTCGCCTCCAACTTCTCTCGTTGTTGGCATCAGCTTCCGCGATCTCGCGATATCTTATGCGAATTCGCGCATGCGCAGAAGTGCATCTCGCATCAGGCACTGGTTCTGCGCCCCAAGCCTCGTTCCAACTCTGTGTTGTGCGCATGCGCGACGCCTACGTGCGGGCGAGCGCTGCGCCACCTGACGTCTGGTACTGACGTCATCAGAAGCGGGAACTGGGCTATTTAAATCAGGAACGAACGCCAGGTTAGTTGGCGTCCCATATGCAGCTACACATATCGGTTTACTGCATTATTCCTAACCCCTTATCTATGGGGTAGCCCACACAGGAGCCGACCATCCTCGTGCACCTACTGACCACTTTGACTGACTGTGTCATTTTTGGTCATCAGGTATTACCATTTCATTTGGGATTGACCTGCTTTATATCATCTCCCCTGATGAACTGCCTAATGTCCTGGCAGTGAAACATGCTTGTAGGGACAATGCTCATGCATAGTTAGGGACATATAGTTACTAGAGGTAGGGAAAGGTTCCAGACAGGGTCGTCCTTTCAAGGACGAGTGCCCTGTGGTCAGGCTGCTACCACACTTCTAGTCATTAGGGTATCGGTTAGACAGCCATAGGATTTCCTTAGGGACCCTACACACATGTTAGACTGTCAGCCGGTTGCTATCTCCCTAACAGATTCATCCGACCATCCATACAGGAAGAACGACTACCAGAATATCGTGTGGTGAAGCAGCCTACATCCTTCCCTGGGTACCGGTAGGACACACTGGTTACCCTCTCAGTGCCGCCGCGCACTCAAGTTTAATATCAATATACTGAGATGACCATGGGCCTTAGCCATTAATGGTCCTACACCGTGTTCATCTCACTATATTCATCTTTTCTTCTTTTTTCGCACATTGTATCAAGGATTTTTTATTAGCAAAGACATTAAATGTTATGTTTTAAAGATTATTCCTCCAGAATGATAATTGAATCCCGGATAATCTAGAAGGCAGATACTTCACGATCTGACCTCCTTAACCATTGATGAATTATGGAGTTGTAGTTTTACAACAGCTGGGAGGGCCGCAGGTTGAGAATGAGCATGCCTGCGAAGAGCATCTCTCTCTGGAGGACCTAGGCTGCTCAAGCAATTCAGAGGCACAATGCAATGTTGCATTTCTCCTGTGGAGGCGCTGTGGTGCAACTGAATAGTTACCTCCAGGTTCCCCTGCAGATTACAGCAGATTGCTGTGGGGGATAAACAATGAGAATAACCCTTTTAAAAAGGGGTTTTGCAGGACATGACTATCAATATCAGAATGGTGCAGGTCTGACTCCAGACACTCTTGCTAATTAGCTGTTTTCAGGAGCTGGAGTGCCAGTACCAGGCAGTGACACCCCACATCTCCGTACAGTGTGCAGCAGCTGTGCCCTGTTACTGCAGTGCTGATCCAGTGAATGAGGGTGGCGCTGCAGTAACCAGTTCTGCCCGCTTTGTGGTTACGATGCCAGAGCTCCTTAAAACAGCTGATTGGCAGGGGTGCCGATCCCCCACTGATCTGATATTGATAGGCCATCAATAGAGAACCCCTTTAAATGCAGCACCATAGCTTGGTCCTAAACCCTACAACTTGCATACAAACTGGTTTGTGGACCCGCTCGTAGATCAGCCCCATTGAATCTGACATGTGTCACTTTATGTGGTAATAGCTTTGAAACACTTTTACTTATCCAAGCCATTCTGAGATTGTTTTCTCGTGACACACTGTACTTTATGATAGTCATAAATTTGACTCAATATATTTCACGTTTATTTATGAAAAAATCCCAAATTTACAAAAAAAAAAAATGAAAAATTAGCCATTTTTAAAATTTCAATTTCTCTCCTTTTAAAACAAAGTGATACCTCATAAAATATGTATTACTTAACATTCCCCATATGTCTACTTTATGTTGGCATAAATTTGTAAAGGTCATTTTATTTTTAGAAGGCTTAGAAGCTATTCTTAAAATTTTTACGAAAATTTCCAAAACCCACTTTTTAACCGCCTCCGGACCGCCTAACGCAGATGTGCGGTCCGGAGGCGGCAGCCCTGCGCATGACGACGCATATACGCGTCATCTCGCGAGGGCCGGGATTTCCTGTGAACGCGCGCACACAGGCGCGCGCGCGCTTACAGGAGCGGAAGGTAAGCGAGTGGATCTCCAGCATGCCAGCGGCGATCGCTCGCTGGCAGGCTGGAGATCTGATTTTTTTAACCCCTAACAGGTATATTAGACGTTGTTTTGATAACAGCGTCTAATATACCTGCTACCTGGTCCTCTGGTGGTCCCTTTTGTTAGGATCGACCACCAGAGGACACAGGTAGGTCAGTAAAGTCGCACCAAACACCACACTACACCCCCCCCCCCCCCCGTTATTTATTAACCCCTTATTAACCCCTGATCACCCCATATAAACTCCCTAATCACCCCCCTGTCATTGATCACCCCCCTGTCATTGATCACCCCCCTGTCATTGATCACCCCCCTGTCATTGATCACCCCCCTGTCATTGATCACCCCCCTGTCAGGCTCCGTTCAGACGTCCGTATGATTTTTACGGATCCACGGATACATGGATCGGATCCGCAAAACACATGCGGACGTCTGAATGGAGCCTTACAGGGGGGTGATCAATGACAGGCGGGTGATCACCCATATACACTCCCTGATCACCCCCCTGTCATTGATCACCCCCTGTCATTGATCACCCCCCTGTAAGGCTCCATTCAGACGTCCGCATGTGTTTTGCGGATCCGATCCATGTATCCATGGATCCGTAAAAATCATACGGACGTCTGAATGGAGCCTTACAGGGGGGTGATCAATGACAGGGGGGTGATCACCCATATACACTCCCTGATCACCCCCTGTCATTGATCACCCCCCTGTAAGGCTCCATTCAGACGCACGCATGTGTTTTGCGGATCCGATCCATGGATCCGTAAAAATCATACGGACGTCTGAATGGAGCCTTACCAGGGGGGTGATCAATGACAGGGGGGTGATCAGGGAGTCTATATGGGTGATCACCCCCCTGTCATTGATCACCCCCCTGTCATTGATCACCCCCCTGTCATTGATCACCCCCCCCCCCCCCCCTGTAAGGCTCCATTCAGACATTTTTTTGGCCCAAGTTAGCGGAAATATATATATTTTTTTTGTTTGTTTTTTCTTACAAAGTCTCATATTCCACTAACTTGTGTCAAAAAATAAAATCTCACATGAACTCACCATACCCCTCACGGAATCCAAATGCATAAACATTTTTAGACATTTATATTCCAGACTTCTTCTCACGCTTTAGGGCCCCTAAAAAGCCAGGGCAGTATAAATACCCCACATGTGACCCCATTTCGGAAAGAAGACACCCCAAGGTATTCCGTGAGGGGCATATTGAGTCCATGAAAGATTGAAATTTTTGTCCTAAGTTAGCGGAAAGTGAGACTTTGTGAGAAAAAAACAAAATAAAATCTATTTCCGCTAACTTATGCAAAAAAAAAAAAATTTCTATGAACTCGCCAGGCCCCTCATTGAATACCTCGGGGTGTCTTCTTTCCAAAGTGGGGTCACATGTGGGGTATTTATACTGCCCTGGCTTTTTAGGGGCCCGAAAGTGTGAGAAGAAGTCTGGGATCCAAATGTCTAAAAATGCCCTCCTAAAAGGAATTTGGGCACCTTTGCGCATCTAGGCTGCAAAAAAGTGTCACACATCTGGTATCGCCGTACTCAGGAGAAGTTGGGGAATGTGTTTTGGGGTGTCATTTTACATATACCCATGCTGGGTGAGAGAAATATCTTGGTCGAATGCCAACTTTGTATAAAAAAAATGGGAAAAGTTATCTTTTGCCAAGATATTTCTCTCACCCACCATGGTTATATGTGAAATGACCCCCCAAAACACATTCCCCAACTTCTCCTGAGTACGGCGATACCAGATGTGTCACACTTTTTTGATGCCTAGGTGGGCAAAGGGGCACACATTCCAAAGTGCACCTTTCGGATTTTGCAGGCCATTTTTTACACATTTTGATTGCAAAGTACTTCTCACACATTTGGGCCCCTAAATTGCCAGGGCAGTATAACTACGCCACAAGTGACCCCATTTTGGAAAGAAGACACCCCAAGGTATTCCGTGAGGGGCACGGCGAGTTCCTAGAATTTTTTATTTTTTGTCACAAGTTAGCGGAAAATGATGATTTTTCTTTTTTTTTCTTTTTTCCTTACAAAGTCTCATACTCCACTAACTTGCGACAAAAAATAAAAAATTCTAGGAACTCGCCATGCCCCTCACGGAATACCTTGGGGTGTCTTCTTTCCAAAATGGGGTCACTTGTGGCGTAGTTATACTGCCCTGGCAATTTAGGGGCCCAAAATGTGTGAGAAGAACTTTGCAATCAAAATGTGTAAAAAATGGCCGGCGAAATCCGAAAGGTGCACTTTGGAATATGTGCCCCTTTGCCCACCTTGGCTGCAAAAAAGTGTCACACATGTGGTATCGCCGTACTCAGGAGAAGTTGGGGAATGTGTTTTGTGGTGTCATTTTACATATACCCATGCTGGGTGAGAAAAATATCTTGGTCAAATGCCAACTTTGTATAAAAAAATTGGAAAAGTTGTCTTTTGCCAAGATATTTCTCTCACCCAGCATGGGTATATGTAAAATGACACCCCAAAACACATTCCCCAACTTCTCCTGAGTACGGCGATACCAGATGTGTCACACTTTTTTGCAGCCAAGGTGGGCAAAGGGGCACATATTCCAAAGTGCACCTTTCGGATTTCGCAGGCCATTTTTTACACATTTTGATTGCAAAGTACTTCTCACACATTTGGGCCCCTAAATTGCCAGGGCAGTATAACTACGCCACAAGTGACCCCATTTTGGAAAGAAGACACCCCAAGGTATTCCGTGAGGGGCATGGCGAGTTCCTAGAATTTTTAATTTTTTGTCGCAAGTTAGTGGAATATGAGACTTTGTAAGAAAAAAAATTTTTTTTAATAAAATCATCATTTTCTGCTAACTTGTGACAAAAAATAAAAAGTTCTATGAACTCACTATGCCCATCAGCGAATACCTTAGGCTGGGTTCAGACCTGAGCGTTCTGAAACGAGCGCTCTGTATGCGCGATTGTACGGGCGTTTACAATCGCGCATACAGAGACAGGCGTGCGCACATTGTCGCGCGTTCCCGAATATCTATGTGCGGGAACGCGCGACAAACGCCCAAAAAAAAGCTCAAGCACTTGTTTGAGCGTCGGGCGTTTTACAGCGCGATCGTACACGCTGTAAAACGCTCAGGTGTGAACCCAGCCTTAGGGTGTCTACTTTCCGAAATGGGGTCATTTGTGGGGTTTTTCTACTGTCTGGGCATTGTAGAACCTCAGGAAACATGACAGGTGCTCAGAAAGTCAGAGCTGTTTCAAAAAGCGGAAATTCACATTTTTGTACCATAGTTTGTAAACGCTATAACTTTTACCCAAACCATTTTTTTTTTTGGCCCAAACATTTTTTTTTTATCAGACATGTAGAACAATAAATTTAGCGAAAAATGTATATATGGATGTCGTTTTTTTTGCAAAATTTTACAGCTGAAAGTGAAAAATTTCATTTTTTTGCAAAAAAATCGTTACATTTCGATTAATAACAAAAAAAGTAAAAATGTCAGCAGCAATGAAATACCACCAAATGAAAGCTCTATTAGTGAGAAGTAAATGAGGTAAAATTCATTTGGGTGGTAAGTTGCATGACCGAGCGATAAACGGTGAAAGTAGTGTAGTGCCGAAGTGTTAATAGTGGCCTGGTCATGAAGGGGGTTTTAGCTAGCGGGGCTGAAGTGGTTAAAGGACCAGTTCAAGTCTAAAGTCACTTTGTGGGGCTTACATAGTGGAAACCCCCTATAAATGAACCCGTTGAAGAAACTACACCCCTCAAGTTACACAAAACTGATTTTACAAACAAGAATTAAAAGGAAAATGGAGATCAAATTTCAAAATTTCACTTTTTGGGCAGATTTTCCATTTTTATCAATTTTTTTTTTTTTTTTTTTTTTTTTTAAAGATCTTTTTATTGAAATGAGAATCCACAAGTACATTCATGAACAAAGCACATCATGTACAAAAATAGCATCAGAGCACATTTATACAGGCAGTTTGTTAACGTTGGATTCCTCAAATCACAATTTTACAATTTAAGCCCCCCCCACCCCATCCCCCTCATTTGTGACCCCATCCCGAACCCCCCTCCCAACTCCCCACCCCTGAACGCCAGTCCAGGACCACAGGACTAGAAGCGGTATCAGCACTGAGCCACTCCTCCTACCCCCCCAAGAAAGTCTTCCCCAAGTGCCACGTTACACCTCCAGCTTCCCTAAACTATTTGCAAGTTGGGCCTTTAGATACCAGCCAGTCAGTTTAAACGGAGCTATAAGTTCTTGTATTTCAACATCGGATAACCGTTTCTCTACGAACTTCCTCCACTTTTTGATGAACCTTTCCACTAGGCGCTCCTTGTCCTGCTCCACCTCCAATCTCTCCAGGTAAAGAACCTTCTTCATTGTCCCAATGACCTCCTCCCACACCGGACCCTCCCTCTCTAGCCAGTGCCGCAAAAGAGACTTCTTTACCGACATCAATAGAAGGTGCACACCAGGCTTAGCAATCACCGATCCCAATTCCTCTTCCTGGTTCAAAGGTACATAGTGGAATATGCACTGTTGTGGCGTGGGGCCTACTATCTCTCCCCAAATGTCCTCTATCGAGTCAATGGCCTGCTTCCACAATGGCTGCACCATTGGACATTCCCAAATGGCATGTAGTAGTCCTGCCTTCGGGAGATTACACTTAGGGCACTCACGCAGATAATGAGCAGGGGCATCATGGTAGGATAAATTAAAAGCGTACGTTGCTCTATGCATCAGCCTCAGTTGCGTCTCCCTCCACTGCTCATTGTACATTGCTCGCCTAACCATTTCCATTCCCATCCTCATTTTTTTCGCTATATTTAGGTCAGATAACTCCCTTTCCCAAGCTTTTTTATCAATTTACTTCTTTAACACAGCAAGGTTTAACAGCCAAACAAAACTCAATATTTATTACCCCGATTATGCGGTTTACAGAAACACCCCACATGTGGTCAAAAACTGATGTAAGGGCACACGGCAGGGCGCAGAAGAAAAGGAGCGCCATATGGTTTTTGGAATGCAGATTTTGCTGGACTGGCTTTTAGATGCCATGTCCCATTTAAAGCCCCCATGATGCACCCCTGTGAAGAATATGGATCATCATTTACTGGCAGCCCTGATTTTCATTTGTTCTCACCCCCCAACCATCTGCTGTCAAATAGAAAGGGAGAAAACCCCCCAGGGGTCCAGGCTTCAAGGAGGCCCCAGGTGGATAAAGTCACACCTCTTCCAGCTGACCGGTACTAGGAGGATGTAGCAGGAAAACTCCCGGCAGGAGACCTCAGCCCTGGACCAGATCTATCACTTTCCCACAGACATGATGGCACCGACATTTCATAAGGAATTATAAATCGTCCGTCCATCCCAGGCATAATTCGGCTATCTTTTTGCGATCCTGGGGCAAAGCCAAACATCCACGTGGTCCTGGACTGATGCTAGGATGCCCGGGAGGGGAGATATACATAACTCCCCACAGAAACCACTTATATCTGTCACCACTCCTGACAGGCCTGTTTTCATAGCTTCATGCATTCCCCATGTAATAACAATTCTGGATCGTACATTCTTATGGCTCTATGTTGTGCCATTCCTTTATTATTTCTACTAGAAGTTATGAATGAATTGCTAGCAGTCTGCAGTAAGGGTACAGAGGGGAGGTAACCTGCACAGTCTGAAAATGGCAGCACTGATTGGATAGAGTGAGTCTGTGCAGGGACACACCCCAAACTGGTTGCCACCCCTCTGTACTGTTACTGCAGACTGCTGATCAAATCCCCTCCACTTGGCGGCTACCATAACATGCTCTGGACTTTCTGCAAATCGGGACTGAAAACCCACAGCATATCCGCCCAGTGTGAACAGCTGTCGAGCTGCTATGTACAATAACTATAAGGCCTTATGCGGTCCACAAAAAACACGGATGACATCCGTGTGCATTCTGCATTTTGTGGAACGGAACAGCTGGCCCCTAATCGAACAGTCCTATACTTGTCCATAATGTGGACAATAATAGGACATGTTTTATTTTTTTGTGAAATGGAAATACGAACATACGGAAATGGAATGCACACGGAGTAACTTAGTTTTTGTGCGGACCCATTGAAATTAATGGTTCCGTATACGGTCCGCAAAAAAAAAAAAAAAAAAAAACATGGAACGGACACAGAAAGAAAATACATTTGTGTGCATGAGGCCTAACACTCACTCCTCTGACAGCGAGACCCCATTAATACCTCGAATGAGCTAAAAATATTTCCCCCAAAAAAAGCGAAAAACAAAGCAGTAAAACAGCGATATTACAGCTGCCAGGATGGAGCCGTAGGAAATCACATAATAACGGCCATCAATATTCGCCCGCAAAGACGTTTAATCTAATTTGTACTATTAATTTTATGCAGGGAAGGTTGATTCGATTCTCCTCGCGTTGGACGAGAAGTGACTGCTAATCAGAGGGAGAAAAACTCATAGGAAAAGAGCGCAAAAAAAAAACAAACAATCAGCGCAGCAAAGGTCGTAGGGGAAGTCATTGGGAGCGGCACAGGGGAGCGCGGCGGGAATCACATGGAAGACAACCACCATGATCCGATTAATTAATTAACCCTACAGCTGTTGGGAGTTCACTCCGGGGGGGGTCACCATAAAATCTACAAGCAGCAACAGACGTAAGAGGGGAGCACAGCTTCATTCAATATATCAAAATGAACGTCAATATACTACTCACCACCACGAGGTACTTTTAAACTGCCGTCAATTCTTTATTCAGTCCTCCAACTTCAAGTCATACTTCATCAGATCTGTGGGGGGGTCCACCAGGACCCCCCCCCCCCCCCCCCCCCAACCCATCAGCTCTGAAGGGGCTGCAGTGGTCTGGTGATTGCTGCAGCCTCCTTATAGTCTACCAAGTACAGCGCCATACATTGTATAGTGGTTGTACCAGGTATTACAGCTCAGTCCGAGGGACCGAGTTCCACAAAGGTCATGTGATTAAATGGCCTTTTCAGACAGAGCATCGCGGCCTTTTCAGACAGCTGATCGGCAGGGGTGCCAAAAGTCAGATCCCCACCAATCAGATACTGGTCACCTATCTTCAAGACAGGTCATCAATCCTTAACTCATAGAAAACCACTTAAAACTAGGCAGAAAAGTTGGGCGACAATCCTAGCGATATGCCCCCATTGTCTGTGATGAGACAACCCCTTTGAGGACAGTTTTATTGGTTGTTACCAAGCGTTCCCCGAATCTGACTCATCATGAAACTGAGTGACGTCAGGCAACAACTAAAGGACTTAAAGGGATATTCCAATCTTATAAACACGATTGCTTCATGATCTGCGGGGGTCCGACCTCTGGCCGCGCTGTGATTCCCAGCAAAATGTGTGGCGGGGGCATAGTGGCATGGGGGACCCTTCACTCCCGGGATCACAGGGGTTCCTCCTACTGATATACCATACATTTTATATGGGGTGTTCCTATCAAACTGGTGTAAATTAGAACTGGCTTTAGTTGCCCATAGCAACCAAACAGATTCCACCTTGCATTCTTGACAGCTCCTTGGGAAAATGAAAGGTGGAATCTGATTGGTTGCTATGGGCGACTAAGCCAGTTCTACTTTACACCAGTTTGATAAATGACCCCATAAGTCTTTTGGTTGTCTTCTTGTGTTAAATTATATTATTTCTTGGTTAATAAGATTGTAGGGAGACAACCGATATGACCACCCTTCACCCCACTACATTTATAGGAGGTTTTCTTCCGGTCTCTACGTGTATTTAGTGGAGAGACAAGAAGCCAAATGAATGTTCATCCCACAGATGAGGGAAGGAAGAAGCATCCATCGCTTACACACCACAGCAGCCTTAATGAGCCCTCGGGGAATGAGCGCAGCTCCTGGATGTTAATAATGCATGCCTGCGGGCCACTGGGGCCCGACCCCTGCGATATCAACACCATAACACACTAAATTATGCATGCAACATGGCGGTGTAAATTAAAAGTAAACATTTCCTATACGAGCGCTGATTTGCAGACGTCACTGAAACAGTCCAAGGAAGGATCTGAGAGAAGAGCAGGACCCGTCAGAACCAGAGGCACCCGGGTTAAAGAGGGCATCTTCTGACTTTCACATCATTGGAGGGCATTTAGACGCGCGTGGAAATGACACACGTCCCACCGCGTCCATCCTCAGCTAATCGCCAAGTAATCCTCCCTCCGTGTCTCCTATTGACAGATGATGTTAATCTGATCGACATCTGCCACTAAATAAGAAACAGCTGGAGAAATAAGTTATATGTAACTGTTTTGGCGTAAAATATCACATCAGGTTGTAGACAAGTTCATGAAGGACAAGCCCAAAAAACAGAATAATCCACTGAACCTCACTCAATGCATCGTACAGCTGGGGCTCCTTAGAAGATTGTGTGCATCTTTAGATTGCTGTGAAGGAAAGAAAGGGAAGGACAGAAAATTTGGCGCAACTTTAGACTATGGAGAGAAAAAGGGAAAGAGAAAAGAAAAAGAGGAGAAAGGGAAAGAGAAAAGAAAAAGAGGAGAAAGGAAGAGAAAGAGAGGGAGAAAGGGAAGAGAAAGAAAACAGGGAGAAAGGGAAGAGAAAAGAAAAAGAGAGAAAGGGAAGAGAAAAGAAAAGAGGGAAAAGGGAAAGAGAAAAAGAAAAAGAGGAGAAAGGGAAAGAGAAAAGAAAAAGAGGAGAAAGGGAAAGAGAAAAGAAAAAGAGGAGAAAGGGAAAGAGAAAAGAAAAAGAGGAGAAAGGGAAAGAGAAAAGAAAAAGAGGAGAAAGGAAAGAGAAAAGAAAAAGAGGAGAAAGGGAAAGAGAAAAGAAAAAGAGGAGAAAGGAAAGAGAAAAGAAAAAGAGGAGAAAGGGGAAAGAGAAAGAAAAAGAGGGAGAAAAGGGGAAAGAGGAAAAGAAAAAGGAGAAAGGAAAGAGAAAGAAAAGAGGAGAAAGGGAAAGAAAGAGAGAAGAGGAAGAAAGGGAAAAGAAAGAGGGAAAGGGAAAGAAAGAAAAAAGAGGGGAGGAGAAAGGGAAAGAAAGAAAAAAAGAGGAGAAAGGGAAAGAAAGAAAAAAAGAGGAGAAAGGGAAAGAAAGAAAAAAGAGGAGAAAGGGAAAGAAAGAAAAAAAGAGGAGAAAGGGAAAGAAAGAAAAAAAGAGGAGAAAGGGAAGAAAGGGAAAGAAAGAAAGAAAAAAGAGGAGAAAGGGAAAGAAAGAAAAAAAGAGGAGAAAGGGAAAGAAAGAAAAAAAAGGAGAAAGGGAAAGAAAGAAAAAAAAAGGAGAAAGGGAAAGAAAGAAAAAAAAAAAGAGAAAGGGAAAGAAAGAAAAAAAAAAAGAGAAAGGGAAAGAAAGAAAAAAAAAAGAGAAAGGGAAAGAAAGAAAAAAAAAAGAGAAAGGGAAAGAAAAAGAGAAAGGGAAAGAAAAAGAGAAAGGGAAAGAAAAAGAGAAAGGGAAAGAAAAAGAGAAAGGGAAAGAAAAAGAGAAAGGGAAAGAAAAAGAGAAAGGGAAAGAAAAAGAGAAAGGGAAAGAAAAAGAGAAAGGGAAAGGGAAAGGGAAAGAAAGAAAAAAGAGAAAGGGAAAGAAAGAAAAAAAAGAGAAAGGGAAAGAAAGAGAAAGGCCTCAAGCACACGACCGTATGTGTTTTGCGGTCCGCAAATTGCGGATCCGCAAAAAAAACGGATAACGTTCCGTATGGCATCCTTTTTTTTGCGGATCCATTGTAATAATGCCTATCCTTGTCCGCAAACTAGAAAAAAATAGGACATACACAATTTTTTTTGCGGAGCAACGGAACGGACATACTGATGCGGACAGCACACGGTGTGCGGTCCGCGTTTTTTGCGGACCCATTGAAATAAATGGGTCCGCATCCTATCCGCAAAAAAAAAAAAAACTGATCGGACAGGGAAACAAAATACGGTCGTGTGCATGAGGCCAAAGGGAAAGGAAAGGGAAAAAAAAGGAAAGGAAAGGAAAGAAAAAAGAAAAAGGAAAGGAAAGAAAAAAGAAAAAGGAAAGGAAAGAAAAAGGAAAAAGGAAAGGAAAGAAAAAAGAAAAAAAGGGAGAGAAAGGGAAAGAACGAAGGAACGAAAAAAAAAATTTGTGCAACTTTAGACTACTATGGAGAGAGGAAGGAAGCTAGGAAAAAAGGGAGAAATAAAAGAAAGGGAGGAAGGAAAAGGAAGAGAAAGAAAATGATAGAGATATTAGAAAGAAAGATGAGATAGATAGTTTGTACAGTGTTTGGTTTCCATCTTATTTACAGGCTTTGATACACTTTGTCAGTTTCCTTCCTTGTGGTTGTTTAGCCGCTTTGTCCTCTTGCTGGCACAGACAAGGTTTCCGGATCAGTCTACAGCTGATGTGACCTGCATGCTCTATGACTCTGTGCACTGATACAGTGCTCCAGTCCACACCACACATGATCCTCCCGCGGTCTCGGCTCCTCATTCTCCACTACGGACTGTGGAGGTGAAGCACACCAGTATTCCCGCCTGCGGCCTGCACTGGAGGTCCGCACATTGTAAAGTAGAGAATAACCAGGGGACAATTCCTAATCACTACATCTAATTCTCCTCAGTCCCATGTGAAGACCTACGTTGCAGCATTGTGTATTCTGCATTTCCCTTCCTAAGCTACTTGTAACACCAGATTAATACTGGAGGGACCTGCCGAGTACAGGGGCCGCCCAACTGTCCACAAATAGCAGATGCTGTGGGAGACAAGGACTGGCTGTGTTGGATTTCAGCTCGCTTGTTGTGGAGGGAGTTAAGCCGCTACCAGAGGTGCCCGACAGCTGCTCGTCTCCTCTCCACCGAAATATAAAGGGTCGAGAGAAATATGCATGCTTAAAAGAGGTCAGGGGCAATGGCCGTCATAAATAAACCAAGCCAAGCTTAGGGCATGACTGCACTTATGATGATGTCTCAGCAAAAGCTGCATCTCCACTGCACAAATCTGCTGCACCTAGAATAGATGGAAGGCCTATGCAGGGCGTTAGCGATCACCTAAAAAAAGATGGAAAAACTCTGCAAATTGCCAGCTAGTACCTAGAATAGAAGGCCTCTGCAAATTGCCAGCTAGTACCTAGAATAGAAGGGAGGCCTCTGCAGATCACTAGCTAGTACCTGGAATAGAAGGGAGGCCTCTGCAGGTCACTAGCTAGTACCTGGAATAGAAGGGAGGCCTCTGCAGGTCACTAGCTAGTACCTGGAATAGAAGGGAGGCCTCTGCAGGTCACTAGCTAGTACCTGGAATAGAAGGGAGGCCTCTGCAGGTCACTAGCTAGTACCTGGAATAGAAGGGGGGCCTCTACAGGTCACTAGCTAGTACCTGGAATAGAAGGGGGGCCTCTACAGGTCACTAGCTAGTACCTGGAATAGAAGGGGGGCCTCTGCAGGTCACCAGCAGCTAGTACCTGGAATAGAAGGGAAGCCTCTGCAGGTCACTAGCTAGTACCTGGAATCAGTGGCGTAAGGATCGCCATAGCAACCATAGCAGTTGCTATGGGGCCCTACGCCACTGGGGGCCCGCCCGTCCTGACCGCATAATTTTTTTTTTTATTACACTCAGGCAGCCAGCAGCCAGGCCCGACCGCCCGCCCAGTGTAGCGGGCGGGGCGCGGGCGGTCCGCGGCTCGGGCCTGGCTGGGGGGGGGGGGGGGGGGAGGCGGAAGCTGGAGTCACACAACAGGCAGCCAGCAGCCAGGCCCGGGACCGCCCGCCCAGTGTAGTGGGCGGGGCGCGGGCGGTCCGCGGCTCTGGCCTGGCTGGGGCCCGGGGAAGGAAGGCGGAAGCCGGAAGGAGGAGAGGAGGACAGGACGGCAACTAGTCAGAAGTGAACTGTAGCCTACCAGACCAGTACCACCACTCTGGAGAACATGAGGTAGGGGTACTAGGCTGGCGGTCGGCGGACGCGGTGGAGGGGGCCGGAACGGGGGGCGTAACTGAGGCGGAGCCAGGCTGGCACCAGCGCCGCAGACCCAGTGTAGGAAAGGAATGAATTTCCTCCGGCTCCGCCTCCTACTAACTAGAGGGACTGAGTGGGAGGACTCAGGCGGTGGAGGGGGCGGGGCCAGGTCGGAGGGGGCGGGGCCAGAATGGGGGGGGTTGTTGGGTGGGTTATGAACTTATGACCTACCTGACCTGTCCTGCTGTGGAGTGAGTGGGACTATTAGGCGCTATCTAAATCTGATATCCTGGCTGCCCAAAACCAGTCTGAACTAGTCTGAGGGGCAGGGCCAGAGTCCAGAGAGGAACCGGCTCACAATCAGTCACTACACTAGACTCCTCTAGAGTCCTCAGTGGAGTCAGTGCCTGCCTGGTCTTCTCCCCACTCCAGTCCAGTGACTGACTCCTGCCGTGTGCCGTTGGTCGTGCCAGCCACTCCAGTCTGTGCGACTACTACAGTCAGTGACTCTAAAAGTAAGTGATCACTGATGTGAATATGTATTGTGATTCATTTGAATGTCAGTCACCGGGATTTTGTGCATGGAGGTGGGGACATGGGCTGCTAGATGGCCGTTAGCACATCCGCAATAGCAATACCCAGTCCCCATAGCTCTGTGTGCTTTTATTGTGTAAAAAAAAAACGTTTTGATCAATATGCAAATGAACCTGACTGATATGTGTCCTGTATCCGGAGATGAGTCCAGCGGAAAGGAGCCCAGCACCGCCCCGCGTCCTCCGAATCTCCTCCTTGCTGGCTGACGTCACAGAGCTGGAGCGCCGAAATCTCGCGATGCGCGAGCTAGCGCATGCGCAGTGTCGGCATCATGTTCATTCCTTCGCTCCCTGTGCTGATGCCAGCACAGGGAATGAACATGATGCCGACACTGCGCATGCGCTAGCTCGCGCATCGCGAGATTTCGGCGCTCCAGCTCTGTGACGTCAGCCAGCAAGGAGGAGATTCGGAGGACGCAGGGCGGTGCTGGGCTCCTTTCCGCTGGACTCATCTCCGGATACAGGACACATATCAGGTCATTTGCATATGGATCAAAACTGTATTTTAACACAATAAAAGCGCAGAGAGCTCTGGGGACTGGGTATTGCGGATGTGCTAGAAGCCATCTAGCAGCCCATGTCCCCAGCTCTATGCGCAAAATCCTGGTGACCGTGACAGGTTCCCTTTAAGGAAGTGAGATTATTGAGAATTTATGATTTCTGAGATAATCTAAATTCTTAAGTTAAAAAGAGCTGCCTGCAGACTAAGAGTGGGGCCCAAGAGAAGCAAGGGGCGCCCTCCTTATCCTTGCAGGTCTGCTGGCATCTCTTTAGATATGTGAGGGGGGGGGGGCCCATAATTTTTTTTTGCTATGGGGCCCATGCATTTCTAGCTACGCCCCTGCGGCTGGAATAGAAGGGAGGCCTCTGCAGGTCACTAGCTAGTACCTGGAATCCTGGAATAGAAGGGAGGCCTCTGCAGGTCACTAGCTAGTACCTGGAATAGAAGGGAGGCCTCTGCAGGTCACTAGCTAGTACCTGGAATAGAAGGGAGGCCTCTGCAGGTCACTAGCTAGTACCTGGAATAGAAGGGAAGCCTCTGCAGGTCACTAGCTAGTACCTGGAATAGAAGGGAAGCCTCTGCAGGTCACTAGCTAGTACCTGGAATAGAAGGGAAGCCTCTGCAGGTCACTAGCTAGTACCTGGAATAGAAGGGAGGCCTCTGCAGGTCACTAGCTAGTACCTGGAATAGAAGGGAGGCCTCTGCAGGTCACTAGCTAGTACCTGGAATAAAAGGGAGGCCTCTGCAGGTCACTAGCTAGTACCTGGAATAAAAGGGAGGCCTCTGCAGGTCACTAGCAAGTACCTGGAATAGAAGGGGGGCCTCTGCAGGTCACTAGATAGTACCTGGAATAGAAGGGATGCCTCTGCAGGTCGCTAGCTAGTACCTGGAATAGAAGGGATGCCTCTGCAGGTCGCTAGCTAGTACTTGGTATAACTGGATCGGAATTAATTTCTCCAGGGGGCACCTCTGGTTGAGCCTGTGTTCCCCATGAAGCTGTGCCTCTCATTCCCCTCTAAGGAATTTGGGTTGGGGGTGCATGCTGCCCATGCCTGAAGGAAAACTGCCCTAGAAAGAGGCAGAAGATACAGCATTGTGTCAGGCAACAGTCATTCTTCTGATCCATCACCATGAAGCCTTTGTCTTTTACAGAGATTCGGCAGCAGGAGGAGGACCTAATACAAAGATAATGAATGCTAGAAGTCTGTGACCTGCAGGAAGCCCTCTGCGACTCCTCGCAGCCTTGTACCCCGGCTGTCCGTTATATGGCATTATAGGATGTGGACATCCGACATCATTTAGATCATTTTAATTACATTTCAGAACTATAAAGGCGACTTAACAATCCAGCGCTGTCCCGCTGTAATGGATTCACTGTGAACAGGACACCATTTCCCGCTATAATGTACAATCACTTCTTCCATTTTCCCAGTCACATTTGTTCACCGGAGGAGGATTTATAATAGTTCACTGAATGCGGCTCGGAGATGCTAACGTGCGATTATAAAGCACGGAAATGGCTTCACGTTGGATTAGGCTGACATTTGCTGATGGATGTCGGACGGACACAGGTCACAAAGCATGTATATAGTGCAGAGATCTTTAATACCCATAATATAAAGGGCTACTTCAAGAGTGGAGTCCCAAAACTCTCTCCCCCCCCCCCACCCACCGATTGGCTGTTATCTTGTAGCTCTGGCGCCGACTTCACTTCAATGGTCCTGGCCGTGCCAACCGCATTTCTGGGTACTAATAGCCAAAGGGGTTGAAGACAACATATCCCCTTCTACAGGACAAGGAACAAGTGCCTGATCGGCAGGGCCCAACCACTGGGGTCGCCACCAATCACAAGAATGTAGGGGCCCCAGCAGTCAATCCCTTGCTTATCCCCTATCCTCTGAAAGGGGCATATGTCGTCTTAAAGGGACAACCCATTCAAAAGAGTTTTCCGAGATTTTTATACTGATGGCCTTTCCTCAGGATAAGGTCATCGGTATCTGATCGGTGGGGTCCGACACCCGGGACTCCCGCCGATCAGCTGTTCACGAAGGCAGCGGCGTTCCTGTGAGCGTTGCAGCGCTCTCTCAGCTCACCAAGCACAGCGCCGTCCATTGGTATCGCAGCTCAGCCCCATTCACTTCTATGGGGCTGAGCAGCAGCTAGGCCGTGTGACTGAAACAGCTGATCAGCGGGGGTCCTGGGTGTCAGACCCCCCACAGATCAGATACTGATGACTAGAGAACAGGTCATCAGTAAAAAAAAAAAAACTCTCAGAAAACCCCTTTGTCTTCAAAGTATCAGAAGCGGGCTGTGTGGAGGGGTCATGCACACAAACGTATTCTCTTTCCGTTTTTTTTGCAGACCGTATATGGAACCATTCATTTCAACGGGTCCGCAAAAAAACGGAAGGTACTCCGTGTGCATTCCGTATGTCCGAATTTCTGTTCCGCAAAAAAAATAGAACATGTCCTATTATTGTCTGCATTAAGGACATGGATAAAACTGTTCTATTAGGGGCCAGATGTTCCGTTCTGTAAAATACGGAATGCACACGGATGTCATCCGTATTTTTTGCGGATCAGTTTTTTTCGGACCGCAAAATACATACGGCCATGTGCATGAGGCCTAAAGCAGTGTTAGGGTAGGGCAGGGATCGTCAAGATATTTGCAGTTTATTTTGCTGCTACTGTAAATGGAGAGGATTTTCTGCTCGTCATTCTGCTTCCGAAAATCCACAGCATATACATCATCGGTGACGACAACTCTGTATCCCCATCTTGTGAAGTGACGACATCACTAGGATTGTCCTTTACCCTATGATCCCTCCTGATCCCAACAATGAAGATGCTGCTGTGTTGATTCAGTGCTGAATTCACATAATAGGTCCACACTCTGCCGCTGATAATGGGGGGGGGGGGGGGGGGGTAACTGTCACGACTGTCACGTGGTATTTGCCAGCTGTCCCAACATACAGAAATAATACAGAGTGCACTGACCTTCAGGACCCAGGTGGCCTCTCAACTGCTAGACTCCCCCGGGGCCACAGGAAGAGGGTGAAACAGACTATTTTTAGGGACTGTACCCCCCTACTTTCTCCAGGTAAACAAACCCAGGGGCGCTTATCAGTGTCATGACGTCCTGTCTGCACCTCAATAAAGTTTATTAATGGGGTTATCTGAGATTTTGACATTGATGGCGTATCGTCAGGATAGGTCATCGGTACCAGGTCTGCGGGGGTCTGACACCCGGAACCCCCGCCAATCAGCTGTTTGAAGAAGCCAGTGATGTCACGCTCTTTAGTCACATGGCCTTAAGGGAACGGTCCTGGGCTGCAATACCAAGCACAGCCACTACACAACGGACAGCGCCGTGTTTGGACAACTGTGCTCTGGACCCCGGGTGTCGGACCCTCACCGATCCGATCGCCTATCCTAAGGGTCAATATCAGAATCTCGGAAAACCCCTTTAATAACAATTACCTCTTAAAACATGAGTATCCAGCACCCATGCAGACCCATGCAGAATCCCTCCTCTTCTAACTTCTGCCTGTAGGCTGCCAACAAAAGACGGAGGGGAGTACACAAGGGGCGGAGCCAGACTACACACAGGATTCGTTTGTAGTCTGTAACCATGGAGACACATAGGCCTACCTAGGAGCTGTGTAGCAAAAGCAGTAGATTTTTAATCAAGACTATTGGGAGAGTTGCACCATTTTGCACTTTAGGTGCACTGGAGAAATAAAGGAGGGGGGGGGGTTGCAAAAGTCTACACCCCCGGCAGTGAAATATGTGGTGTCAGGGGGTTAGAGCAGGGGATACATAGTATAATAACCTGGTGTGAACGCGGCACCACAATACCCACCATCCAATAGGAAGTCAGTGTCAGCCTCCAGTAACTGCCCAGCCCCCTACATCAACCTCTCTAAGCACTGCTGCTGTGACGTCACAAGCTCAGGAGATGACGCCATAATGACGTCACCTACAGACTAACCTATGGGCGTCCACACCTCTCACACGCCCTCCGGCCGCTCACCTTGATCCTCTCCAGGTAGGAGGCCGGTACGTAGCCCGTGTCCCCGCTGCTGCAGCGACTGGCCAGCCACCAGTGCTGGTTACACCGCTCCAGGATCAGGAAGTTCTCCCCGGCCCCGAACTGAAGCGAATTTGGCTCCGGAGAGCGGAAAGCGTACAAGGCTCGGTACATGGCGGAACCGTCCTCACCGGGCCGGACCCTGACTAACTGACTGAGCGCGTCCCCGCCGCCGAAGCTCCCGTCAGTCATGTGACCCCCGCCGCGGCGCGCGCACGACGCACAGCTCGGACACTGGTGACGTGAGCGCGCTTGATGTGCTTTTTTTTTTTCTTTTTTAAATTAAACAAACTTTATTTAAACATCATCCTGTTCCATTTTTTAGTCCAAAATTTGAGTCTTAGGGATGCTTTATAGAGTAACCAATAACTTGCAGATTTTCTGAGAATGCTATAATGGATGTGATACATCAATTAACTTTTTATCGGATATGAATTATACATTTCCTATAATTTTGTGTCTACAGCTCATGTGACAACCTGTGCGTCTCCGTGGTAACAGACAGCAAAACAAACCTCTCATGTCCTCTGGATGCCCCACTTTGTGCTAATGTACATTTCGTAGGTTAACAAGAAGTAACGGACAGAAGGGAGGATCAGACGACACTGGGTTTGTTTGCTGTCTGTTACCATGGAGACACATAGTTCTCTATAGGAGCTGTAGACACAGAACGGTAGATTATTGCAATATACAACCTACTGCAAAGTTTCAGGTCTCATTTTCGATGCTTTGGGGCAATGTAATGTTGTGAAGGTGGACATAAGCCATAGCTGTGATGGCTAACCTCCGGCACACCAGCTGTCGTAAAACTACAACCCCCAAGATGCACACTTGCTTGGCTGTTCTCAGACCAGGCAACCATTGGAGACCAACTCAAGAGCTCCATCAGGTACTTGGGGCCGTTTAAGAGGCAAAAAGCATGTGAGGTTCCATTTAAATGGTTAAAGGCGTTTTCCGAGTGTTCAATATGGATGACGTATCCTCAGGATAAGTCGTCAATATCAGATCACACACTGCACCCCCGCCGATCAGCTCCGTGAGCACAGCCGTCTCTTCACAGCTCTCCACGCACAGCGCCGTCCATTGGGTGGTGGTTGTGCTCGGTATTGCTGCTCAGCCTCATTCACTTGAAAGGGACTGAGCAGCGCCTAGGCCATGTGACCGATAATCACGACGTCATTGGCTTAAGTGCCGCGGCCTGCTGAAACAGCCAGGAGTCAGACCCCTTGACGATCTGATATTGATGACCTGCCCTGAGGATAGGCCATCAATATTAAAATGTTGGACAACCCCTTTAAGAGGAGCATTTACTGTCGCTGTAATGTAAATCCTTCCGCAGGAACTGCCTCCGATCCGTCATATGCATTTGCAGGTCGGTGTGTGGAGCGGTAAATAAATAAAAGAAAAATAAAACAAATAAATAAATACAAAAATAAATAAACACTTCCTGCAATAAGGCCTCTTGCACATGAATGTTTTTTTTTTCCGTTTACGTTCCGTTATTTGCGTTTCGTATACGGTCCGTATACGGAACCGTTCATTTCAATGGATCCGCAAAAAAAACTGAAGGTACTCCGTATGCCTTCCGTTTCCGTATTTCCGTTTTTCCCTTCCGTTCAAAGATAGAACATGTCCTATTATTGTCCGCATAACTGACAAGGATAGGACTGTTCTATCAGGGGCCAGCTGTTCCGTTCCACAAAATACTGAAAAAGCCATCCGGTCGTGTGCAAGAGACCTAAGGCTACTTTCACACCTGCGTTCGATCGGATCCGTTCTGAACGGATCCGCTCATATTAATGCAGACGGTGGCTCAGTTCAGAACGGATCCGTCTGCATTAGAACTTAGAAAAAATTTCTAAGTCTGAAAGTAGCCTGAGCGGATCCGTTCCGACTTTACATTGAAAGTCAATGGGGGACGGATCCGCTTGAAGATTGAGCCATATGGTGTCATCTTCAAGCGGATCCGTCCCCATTGACTTACATTGTAAGTCGGAACGGATCTGTTCAGGCTACTTTCAGACTTAGAAAATTTTTCTAAGTTCTAATGCAGACGGATCCGTTCTGAACGGAGCCACCGTCTGCATTAATATGAGCGGATCCGTTCAGAACGGATCCGATCGAACGCAGGTGTGAAAGTAGCCTTAGGTCTCTTGCACACGACCGGATGGCTTTTTCAGTATTTTGTGGAACGGAACAGCCGGCCCCTGATAGAACAGTCCTATCCTTGTCAGTTATGCGGACAATAATAGGACATGTTCTATCTGCTTGCAGCGTTCAGGTGTCCGCTCACTGAGAATGCATTAGGGCCAGACGGCTGCGTTCAGGGCCGCTTGTGAGCCCCTTCAAACGGAGCTCACGAGCGGACACCTGAACGCAGGTGTGAAAGGAGCCTAACACAGATGAGACTTCCTTTGCTGTCATGACGGCTCCATTAGGAGTTTCTGTCGCAGATCTTATTGAAAATGCCAGACAAAATAACAGTAAAATTAAGAGGTTGTCTCACATCAGCAAATGGAGTAAAGAAAGTTAATACAAGGCACTTACTAATGTATTGTGATTGTCCATATTGCCTCCTTTGCTGGCTGGATTCATTTTTCCATCACATTATACACTGGTCGTTTCCATGGTTACGACCACCCTGCAATCCATCAGTGTTGGTCTTGTTTGCACACTATAGAAAAAAGCTTCCACTGTCCTAGCCACCAGATAGAGGCCGGAGCTTTATCCTACAGTGTGCAAGCACAACCACCGCTGTTGGATTACTGGGTGGTCATAACCATGGAAACGATCAGTGTATAATGTGATGGAAAAATGAATCCAGCCAACGAAGGAAGCAATATGGATAATAACAATACATTAGTAAGTGCCTTGTATTAACTTTCTCTACATGATTCCATTTGCTGAAGTGAGAGAAAACCCCTTAATTTTACTGGTATTTTGTCTGGCATTTTTAATAGGATCTGCAACAGAAAATCCTAATGGAGCTATCATGACAGCAAAGGAAGCAATATGGAGAATAACAATACATTAGTAAGTGCCTCTACATTATAAATGCCCCTTGCTGAAGTGAGACGACCCCTTTAATGTAAATTGACCGACCTCATTACAGCCAATGGTGTCTGTCAGGCGCTGTTGTCATGCATTGTGTTACTGATCTAGCACCTTTGTTATTGTTCATCACTCTGCTCCTATGACGAAGCCTAAAAACAGAAATAACAAAGGTGTGAACGTGTTCATATAGAATGCTGTGCCGAGAATGTACCACCAGTGGAACATGGGAGAAAAAAACAATGGCGTATTCTACCACACGCTATAATATGGAGGTATGCCAGTGCCCACAGGTCTATAATATGGACCCATTAGGACTGAGCGTGTAACAGTACAGGTTCTGTGCCCGGCATGGTGGCACTCTGCTGCCACATCCTGTAATACGCATCGGATGGGACGTGCAACGACCTCCGTGTGATTCCAGTTTCTCTGCACATCATGGATCCGTGTGCATGCGATGTGATTATATTAGAAAATTCTGCCCGGGCCTTCCAACATGCCCTGCCGGAGGATGTATCAAAACCACCACCCACAATTACCATCCATTTTTTCTCAGAATCGTTTTGCTGGCGTACAAATAATTAAAGCAATAATGCAAAATCTACGTGGTTCATGTGTAAATCTGTGGAATCACATTCCTAACGTCCTGGGAAAATGTTGGAGCTGATCAGCAGTCTATTTGTGCAGCGACAGCGCCACCATCTGGTTATCTTGTGAAGAACAACTAATATTTACATTCATTTATTTATTTTATGCACTAATATAGCGCTACTATATTCCGCAGCGCTTTTACAGACATCAGCATGAAGGCTGTCCCTATCAGTATGTCTGATTTGGAGCTATTGGAGGATATATGTTAAAGGGGTTCTCCGGCCATCATGAAAATTAAAAGAGTTCCGCAAACCCGTGAAAGAAAGATGGTTTCATTAATACCTGTACCCCGCTCCGCCTATGCCGCCGTCCATACTGCATTTCCAGAGGTTGCGGGTTTAGTAGAAAATGCAACTGAACAGGAAAAGACACAAACAGATCCGGTGGGGACCTGAGCGGACGAGCTTGCAGCCAGTGGGACGGCAGGGTCGCGGATGGTTGTGCGTTACCAAAACCATCTTTCTTCCACAGGTCCGCAGAACGCTTGTATTTTTAATAAATCCCTTTAAACACATCTGACGAAAGGGCTTGTTCAACGCTTTACTATTGATGGCTTATCCTCAGAACAGGCAGTCATCATCTGATCGGCGGGGGTCTGAAACCGGAAACCCGCGCAAATCGTCTGTCCGACACAGCTCGGTCCAGTGTGTAGTGGACGTAGATGGCAACCATTCACTTCAACGGAGTAGATGGAGCTGCGTCATTCCGGTGCCAAATTGTCAATCAGATAGTGATGGCCTATCCTCTGGCCAGGAAGGGGGTTAGCCAAAACCCCATCCCAAAAGGTGGTCTGCCCCTTTAAAATTAAAGTGTTGTCCAACCCTGAGGATAGGCCATTACTATGGAATCGATAGTTTGATGCCGGGACCACACAGCTCCGTCCGTTGTATGAAGCTGTGAAAGGGGTTGTCCGGGTTCAGAGCTGAACCCGGAGATACCCTTATTTTCTCCCAGGCAGCCCCCCTGAGGCTAGCATCAGGGCATCTCATGCTCCGATGCGCTCCCTTGCCCTGCGCTAAATTGCGCAGGGCAAGGTCTCTTTTGTTTTCAATAGCACACTGCCAGGCGGAAACTTCCGCCCGGCAGTGTGTTCGGTGACGTCACCAGCTCTGATGGGGGCGGTCTTTAGCGCTGCCCTAGCCGTTTTACTGGCTAGGGCAGCACTAAATCCTGCCCATCAGTGCCGGTGACGTCACCGGGCTTCCTGGCAGCCCGATGAACTGCTCCGAGGCTGCCGGGGTGAAAATGGAGGTATGTCCAGGTTCAGCGTTGAACCCGGACAACCCCTTTAACTGCGGCGCTGCCCCCATTGAAGTGAATGGTAACCAGCCACACCCACTTTGACGCCGCTGCAGCGCTAACCTGACCACCTTGTGTCACGTGACCAATATAAGTGAGCAAAATAAATAAATAATGTCACATTTACCAAAACCCCTCCCCCAAGTGGTGGCCAAGCCCTTTAAAAGTAGTATTTAGAGTATACTAATTGATACTACCACCTTTGTGTCAATCATTTTAACATGATCATTTATATCTTACTGGAATCACTTGAATGTAAAAACAACAAATGGAAAGCCCCTTAAAAAAAAAAAAACTACTTTAATAAATAAAACCTAGCGTCCCTGGGTGGGCTTGAACCACCAACCTTTCGGTTAACAGCCGAACGCGCTAACCGATTGCGCCACAGAGACCGCTGAGGAACAGCCTGAGAGTTTGTGTTTTGATCTTCAAATCTATGAATCTTGCAAGAGGTTATTTTGTTTCCATGGAGATAAGTCCAACAAAGAGCATTGCCTGTTACATTGTGATATTTACAGATACAGCTGCATTGATCTTGTTTTCTCCTGACAGGATAATAGGATTTACAGAGATAGCATAATTTGTATAATTCATCCCAATACATAGGGATATCTCACATAATGGAGGTGTATTATACAAAGGGTTAAAATACAATCCAGGATCAGAGCACATGCTCCTCCTTCCTTTGGACAAGAGAGTGAGATGCAGACCTCCGTCATCAGCTGCCGAAATAGCTCAGTTGGGAGAGCGTTAGACTGAAGATCTAAAGGTCCCTGGTTCGATCCCGGGTTTCGGCAGAAGATGGGAGAATATTTTTTTATTTTTAATGTACTATATGTTCACTATTTTAATCATTTAAATAAAAATATAGAGGCATGATGTCATAATGTATTTATACATCTTTTCTGAGGGAACTGAGATGAATCTTTGCTGGTATTACTATTGTACAGATGAGATTTTTAGTATTTCCATTTTATGGTAGGGGCACTGAGATATCTCCATAAAACAGGAACTATATTATAGCTAGAAATAAAATACAAATGACACTTATACATTTCAGGCTATGCTAGGGCAGCCCAAAAAGGGGGTTATTTGCAGTTCATTCTTCACTACAATAAAGTTCCTGATTTATGGAAATATTTCTCTATTGGGCTTATCGTTTATACTTGCTGTCAAGCCCTGTGTGGCACTACTATATTCAGGGTACAGTATGTAGCATTATAATATTCAAGTTACAGTGTGTGACATTATACTGTATTTGGGGGTACAGTAAGTGGTGCTGTTATATTCAAGGAGATAAGTGTGTGGCTCTACTATATTCAGGGTACAGTGTGTGGCATTATTATATTCAGGGTACAGTATGTGGCCTTATTATATTCAGGGTACAGTGTGTGGCTCTACTATATTCAGGGTACAGTGTGTGGCATTATTATATTCAGGGTACAGTATGTGGCATTATTATATTCAGGGGTACAGTATGTGGCATTATTATATTCAGGGGTACAGTATGTGGCATTATTATATTCAGGGTACAGTGTGTGGCATTATTATATTCAGGGTACAGTGTGTGGCATTATTATATTCAGGGGTACAGTGTGTGGAATTATTATATTCAGGGGTACAGTGTGTGGCATTATTATATTCAGGGGTACAGTATGTGGCATTATTATATTCAGGGGTACAGTATGTGGCATTATTATATGCAGGGTACAGTGTGTGGCATTATTATATTCAGGGTACAGTGTGTGGCATTATTATATTCAGGGGTACAGTGTGTGGAATTATTATATTCAGGGTACAGTGTGTGGAATTATTATATTCAGGGTACAGCATGTGGCATTATTATATTCAGGGTACAGCATGTGGCATTATTATATTCAGGGTACAGCATGTGGCATTATTATATTCAGGGTACAGCATGTGGCATTATTATATTCAGGGTACAGCATGTGGCATTATTATATTCAGGGCACAGTATGTGGAATTATTATATTCAGGGCACAGTATGTGGCATTATTATATTCAGGGCACAGTATGTGGCATTATTATATTCAGGGCACAGTATGTGGCATTATTATATTCAGGGCACAGTGTGTGGAATTATTATATTCAGGGCACAGTATGTGGAATTATTATATTCAGGGTACAGTATGTGGCATTATTATATTCAGGGCACAGTATGTGGCATTATTATATTCAGGGCACAGTATGTGGAATTATTATATTCAGGGCACAGTATGTGGAATTATTATATTCAGGGTACAGTATGTGGCATTATTATATTCAGGGCACAGTATGTGGAATTATTATATTCAGGGTACAGTGTGTGGCATTATTATATTCAGGGTACAGCGTGTGGCATTATTATATTCAGGGTACAGTATGTGGAATTATTATATTCAGGGCACAGTATGTGGAATTATTATATTCAGGGTACAGTGTGTGGCATTATTATATTCAGGGCACAGTATGTGGCATTATTATATTCAGGGCACAGTATGTGGAATTATTATATTCAGGGTACAGTATGTGGCATTATTATATTCAGGGCACAGTATGTGGAATTATTATATTCAGGGTACAGTGTGTGGCATTATTATATTCAGGGGTACAGCGTGTGGCATTATTATATTCAGGGTACAGCGTGTGGCATTATTATATTCAGGGGTACAGTGTGTGGCATTATTATATGCAGGGGTACAGTGTGTGGCATTATTATATGCAGGGTACAGTGTGTGGCATTATTATATTCAGGGGTACAATGTGTGGCATTATTATATTCAGGGTACAGCGTGTGGCATTATTATATGCAGGGTACAGTGTGTGGAATTATTATATTCAGGGTACAGCGTGTGGCATTATTATATTCAGGGTACAGCGTGTGGCATTATTATATTCAGGGTACAGTATGTGGCATTATTATATTCAGGGTACAGTATGTGGAATTATTATATTCAGGGTACAGTGTGTGGCATTATTATATTCAGGGCACAGTATGTGGCATTATTATATTCAGGGCACAGTATGTGGAATTATTATATTCAGGGGTACAGTATGTGGCATTATTATATTCAGGGCACAGTATGTGGAATTATTATATTCAGGGTACAGTATGTGGCATTATTATATTCAGGGTACAGTGTGTGGCATTATTATATTCAGGGCACAGTATGTGGAATTATTATATTCAGGGTACAGTGTGTGGCATTATTATATTCAGGGCACAGTATGTGGCATTATTATATTCAGGGCACAGTATGTGGCCTTATTATATTCAGGGGTACAGTATGTGGCATTATTATATTCAGGGTACAGTATGTGGCATTATTATATTCAGGGGTACAGTATGTGGCCTTATTATATTCAGGGGTACAGTATGTGGCATTATTATATGCAGGGTACAGTGTGTGGCACTATTATATTCAGGGTACAGTGTGTGGCATTATTATATTCAGGGTACAGTGTGTGGCCTTATTATATTCAGGGGTACAGTATGTGGCATTATTATATTCAGGGTACAGTATGTGGCATTATTATATTCAGGGGTACAGTATGTGGCATTATTATATTCAGGGTACAGTGTGTGGAATTATTATATTCAGGGGTACAGTATGTGGCATTATTATATTCAGGGCACAGTATGTGGAATTATTATATTCAGGGCACAGTATGTGGAATTATTATATTCAGGGTACAGTGTGTGGCATTATTATATTCAGGGCACAGTATGTGGCATTATTATATTCAGGGGTACAGTATGTGGCATTATTATATTCAGGGCACAGTATGTGGAATTATTATATTCAGGGCACAGTATGTGGCCTTATTATATTCAGGGGTACAGTATGTGGCATTATTATATTCAGGGCACAGTATGTGGCCTTATTATATTCAGGGGTACAGTATGTGGCATTATTATATTCAGGGTACAGTATGTGGCATTATTATATTCAGGGGTACAGTATGTGGCCTTATTATATTCAGGGGTACAGTATGTGGCATTATTATATGCAGGGTACAGTGTGTGGCACTATTATATTCAGGGTACAGTATGTGGCATTATTATATTCAGGGGTACATTATGTGGCCTTATTATATTCAGGGGTACAGTATGTGGCATTATTATATTCAGGGTACAGCGTGTGGCACTATTATTTTCCAAGGGCACAATGTGAGGCAAGAGGGGCCCCACGTGGGTGACGGACACGTTCACCTGTGTATATATCTGATGGTTCGGAAGGTCACACGACTCCATTGGAGATGCTGATGCAGTAAACAGGGGCGATAACAATAATGGCACCCGCCTGGAACTAAAATAATCCACAGATATCACAAGCTGGTAATCCTTAAAGGTGACATTGCCCCTTTAAGACGTGGAGGAAGGTGATCTGACTTTTATTTCCCCTGACATGCTGGGGCAGCAGACGAGACAGCGCTATGTGCCAGGAGGAGACATCATGGCAGCAGAAGGAATTCTTTGAGAGTGACACATAAGTGAAGGGTCCAGCTTTATATCGTCTCATCTCCTTCTGCGCCATCTGATTACCAGTTGTCCTGAGAGCTGGAGGCAAGTGACGGCTCTTTGGCACTGGTTCCATCTCTTCTTGGCTCTGGACAGCGGGCACAAGGACGCACACTGGCCATTCTGTGCCCTTGACAGGATCTTAGGAAAGAAAAACCCATCCAGACATAGGTGTAATTCTTTCCTCCTCCGATCAGCGGCGCCTTCCAAGGGACCCTCTATGCTTCTCTGGACATGGGCAGTATCTTAGGATTGTCTGCACTGGTCTCTGCCTAATAGCTTTCCACAGAAATAAAGGTTGTCAGAAAGATTTCCCCCATGAAAAGTCACCCACCTCCACATCATGTACATTCACTAATAAAGTCATTGTAGTATTACCGCCATCTAGAAATGTATTTCAGTATTTAGATAATATTATAGTAATTATATGTTTGCACACAGGGGGGCAGTATAATAAAAGTTATATTCTACATAAGGGCAGTATTATACTAGTTATATCCTTGTACATAGGAGCAGTATTATAGTAGTTATATTCTTGTACATAGGAGGCAGTATTATACTAGTTATATTCTTGTACATAGGAGCAGTATTATAGTAGTTATATTCTTGTACATAGGAGGCAGTATTATAGTAGTTATATTCTTATACATAGGAGAAGTATTATAGTAGTTATATTCTTGTACATAGGAGCAGTATTATAGTAGTTATATTCTTGTACATAGGAGAAGTATTATAGTAGTTATATTCTTGTACATAAGAGGCAGTATTATAGTAGTTATATTCTTGTACATAGGAGCAGTATTATAGTAGTTATATTCTTGTACATAGGAGGCAGTATTATAGTAGTTATATTCTTGTACATAGGAGGCAGTATTATAGTAGTTATATTCTTGTACATAGGAGGCAGTATTATAGTAGTTATATTCTTGTACATAGGAGCGGTATTATAGTAGTTATATTCTTGTACATAGGAGCAGTATTATAGTAGTTATATTCTTGTACATAGGAGGCAGTATTATAGTAGTTATATTCTTGTACATAGGAGGCAGTATTATAGTAGTTATATTCTTGTACATAGGAGCAGTATTATAGTAGTTATATTCTTGTACATAGGAGCAGTATTATAGTAGTAATATTCTTGTACATAGGAGCAGTATTATAGTAGTTATATTCTTGTACATAGGAGCAGTATTATAGTAGTTATATTCTTGTACATAGGAGCGGTATTATAGCAGTTATATTCTTGTACACAGGAGCAGTATTATAGTAGTTATATCCTTGTACATAGGAGCAGTATTATAGTAGTTATATTCTTGTACATAGGAGGCAGTATTATAGTAGTTATAGTCTTGTACATAGGAGGCAGTATTATAGTAGTTATATTCTTGTACATAGGAGCAGTATTATAGTAGTTATATTCTTATACATAGGAGGAGCAGTATTATAGTAGTTATATTCCTGTACATAGGAGGCAGTATTATAGTAGTTATATTCTTGTACATAGGAGCAGTATTATAGTAGTTATATTCTTGTACATAGGAGCAGTATTATAGTAGTTATATTCTTGTACATAGGAGGCAGTATTATAGTAGTTATATTCTTGTACATAGGGGGCAGTATTATAGTAGTTATATTCTTGTACATAGGAGCAGTATTATAGTAGTTATATTCTTGTACATAGGGGGCAGTATTATAGGAGTTATATTCTTGTACATAGGAGGCAGTATTATAGTAGTTATATTCTTGTACATAGGAGCAGTATTATAGCAGTTATATTCTTGTACATAGGAGCAGTATTATAGTAGTTATACTCTTGTACATAGGAGGCAGTATTATAGTAGTTATATTCTTGTACATAGGAGCAGTATTATAGTAGTAATATTCTTGTACATAGGAGCAGTATTATAGTAGTTATATTCTTGTACATAGGAGCAGTATTATAGTAGTTATATTCTTGTACATAGACGGCAGTATTATAGTAGTTATATTATTGTACATAGGAGCAGTATTATAGAAGTTATATTCTTGTACATAGGAGCAGTATTATAGAAGTTATATTCTTGTACATAGGGGCAGTATTATAGTAGTTATATTCTTGTACATAGGAGCAGTATTATAGTAGTTATATTCTTGTACATAGGAGGCAGTATTATAGTAGTTATATTCTTGTACATAGGGGCAGTATTATAGTAGTTCTATTCTTGTTCATAGAAGGCAGTATTATAGTAGTCTTATTCTTGTACATAGGAGGCAGTATTATAGCAGTTATATTCTTGTACATAGGAGCAGTATTATAGTAGTTATATTCTTGTATATAGGAGCAGTATTATAGTAGTTATATTCTTTTTTGGAGTCATTAATAATGCAGTTATATAGTTGAGTGGCCATGTGATTTAACAACATCTGGCGGTATAATGATAGTATCACTATGACAATCCATTGTCAGCAAATTACAATTGTGCCTCACTAATCAGCCTATAATCAGATCTCATTACTGAGAAGAGCTTTGTTTCAGTTCGACTTCAGCCTGATCAATATCTGTGGGCGATCTGTAATTAAATAATTGCCCTAAAAGAGCCATAAATTATGCCGTACGTCTCTTTCTTTTCTATAATTAAATCTATTCATTTTCCAAATGACTTTAACAAGGGGAGAAACATGTCACATTAAAATAAAATTGGGGAAAAAAAGACTAATAATATAATTAATATGTTAGGGGAAGCTGAGGGGCAACCAATATGACTGCCATTATTGCTCCCAGATGGACTGTTACTCCATTTTTCCTAAATCCTGAAAGGGTATGTCCTTTCTGTATCTCCATAAACACTTTGCCATGGAATTGTATGGAGAATTTTCCCAATGGCTGAGGCATTTATGGCATATCCTATAGACAAGGGGTTGCCTCACTTCAACAGATGACATTTATCATTTATCAGTTAATACAAGGCACTTACTACTGTATTGTGATTCTCCATATTGCATCCTTTGCTGGCTGGATTCATTTTTCCATCGCATTATCATACATATTTCATATTTCCATTGCAATCCAGCAGCAGCGGTTGTGCTCTGGTGGTCAGGACAGTGGGACCGCACATAGGCACGCACATGCAGCAGCTCCTGTCCCAGCCACTGCTGCAGCGCAGATATGAGGTGGCCAGGACAGAAGCTGCTGCGCATGCGTGCCTATGTGCGCTCCCACTGCAAACGGGCACTGTAAATGCAATGCAATATAAAAATGAATCCAGCCAGCAAAGGAGGCAATATGGGCAATCACAATACATTAGTAAGCGCCTTGTATTTCATATATTGTCTACATGATGAATGCCATTTGCTGAAGTAAGACATCCCCTTTAAGGAAGCACTGGCCATTATTGTGCCAGCGCAGGGGCGTAGCTATAGGGGGTGCAGATGTAGCAGTCGCTACCAGTCCCAGAAGTCTGAGGGGCCCCAAAGACCCCTGTGCCGCATAAGAAGACACCGGTATAATAGAAAGTGCATGCTGGTCAAGTTACACCTCTGGCTGGAGGGAAGGGGTTAGGTCCAGAATTTGGCATTTCAATTTTTGTCTCAGACATCACGATGGCTATGTGCTTCCCTGCCCCCGGCCACAAAGCACTGAGGGAAGGGGGGCCCGAGCTGAACTCTTGCAGCGGGGCCCATGAGCCTTTAGCTAAGCCCTGTGCCAGCGTGAAGGAAGTCGTCTTGAAGCTGCATCATCCTAAAGAAATATAAAGACATTTTCCCATCTCCTACATGGACAAGTCTGCGGCAGTGACACCAAACCTAGGTGCGGCGCGTTGTAATAGACCTACGTCATAAACATGTCAGTTACTGGTTCTATAGTTCACTAGGACCTGAAAGATTTGAGATCATTCAAAGATGTGCGTTTAAAAAAAAATAGATTTTCCAGAATCGTGGACAATATCTATGCATGTAACTTTACTGAGCAGGTGTCACGGCCTATGGTGAGCGCTGTGACACTGTTGCCACACTTGCGGTTGCCCGCGGCAACGTGTTGATGTTAGAGCATGCGGTGGCAGTGTCTTGGCCTTCTGGGTGATTGCCGTGACATGGTTGCCACGTATGCTGTTGCCGGTGATAACGTGTGGCTTAGTTTGCTTGTGTGTGCACTTCCCATTTAAGTGGCTTCCTTCCTCTGTCTGGTGTTGGAAGGGTTAACTCCCTTCCTAGTGTTTAGTGAACCCTGGGTTTATGTGTGTGCGGGGGCGGCTGCGTTGGCTATTTAGCCTCTGCTGGATGCCTGAAGCTGGGGGTTCCTCCAGCCTTGGTGTGTGCTGGTGGTTCACTGTTCCTGGCTTTTACCATCTGTCCAGTGAGGGCCACCCTTGTGGTCATCAATGTTATCCCGGTGTCTCCTTCCCTTCCTGTCCCTATTTGTATGGAGTGGGTTATGTTCAGGGTGTTTATGTCTAGTTTGGTGTTACATGTCTGGTGGTGTTTGGTGTCCAGCTTGTTTACTAGACATTCCCTCTGTCTCATGTTATAGCAGATATGGTGTCCTGGGTTCCTGTGTGGTTTGTGCTGTGTCCTTTTATGTTGGTGTGGACACTAGCACTAGTGCACGTGTTCCAGTCAGTGTGTCTGTGGCAGGTAAGTGTGTTATTGGTTTCACTTACCTGCCGTCTCCATATGCTGTATGTGTTTCCCCCTCCTTGCAGCCTGGCCTCAGATAGAGACTCCTGTTCCTCCATGACTGGGATGAATAGGTCGTCTCTTCCTGGCTCCTTGGTGAGGGATTACCAGGGCGACTTAGGGTCTCTAGGAATCCTGAGTATGAGTCTTCCTACCATCGGGGTCCGCTCATACGGTGAGGAGTCAGGGAGAGGATTAGGTGACCTGCTCCCTTATTACTCCTTTTGACCAGGCTGATCCCCTTTTGACCCTTTGACACCGCACAGTGGGCAGTCCCCCCCACTCCCCGCCGTGACAGCAGGGTTACAATGGCAAAAAGAGTGCTACATTGTTATATTATCTATTATCTACAGGGGAAACTAAAAAAATGAGAATATCGTGCAAAGCTAATTTATTTCAGTAATGCAAATTAGAATGTGAAACTAACACATGAGACTCATTACAGGCAAAGCGAGATATCTCAAGCCTTTATTTGTTATAATTTGGATGATTATGGCTTACAGTTTATGACACCCCAAAGTCACAATCTCAGGTCCCCTTTGCTCAGGGGGTACGGATTAATTAGCTGAATAGAGTCTGACACTTTGAGCCTAGAATATTGAACCTTTTCACAAAATTCTAATTTTAAGCTGCATTACTGAAATAAATGGACTTTTGCAGGATATTCAATTTTTTTTTTCGAGTTTCACCTGTAGATTCTACCCATTAAATATTATTATTGTCAATATGAATATTAAATATTATTTATTCATATTTTCAAAGTTGTCATCCAAATTAACAAAAACATTGCACACCACCGATTGCCACCCATCAAATCCTGAAACCATCCACCACTAGATGGCAGTACGTACAGCAAATAATTACGAAATTCTTAACTGGAAATCTCACTTAGATCTCTAATTGGAACAAAACAAATCAGTTCCAGGAAAGTAACTAAAAATATTGTTCCCAAAAACTGTTACCATCAGTTAGTGTAATCTCCAAACATAGTACCTATGATTATAGGAACACCAGAAGTAGGAAGGTAGGAAGTACCTCTGAAAAGTGCTATTAAGTGCACACAGGAGCACGACGGACACCTTTGTGACTTGCTGAAATGTTTACAGGAGAAAAGATTAACTCTCAATGAGAAAAAGTGCAAATTTCAAATGGATAAGATGACGTTTGAGGACTATGTACCGTCAGACAAGGGTATTGGTCCAGAAGACAGTAAAATCAAGGCTGTGTCTGACGCCAGAAATCCTGACGCAGTTTTTTTTGGCTTAGTAAATTACTGTGCACCGTCTATTCCAGATATGGCGACTGTCAGTGAACCCCTGAGACGGTCAACTCGCAAATCAGTTTCATGGCGGTGGGGTCCGACTCAACAATGTGCATTTAATAAACTTTCCCTGTTCCACAACTCTAGCCTATTTCAATGACCAACTCAAAGTTTTGTTGATGCCAGTCCTGTAGGGATCAGTGCCATCTGATTTCAGAGGCAACGCGCAGGTGACTACAGACCAGTTGAATGTGCCAGCAGATCCCTAAGGCTACTTTCCCACTTGCGTTGTTAATTGCGGTATCCAGCAGATCTAAATACTGCAATTAAACTGATCCATTTTGATTTTGCACATCACGATGCATCCGTTCCGTTAGGGTGCAGTTGTGTGAAATCAAAACGGAAAAAAAAACTGATCCGTCGCTAAATACATTGAAAGTCAATGGGTGACGGATCCGTTTTTTTAAGACTCCCTAAAAATGGATCAGTCACCATTGACTTTATTGTTTTCAGTGCCGAATCTGTTTTTGTTTCCGTTTTTATGACCAGACACAAACCGGCAGCTTGCATCACATGAGGGTGAAGGATCGTCACGATTCGTCAGCAGTAGATGCAGAGATCTTACGGCTGAGAAGATGTATAAGACAGGAGACATGGCCTAGTTGGGATCCAGCCTACTAAAGAGTTAAACATGAGTTGAGTATGGAAGGACAATTACTTCTGCGTGGAAATCGAATCTTGAGGCTGAAAGAACTAAACTCTGAAAGTTGCCCATGAGGGACATTGCGGTATTGTGCTCACCAAACAACGGTTACCTGAGAAGGTCTGGTCATTGACAAGGATGGGTAACGTGTGGTCTCCTCTTGTCGAGCCCGTCAGCTGGTAGGCAGCAAACCAAAACCAGTACATGTTCTGTTTTACCCAATGGGCCATGGGAAGATCTGGCCATTGACCTGTGTGATAGCCTATCTGGACACCACCTTCTAGGAGTTGTGGATTATCATTCAAGATGGCGGGAGGTAGTCATTCTTACTAAAGCTACTTCCTCAGCTGCAATTGATGGGTTGGTAGCTTTAATTAAGCTGATTGTGAGTGATAACAGTTCTCAGATGAATTCCCGAGAATTTCAGGCTTATCAAAGTCGAATGCCATTGAACATCGTCATACAAACCCTTATTGGCCACAAGCTAACAGGGAAGCGGAGCGCCAGAGTCGGACTCTATTGAAGCTCTTACAAATTGCTCATTTAGCGGGAAGAGACTGGAAACAGATACTGTGGCGGTTTCTTTTGGTTTATCGTAAATCCTGCTCAACTTCTTTGTGGTCACATATTCAGGACAAAACTACCAGATCCTGGAGGTCCAGCTCCTACAGGTCTAGAACATTTTAGGGAAATCGATGACAAAATAACAAAAGATCTGTAGTGAACAATATGCAAATCGCCAACGTCATTGTCGGAACAGTGGTCCTAAAAAAGGAGATAATGTGTTTCTTCTGGAAAAAAAACTGTTTAACGAACTGTGTCCTTTGAGCCTGAACCATATATATTAAAGGAAAAAAGGCACACAAGGGGTTATAGAGGATGTAGATGGAAACTCAAAAGTGCGAAATTCGACTTTTGTAAACAAAAATTTGTTGAGACAGAAAGTCAATTGTTGGAAGACTTTGAACAAGCAGAAAGTAACAGTGCCAGACCCGGTGATCTGGACACCAGTCCACAAATGTCCACTTCAGAACCACCAAAAGTGTGGGGTGGGCGGGGAAAAGGGAGGGTAGGCAGCTCAGGAGGCGTGTCCATGCTCTTCCTATCACAGGTCCGGAGGCAGTTGAAGGATTAAACTGAGCATGTGCGGCCTTCTCAGTGAGCAGGACAAAGAAATAAGAAAAAAACAAACAGCAGATGGCGCTGTACAGATACATTTTATTGAATATTTCAGTGGCTATGCTACATTTTTTATTACATGCAATTACAAAAGTATTCAGATCCAGAAGCTGGTTTGAAAACTGCAGAATATTTTTCATGGGACAACAGATGTGACTCAAATATAATAGTAACCCTCTAGCAATCCTTGGTGAAGCCTGATCTTGAGTATGTGGTCAAGTTTTGGGCTCTACACTGGCAGGAGTTTCAGGCTGTAACACTGAGTTTATTAAAGGCTAGGAACACCTTTGGGGGCAGTTTTGTTAATAGTTAAATTTTACTAATTTTGGGTCAAAAATCTTTTTTTCACATTTTTTTTTCCAAATCTTTTTTAAACATGAAAAATGTTCGGCAGTTTTTGTCCTATGGGGTTAAAGTGGTTTTCCAAGACTTTTCTACTAATGACCTAATCAGTATCTTATCAGTGGGGGTCTGACACCCGGGACCCCCTCCCATAAGCTGCTTGAGAAGGCACCTATACTTGCAGTAGCGTCGCAGCCTTCTCGCAGTTTTCCCTAAGCCATGTGATATCATGTTCATCGGTCACGTGGTCTAGGTGCAGCTCAATGAAGTTAAAAGGGACTGACCTGCAATACCAAGCACAGCCACTATACAATGTATGGCACTGTGCTTGGTGAGCTGAGAGAAGGCTGCGGCGCTACACCTGATCAGTGGTGGTCCCGGGTGTCGGACCCCTACCATTCAGATCCTGATGATCTATCTTGAAAATATGTCATCAGATAAAATATCATGGAAAACCCCTTTAAGTTTCAGCCCAGATGCAGAGTATCTTAGTATCTGAGTCCCATCACGTTGCTGTTACCCTTATCTCTGAATTCCTGACAGCTCAAAAACACTTTTTATAGCCAAATCCTTATAAAACTGGTAATAATATGGCTTAGGCTACTTTCACACTAGCATTAATATTTTCCGGTATTGAGATCCATCATAGGGTCTCAATACCGGAGAAAAACTCTTCCGTTTTGTCCCCATTCATTGTCAATGGGGACAAAACGTAACTGAACAGAACGGAGTGCTCCAAAATGCATTCCATTCCGTTTGGTTGCGTTCTCATACCGGAAAGCAAAACGCAGCATGCTGCGGTTTTCTTTCCGTCATGGGATGCGGAGCAAGACGGATCCGTCATGACCCACAATGTAAGTCAATGGGGACGGATTAACTCTGACACAATAGAAAACGGATCTGTCCCCCATTGACCGTTCATAACGGATGCAGACGGTTGTATTATCAGTAACGGAAGCGTTTTTTGCTGAACCCTGCCTGGACAGGGAAAAACGCTAGTGTGAAAGTAGCCTTAAATGGGTGTTTAGGAGCTGTCAGGAGTTCAGCCCTCAGTACAGCAACATGACTGAAACCAAAATACTCTGCAGCTAAGCCGAAACGACACTCCACAGGACAAAAACTGCAGAAAATTTTGCAATAAAGACCAACTGAAAAACTAAATATATTTTTTAGCTTTAAATTGCCTTCAATCCCAGAGGGCCGTGCGGGTTATAGATTTCAGTCTGGCCTTGGATTCAAGGAAGGAAGGATTGCCTGTTCCAGCTCAGATAAGTTTGATTTCTGTTTGTGTTGTTTGCGGTCTAGGATATTTGTGTGTCTTCTGCCCCTTCTCCCCTTTCACCATCTCAGGGATTCTAGGGTGTTTGCAGTCCAGGCACGAGGACACTTCATTCCTACCATCAAGGTCTGAATGTGGGCTTAGCAGCATAGGGAGAGAAGTCAGGGATGTGCTAGGAGGTGACCTGTCCCCAGCATATAGCCTAGACACTTGTGTATTTGGTTGTCTGTGTATCTGAGATCCTGTCCGCCGTGACACCCAGGCATGCTGGGAGTTGTAGTTTTGCAACAGCTGGAGGGCCGCAGGTTGGGCATTTCATACAATTATTTACTATATATATATCCCATAGCCCTATATGGCTCTGATCGAAGACCCAAAAAGTAACTGTATTGTCCCATAGTTTGCAATTAAAAAGGAACCGGGACCCTCCAGTTGGTATAACGTCCCCTGATGAGCAGGAGTTCCCCCCCCCCCCCCCCCCGGCCCTCATTCAGCATAAGACCCACTGCAGCTACCTCTATGACCTTGGTCCCCCGCTTCCTCCAATTCTTTTTCTTATAGTATCCGCCATTTTTTTCCGTGACTGGTAGGAAGACCCCACTTCATGTGCAGGATAAACATTTCTGCAAGGCTAAGTGAATAAATCACAGGAAGGAGCAGTAAGCAGCCTGGGCCCTCAGACAACACACTGTTTTCTCCTAAGAAGGTGAATTTGAGGCCAGAGGGTCAAAATCCACATTCCGCCTCTGTATTAATATCTACCTGCCGTAACCTTTGCTTAAAGGAAAGAAAAGGTCTCAGCAGAATGCAAAGCACAGATCAGCAGGATCATCAGGCGACCCCCAGGGGACCGTGTTTTAGGGATCATTCACCTGCTAGTCAGTACTGTCCATGCCAAGCTCCATCGCACTATGGACTGACCGTTAGTACGGAGACCGGGTAGGGTTCATTCTGCACAGAGGTGGTTGACCAGGGTTTTGTAACCAGCAGAGTCCACATTCCAGAGGTAGCAGAGTTAAATTCAACTCTTTGGGGTTCGCATCGTGAATATGGCGACTGTCAGATTACAGATGTAGCAGTGCTGAATGGCACCCATAAGTACTTACTAATCAGGAAACATGTCTATTTTATGAAATACTTGCATTCCACGTGAAGAAACAATTCTGGAGCATTGTTTGTGTTTGTTTCTTCAAAAACTCAACATCCTCTGTTACTCCTCCTGGAAATGTATCACTAAATTGACAAGTGGGTGTCACCATTCCCCTCGATAATGGGGCTTGCCGGAGATAGTCCCATCAGTGCTGACTGTATTGGGGCACACCCAGTCAACAAGGAAGAATGGTAACACCTACTTTTCGTTTTATTGATAGAACTTCAGGAGGAATAACAGAGGAACGGTACACAGAATGCTAATAAGAGATGATCAACAATGGTTACTATATGGCGAATGGAAGTACTAAAACAGGTATGTCAAGAGGGCGGACGGGTCCACTTTAAGATAAGCCTTATGTAAAACCACAGATCTTGAAGACCCTCTGTTACTCCTCCTGGATATGTATGACTAAATTAACTAGTAGGTGTTACCATTCACCTTGATAATGGGGCCTGTCCCTACACAGTCACACATAGTCCAATCAGTGCTAACAGTATAGGGGCACCCTAATCAACAAGGGGAATGGCAATGCTAGTTTTCAATTTATTTATAGGTTTCCAGGAGGAATAATAGACGACTAGTGCACAGAATGGTTATTACATGGGGAATGCAAGTAGTTACTACTGGAGGGCGGAGGAGTCCACTTTAAGATAACATAAGCCTTATGTAAAACCACAGATCACAATGAAACAATTCTGGAGCGTCTCCTCTGTTACTCCTCCAGGAAATTTATGACTATATTGACTAGTACAGCCGTGTGAATGTAGCCTTAGACTCTACCCCTAAAATGTAACCCCAACCTAGGACTTGGACCATCTTGTTCTAGACACTGGAATCCTGGGACATCACTAGTCCTAGGTACCCCACCTGCATCCTCGGCCTTACTTGGCTTGCCCTTACACAATCACTAGAATGCACAATTGTTTTGTTGGACTCATTTGGGCTTTACACCAAGGAGAAGTCAAGATCCTTTCAGCTGAAATGTCCCAAGAAATTTCCCGACAAGTCACACCGAGCTCATGTAGGATGGAAAGTAAAACACTGGCTTACGCAAAAAAGAAATCTAAATCAAACAATGACTTTTGATAAAAGCTCAAAGACTTTACTTATCTAGACTGGCATTGTGCACACAGGTTATACTGGACACACCTACACAGTGATAAGGCACTCTGCGCTGAGCAAATCCTGCAATCCTGCTAGATACACGGCAATATTACATAGATTTCAAAATAATGGAAATTTTTATTGTATATCTTTTGTTGAGAGAGTATTTACGAACCGGAAAATGCCCAGGTTATACCAGCATGGTCCATATCACTATATACAAGAAGATGTATAACTTATACCAGCTGTACATATATAATTATATACAGGAGATGCCCAGGTTATACCAGCTGTACATATATAATTACATACAGGAGATGCCCAGGTTATACCAGCGTGCTCCATATCACTATATACAAGAAGATGTATAACTTATACCAGCTGTACATATATAATTATATACAGGAAATACCCAGGTTATACCAGCATGCTCCATATCACTGTATATAAGAAGATGTATAACTTATACCGGCTGTACATATATTATATATACAGGAGATACCCAGGTTATACCAGCATGCTCCATATCACTATGTACAAGAAGATGTATAACTTATACCAGCTGTACATATATAATTATATACAGGAGATGCCCAGGTTATACCAGCATGCTCCATATCACTATATACAAGAAGATGTATAACTTATACCGGCTGTACATATATAATATATACAGGAGATGCCCAAGTTATACCAGCTGTACATATATAATTATATACAGGAGATACCCAGGTTATACCAGCTGTACATATATAATTATATACAGGAGATGCCCAGGTTATACCAGCTGTACATATATAATAATATACAGGAGATGCCCAGGTTATACCAGCATGGTCCATATCACTATATACAAGAAGATGTATAACTTATACCAGCTGTACATATATAATTATATACAGGAGATGCCCAGGTTATACCAGCATGCTCCATATCACTATATACAAGAAGATGTATAACTTATACCGGCTGTACATATATAATATATACAGGAGATGCCCAGGTTATACCAGCATGGTCCATATCACTATGTACAAGAAGATGTATAACTTATACCGGCTGTACATATATAATTATATACAGGAGATGCCCAGGTTATACCAGCATGGCCCATATCACTATATACAAGAAGATGTATAACTTATACCAGCTGTACATATATAATTATATACAGGAGATGCCCAGGTTATACCAGCATGGTCCATATCACTATATACAGGAAGATGTATAACTTATACCGGCTGTACATATATAATTATATACAGGAGATGCCCAGGTTATACCAGCATGGTCCATATCACTATATACAAGAAGATGTATAACTTATACCAGCCATACATATATAATTATATACAGGAGATGCCCAGGTTATACCAGCTGTACATAAATAATTATATACAGGAGATACCCAGGTTATACCAGCATGCTCCATATCACTATATACAAGAAGATGTATAACTTATACCAGCTGTACATATATAATTATATACAGGAGATACCCAGGTTATATCAGCTTGGTCCATATCACTATATACAGAAGATGTATAACTTATACCAGCTGTACATATATAATTATATACAGGAGATACCCAGGTTATATCAGCTTGGTCCATATCACTATATACAGAAGATGTATAACTTATACCAGCTGTACATATATAATTATATACAGGAGATACCCAGGTTATACCGGCTGTACATATATAATTATATACAGGAGATGCCCAGGTTATACCAGATGTACATATATAATTATATACAGGAGATACCCAGGTTATACCAGCTGTACATATATAATTATATACAGGAGATGCCCAGGTTATACCAGCTGTACATACAATCATGTGAAAAAATTAGGACACCCTTTGAAAGCATGTGGTTTTTTGTAACATTTTTAATAAAAGGTTATTTCATCTCCGTTTCAACAATACAGAGAGATTAAAGTAATCCGACTAAACAAAGAAAACTGAAGAAAAGTCTTTTCAAGATCTTCTGTAAATGTCATTCTACAAAAATGCCTATTCTAACTGAGGAAAAAGATAGGACACCCTCACATGTATTCCCTCTTAAATTGGCTCAGATCTCACACAGGTATATCACACCAGGTGCACATAATTAGTAGATCGTTACTCTGCATGTTGAATGAGGCTTGCCCTATTTAAACCTCAGACATTTAGTTTGGTGTGCTCCTGACTGTTGAAGTGAGAGTGAGCACCATGGTGAGAGCAAAAGAGCTGTCAGAGGACTTCAGAAAAAAGATTGTAGCAGCCTATAAGTCTGGGAAGGGATTTAAAAAGATCTCAAAAGATTTTGAAATCAGCCATTCCACTGTCCGGAAGATAGTCTACAAGTGGAGGGCTTTCAAAACAACTGCCAACATGCCCAGGACTGGTCGCCCCAGCAAGTTCACCCCAAGAGCAGACCGCAAGATGCTAAAAGAGGTCTCCAAAAACCCTAAAGTGTCATCTCGAGAACTACAGCAGGCTCTGGCTACTGTTGATGTAGAAGTACATGCCTCTACAATCAGAAAGAGACGGTACAAGTTTAACTTGCATGGGAGGTGTGCAAGGAGGAAACCTTTGCTTTCCAAGAGAAACATCGAGGCCAGACTGACATTTGCCAGAGATAAAGTTGACAAAGACCAGGACTTCTGGAATAATGTTCTTTGGACAGATGAGTCCAAAATTGAATTATTTGGACACAACAGCAGAGGACATGTTTGGCGTAAACCAAACACAGCATTCCAAGAAAAGAACCTCATACCAACTGTGAAGCATGGAGGTGGAAGTGTCATGGTTTGGGGCTGCTTTGCTGCAGCAGGACCTGGTCAGCTCACCATCATAGAATCCACGATGAATTCTACTGTGTATCAGAAGGTGCTTGAAGAACATGTGAGACCATCAGTTAGAAAATTAAAGCTGAAGCGGATCTGGACCATGCAACATGACAATGACCCAAAACATACTAGTAAATCAACCAAAGATTGGCTGAAAAAGAAGAAATGGAGAGTCCTGGAATGGCCAAGTCAAAGTCCAGATTTGAATCCCATTGAGATGCTGTGGGGTGACTTGAAAAGGGCTGTACGTGCAAGAAACCCCTCAAACATCTCACAGCTGAAAAAGTTCTGCATTGAGGAGTGGGGTAAAATTTCCTCAGACCGATGTCGAAGACTGGTAGATGGCTACAAGAACCGTCTCACTGCAGTTATTTCAGCCAAAGGAGGTAACACTCGCTATTAGGGGCAAGGGTGTCCTATCTTTTTCCTCAGTTAGAATAGGCATTTTTGTAGAATGACATTTACAGAAGATCTTGAAAAGACTTTTCTTCAGTTTTCTTTGTTTAGTCGGATTACTTTAATCTCTCTGTATTGTTGAAACGGAGATGAAATAACCTTTTATTAAAAATGTTACAAAAAACCACATGCTTTCAAAGGGTGTCCTAATTTTTTCACATGACTGTATATAATTATATACTGGAGATACCCAGGTTATACCAGCTGTACATATATAATTATATACAGGAGATGCCCAGGTTATACCAGCATGCTCCATATCACTATATACAAGAAGATGTATAACTTATACCGGCTGTACATATATAATTATATACAGGAGATGCCCAGGTTATACCGGCATGTTTTGGAGCTACTTTAGCTGAGTCTGAGTATTGTGTTTCCTTGTCAAACAAGACACGATTTCGCCTCCTTGTTACTAAACATCACATTCTTGATCGTCTGCTCCAAGTTCTTACTGAATGTTTGTTCTGGAGATTTGCAGGTACTCGGCCCAGAAACCTTGATAGGGATTATCAGGCTCTCATGGTTTACCGAGTCCAGTCTGACGCAGATTCTTTTGTTGTTTTCACCTTATATCTGTATGGTGCCAACCGTAGGGCGTCCCTAACACACAGGGCGTCAAAAGATATGCAATTACGGTAAACACTGCGCCATTTGCAATTCTTACTAATAATAAGTAATGTTTAATAAGTGACAAATGCGCCCACACTGCCAGTGGAATTTCAGGTGTGTGCCATCGCCAGCAGGTCACCCTTACCTGAAGGTGCCCCACGAATATATGCGTATATACTATGACCCTATGGCAAAATAAATAATAGTGCCCCCCATCTACCATGTGCCATTTATAATACTGGGGCGTTGTGCTGTTTATTGCCACATTGTTGCTATCATGTGACGCGTTTCGGCTCTATGACCCTTCCTCTGACATGTCTTTGCCGAAACACGTCACATGACAACAACAATGTTGCAATAAACCAGTCTTTTCTTAACATGTATGCGGAGTGCCTCTCCTAGATGCGAGCACCACATCAAGAAATACCGGAGTGCCGACTTACACAGGGGTGCCACTGCTACTTCTCCACCCCTTACCTGACTGTAAAGCGCTGCGGAATATGTTGGCGCTATATAAATAAAGATTATTATTACTATCACCCACCCCTGTCACTATCCTCTTGAGCTTGGCTGATATAGGTGTAATTCTCTCCATGACTGCTAGGTGGCAGAATTGCGCAGAGTGCCAACATTTCAGGTACGCTGATGGGCTAACCGCTGGATATCAGACGTCCCAGTATCGTATTGTACAAAGCACCGCGCTCAGTTATTACACGGTTACATTTTCAGTTCTGAAATCCTCGGCTAAATAGATGTAGATGAATGTGGGCCTAATCCTTGCTTCATGCGGCTTTAAAGTGCCATTTTCTTAAATAAAAAAAGTTACATTGTTTCTTTTTATATTTACTCATAATAAAAGAGAAGCGTGGGCGAGGACTGAGGGCGCCGTGTATCCGATCCACTCTGTAGGGCACTTGTTATATAACGCATCTAAAGAAAGACTCGGCAGCGGGAGCACAAGAATGCCTGATACTTTATATTCCTTTCGTAAGATTTATGTAATATTATATCCAGGTATAGAAACTGTTTATGGATTTATTTATTTTTTAAATACAGTTTTTCACAATGTTTTTAAACTAATTGGAATAAAGTGTCCAGTGGCCTCAACAACCCGTCACATAGTCAAACCTGTGAATCCCCTGAAAAGAGAATGATCCCAGGGTATCCCACTCAGCTGGGGAATCTAAAAGTAGTTGTTTTGTTTCCCTGCAGCGCCCCCAGAGGAGAAATGAAGTATTGCACAAAATCTTAAAGCAGGTGCTCTATTTCCCTACAGTGCCTCCAGAGGAGAAAAGATGAATGACATAATTTGAAAGCAGGTGCTCTATTTCCCTACAGTGCCTCCAGAGGAGAAATTAAGTATTATATAGAATCGGAAATCAGGTGGGCTATTTCCCTGCAATCAGAGGCATATGGGAGGGTGTAAAGGTTGTTGTTATACCCAGGATCTGAAGCCTGAGCAGGCCCAAAAATAAAGAATGATACTTTGGGATTCATTTAAAATTTTTATTCGGGCCCCCGCTGTCACGAATGGTGTAACAGAAAACAAGAAGTTACAAATAAGGATCAGACTGGCTTAATCCAAAACTAAGGAACAAAAGGGTGACCCCTATTAAAGCCCTGAAGCTCTCCCTGTCTTCTCAGCCCATGCAAAGATCTCAGTGATAGAAGGTTGCATGTCCACGTACCTAGACTGAATGACACCTGCAAACCCTATAATAGTGAGGGGACACGACCACCAGCTCCCTGCACTTAATACGGAGGGAGTCAGGGTCACCTAGAACCAAGCCAACAGGAAAACAACAAATACAGAAATAGACTTATCTGAAAACCCAGCTGTGGCAACTTCTAGCAGAGAACACAATCCAGGATGTAATATAAACCGCAAGGTAAGGCAGTATGGGGAGGAGATATATAGGGAGGCAATCACTGCTAATAGATGACAGCTGGGAGAGGGAGGAGAGATGTCAAAATGAAAGCAAAACAAAAGAAGATCATGCAGGAGGTACTGAAGAACGTCTATCAGAACTTCTCAAAGATCTGGTGGTTACACCCGCCCAGGAATGTCAGGTTACATCTCTGCCTGCAGTGCCTCCAGAGGAGAAAAGAAGTATAACACAGAATTTGAAGCCAGGTGCTCTATTTCCCTACAGTGCCCCCGGAGGAGAAATTAAGTATTGCTCAGATTCTGACTGAAAGCAGGTGCTCAATTTTTCTACAACGCTCTCAGAGGAGAAAAGAAGTATTGCATAGCATCTGAAATCAGGTGGGCTATTTCCCTGCAGTCCAGTGCATAACTATAAGGGTTGCATAGGCCCCGGAGCCTGATGGGGCCCAGATGGTCCCTCTGTGCCATATAGGTAAACCTGTGCTATATATAACAAATGATAGTTCAGGGGCCCTTTTAACATTTTTCATCGGGACCCAGGAGCGTCAAGTTACAACTGTGCCTGCAGTGTCTCCAGAGGAGAAAATAAGTGAAAAAGCAAGGTCTCTATTTCCCCACAGATCCCCCAGAGGAGAAATGCAGTATTACACATTTTCCATTTACATCAATAGGCTGATGGGTCCTCCAGAGAGTAACTGCGGATGTGCGGCCTGATGTCCCATTGTGAGCACTCAAACTGTCCACTACTAGGATAGATTGGGATCCCAACAATCAGGATCCAATGTGAGAAAACCCCTTTAACATGAGTCTCCTGACATCATCCACAACACCAGGGGGATGGGCATACCATGCATTCATACAACTGGAAACCATCATTCATTTCTGTCAGCGACTATATTTATACTCGACCTGGGATGACTGCAGGAGGTCGAGGAACAGCATAAGATGAATACACTGCCGCCTATTCCTCCAAGTGGTCATCCATCCCCAGTGATCACCGTTACAGCGGGTCCCCGGTATTGAGGATCATTTCTTACCCTGCTTTCACACTCATAGATTACCTGCTTCTTGGTAATAATCATTCTGTTCTTACTGAAGACCTTTTTGCACATTTTTTTCTGCAAAGCAGCTGATTTGAACAAGAAAAGCTGCAGTGTAAAGTACAGGGGAAATGGAGAACAGCAGTGTGAGGCTCCGGGGAGGCAGATTTCAGACTACCTAAGGATCCAATAGGCAATGCCGCTAAGCTGGAGCCACTGATGGAGCGGAATTAAAACAAAGCCTATAGAATAGAATAAATGAAAATAAAATCGATGGCAGATATTATCTGCTTTCAATCAATCATTTGCTTGCTTCCCCAGCTTTACCCACATCCGACAGGTTCTATATATGTGACATGTTTGTATTATTCCCATGGGACCCCCGCTAAGCCCCTGAGACAATAGTGTCCTACCGGCCATACATCAATTGGACTTCAAGGTAGAATGGGTGAAATCTGCAAAAATTTTGACAGTGGGAAAAAAAAGTGTCATGGCGAAGTCTGCAAACTGCTGCAATGTAGAAACCAGACTGTAACAGGAAAAAAACTATGGATGCAAAACCTTAATAAATACTGTCCAGGATTTTATTTTTTCAATCCCTGACCCCTAGCAGGAAGCTGCACCTCCCTGCTCTCCATCATGGCTCCATTTCACCAGACTTCCAAACCTCACATGCAAATTTCCTGCATGGACAGGGTCACATGCTCCACTGCAGCCAATGACTGGCTGTGTGACGTGTCATGTGACCCAGCAGCGCTGTGCCGCTTGGTGCATGTGACCCTGTCCGTGCAGGAAGTTTACACGCGGGGCCTGGAAGTCCAGTAAAGACAAAGACTCCTCACAGGTCCTGATGGAGGAAGGGGGAAATAAAAAAAAACTAAAAAAACTTAATAACACTAGATAACGGTGAGGGTGGAGTTTCCCTTTAAATCCAAGCTGCATTCCAGAACTATCTCTTGTTTATGTGCTGTGGTTCCATATCTGGGTCCTGAGCTCCCCGACACCTTGTCCTGCCATCCCCGCCTGCATTGCATTCTTATCAGCTGTCTTCTGTGTCTCACTGTCAGCTACGAGCCGGTAAACAATGAGCTGGAGCCGCTCCATCCTGACCACACACGGCCCGGTGCACTGGACCTAGAAAAGACGGTCTGAACCTGACTACAAGACGACCCACGGAGGGGCTGTAGGGGGCGCCGGGCCATGTTCCACCTATTGTACCATCAGTCTAGGGCAGGCATGCTCAACCTGCGGCCCTCCAGCTGTTGTAAAACTACAACTCCCACAATTCACTGCTGTAGGCTGATAGCTGTAGGCTGTTCGGGCATGCTGGGAGTTGTAGTTTTGCAACAGCTGAGCATGCCTGGTCTATGGGAAAGCTGGGTGACAACAAATATAGCTGCCATTATAGCTACGGCAGGGTATGTTACACATTCCCCGGTGATATTTAGCGGCATGTCCATTCGTCCCCATCCCGATGCTGTGAGCGATGGTCAATCATGCTCCATTCATCTCTATGGGACTGTACGGTACTCGGCTTCCGTCCCATAAAGACTGAATGGGGCATTATATTACTTCATTTTTACCCATTTATGTGGTCGTACACCAATACTGCAGCCTAATCAGGCAGGTGTGTCATTCTGGAACCTGGGAAAGCTGGGTGACAACCCCAGGTGGAGCAGTAATGGCCGCCAAATAGATTGTTACTGTCCCCACACTTTCTGTGTGTACGATATTGTATTTCTCTATAGATGTTTAATTTATTAACCAAATCAGATCCCGTTCCACGGCAGAGGGGGCGTGAACCCGGCGATAGAGGCGTCCGCACTTGTTTTTGAAGTAAAGGGTATTAGGCTTCATGCAAACGGCGGTAAAACGGTGGCAAATTTTTGTATCTGTGCTATGTAAGGACCCAGCCTCCCAAAAGACCACCCCCCCATGCTTACCCACATTTTTGTCGGCAAATTTGGGGCATTTAAGCCCCACCGAGGGAGTGCACCAAACCCGTTTGGGAATGCCCGCTCCTAGGCGTGGTTTACAGATGCACCGCCCATTTTTGGTCAAGGACAGGCCAAATTTGAGACAGTACCTGCAAATTTGACCATAAATAAATCACCATAAGATTATCGCAGCCGCAATACGGCCGCTAAAATTTGGCCATGTGATGGCAGTCCGGATGGGGCGTCATCCTGAATTCCTTAGCGATAAGTAAATATTTTCTCCATGAAACACACAATGCGAGATAACAACCACTTCACTGAACTGGCGGCTGACACCCTGAGGATAGGAGAAACCTCACGTATATATGTGATGTGGAAGTGCCAGTTTAGTCCATTACTACAGCTCTCATATGGGTAGTCACCCAACTTTCCCAGTCTCCTGACTGGCCCATACATGCCCTGTTCCCACATCACTGCCTTACCTAGTTTGATTTGGCCGTTCAGGACTGGGAGCTGGTGGAGATGTCGGTAGGGAAGGTAGGAAACAGTTTAGGTCCCGTGCACTTATCTAGGTTAGGGACCGTCACCCAGTTGGAGGCCACCTTTAACAGCAGATCATCCAGATAGGTAGGGAACAGTGCAGCCCTAAACTCCACCTGCACCACTGTCCCCACCTATATGGATGATCTGCTGTTAAAGGTGGCCTCCAACTGGGTGACGGTCCCTAACCTAGATAAGTGCACAGGACCTAAACTAGTGGGGAAATAGAAGTTAGGCAGGCCAGGTCGGAACCAGAATGAGAAACAAACTCAGAGTCCAGACAAGGAGTCACGTCAGGAGTCAAATTGGCAGGAAAAGACGAAGTCCAGAGGTATAAACAGTAGAGCCAAACAATATTGCGTGGCAATTAAGACCAATCACAGGCAACTGTGGCCAGCAGCTTCCTGGTTAAATACCCTGCCAACAGGAAGCACATGATCCCTTCACTGAGCCTGATTTGCCCGGCTTCCCTGCTCCCTGATAGGCCGACCGACCCCAGCGTCACCAAGGTTGGTTGCCACAGTAACCGAACTATGCCGGTGGAGCAGCCATAGTGGGGCCGGGAGGTAAGTACATGAGAGGAGGTATGGTGGTTTTGCCTGAGCACAGTATGGCACTATATGAGCATGGTATGGTCCAAGGTTATTGCCCACATCTCTCCCTTCAGGAAAAGGCGTACAGTCTGCCACCAAATATTTTGCCCAGGGACCTCCTTAGATCTTAATGTAGCCCTGTATGGAGGGCTTTACCATCCCAATGGAGCCTATGGTGGAGGACGTAGAATAAACCTAAATCTGTCGCAGGACAGTCATTGCCATAATATTACCAGGACTGGGGCATTATTTAAATTTTGCAAAGGGAAATTGACAGCCAGAGGACTAGCACAGAGGCCATTCATATTGTCCTTGGATCTGGATGCATTTTGTGTGAAGGATGTTTAACACCGTAATAATTCCTTTGATGATCCGCAGAATTTATTCCTGTTACCAAGGAAACTGAGCGCAGTTTCGTTGTTGTATCAGTGTCATCAGTATGTGATTGTACAAAAATATCTCTTTTCACTATGTTGTTTTAGTGAAAGGAAACTGATAACAAAAATTGGATCATAGCCAAGATCTGAAAGTACCATCACGTACAGCGCTGAACGATATTCAGTTACTGTAGTTATTTGTCAGTAAATTTCCACACAATATTATTTAATGAACACATTGACTGTAAGGATACTAAATAATACCATAATACTGCCTCCAATGTACAAGAATATAACTACTATAATACTGCTCCTATGTACAGGAATATAACTACTATAATACTGCCTCCTATGTACAAGAATATAACTACTATAATACTGCTCCTATGTACAAGAATGTAACTACTATAATACTGCCTCCTATGTACAGGAATATAACTACTATAATACTGCCTCCTATGTACAAGAATATAACTACTATAATACTGCCTCCTATGTACAAGAATATAACTACTATAATACTGCCTCCTATGTACAAGAATATAACTACTATAATACTGCTCCTATGTACAAGAATATAACTGCTATAACTACTATGGGGGGGCGGAGTCTGACTGCCAACCTGGACAGTCGCATGTAGGAGAGCTCCTCTCACAGTAACCCTGCAACCTGGTTAATTTTGCACTCTAACCCAGCAAAGTATGGTGAAAATCGGCAGATACAACCCCAGAGACAAAGCAGACTTCCCAAAAGCTGACCGAGGGGCTGCAGAAATGGAGCGGTACCTGAATAAGAAGCCGGCCAGCGGCACCAGCGGCGGGGCTAAGATGGCGCCGCCTGCTCCGGATGAATGGTCTGTGGATTCGGAAGGGGCCACAGGGGTGCACCCTGACCTGGAAGACGAGTCTCTGCAGCCGGGTACAGCTCCCATATCGAGGAAGTTCCTCCAGAAGGCCCTCTCTATGGCCATAGCTCCTGTGATGCAGGATTTGCAAGAGATTAAGTCGGATATAAAGCAGATCGGCCACAGAGTGGAGACGCTAGAAGGCAATCAGGCGGCCATTTTATCACATGCACATACCCTGGGTGCTAACGCCGCAGCCTGTATGGTCTCCTTGGACACTGCCTTCTCTTTAATTGAAGACCAGGAGAACCGCAGCAGGCGGAAGAACATTCGTCTGCGCGGCCTCCCTGAACAGATTACACACGAGGAGTTGCCTGAAGTGGCGGCCGCCATCTTTGACAGCCTCGTGGGAGCGGAGAGTGCTGGCAGCATAGAAATTGAGCGCATCCACCGGTCGCTCCGGCCAAAGCCGAAAGATAATGAAAATCCAAGAGACGTGGTGTGCGGTCTCCTGAAATATACAGATACAGCTGCGATCCTGAGAGCTGCAAGAGAACAGCAGGAACTCACCTACAAAGAATCCAGGATCCTCTTGTTTCAGGATTTGGCGCCAACGACGTTGAACAAGCGGAGGGCCCTCCGACCCCTCACTGATCATCTGCGGCACATTAAGACCCCTTACAAGTGGCTATTTCCTTTTGGCTTAACGTTTGCCATAGGGGGCAGAAGATGTACCATCAGAGTGCCAGGGGACCTTGCAGCAGCATGGGAGCTACTCCAGACCTCTCCCATGGACATCCCGTCATGGCTGCCCTCGGCGGAGACCGGAGTTCCGCTACCAGAGTTACCGGGAGTGCAGAGGTGGAACACAGCAGCGCCAAGGAGGAAGACAGGTTCCAGATTTCGGGACACTTGAGCACCTTCGGTTGTAAGGTTATCAGTTATTGAGCCGGGGCCTCTGGTTGTGTATTCATGTCACCCCGTTATTTCATTGCTTCACCTAAGCATTGATTTAGGTTGGCTTATAACATGCCGATTTCCCGTTATTTATATATTTTGCGACCTGGCCCAGTCCTGGGCTGTCTAGTGTTATGCTGGGAGTCCCATGCCGGGTTATGATATTTATCAACTTATATATGTTGCACCAGGTTAGCAGGTTCTGCGGGTAACTTAGGATCTATATAAGACCTTAGATCCCCCCCCACATGTCTTACATCAGGGGTACACTAGCGCAGTCCTGGTGTCAGCGCATTAACTGGGTGGACGGCATACTGACTGTATGCTCCTTATCGGGAGTTGTCAGATGTATCCCCCCTAAGTTTGGTTACGTGGCCATGTTCCCAAGTTCTGCAAGGAACAATGGTTACACTCCAGTTATATATGGTTTTAGATCTCTTTTGCACAAGATGATAGATGGCCGCTGGTGGGTCTATATGTACATGCGAGATGGCACAGATTAAATGCACATCTTTTAATGTAAGAGGGTTTAATACTCCACAAAAGAGATCGCAAGTCTTACGTTTACTGAAGAAATCTCGCACGGACATATGCTTTTTTCAGGAGCTGCATTTCAGATCCGAGAATGTCCCTACCTTACAGAAGGGATATTATAACAATTGGTTCCTCAGCACCTATGTGAAGGCCAAAAGAGGGGTCGGTATCGCCATTGCCAAAAGGGTGCCGTTTACAATGTCAGCCACACAGTCAGACGCAGAGGGCAGATTTGTTTTTGTAAAAGGAACAATAGGCACCCAACCTGTAACCCTAGCGAGCCTCTACAGCCCCAACAGGGGTCAGAAAGCTTGGATCTCGCAGACGTTGCAAGCTCTTAAAGCCTTTGCCGAGGGTGTTTGTGTTGTTGGCGGGGACCTCAATGTAGCTCTTAACCCTAGTATTGACACCTCAGACGGTTCCACCCAGCAAACGCAGAAAACCTTGGGCTGTATTAATTCGTGCATTTCTGACGCTAACCTGACTGATGCTTGGCGCTTAGTACATCCCACAGGCAGGGATTACACTTTTTTCTCTGCCCCCCATAATGTTTACAAAAGATTGGATTACCTCCTGATTTCGAATTCATGTATTGACATGGTAAAGCAGGCAGAGATTGATCCCATTACAGTTTCGGATCATGCTCCGGTGTCAGTAGTTATACATATCTCTAGTCTACCCTCCACTAGTAAACAATGGAGACTTAACGAGACGTTGCTAGATAAAAAGGAGGTAGTGGAGGCACTGTCTCGGAGGCTGTCGTGGTTTTTTGAGGAGAACTTAACCCCAGATGTTCCTTTACCGACTGTGTGGGAAGCACATAAATCTGTTATGAGGGGGGAATTCATAGCTCTGGGTTGCAAAATTAAAAGGGAAAGGCAGCAAACAATACAGTCCCTACTTAATCGGATTACTGAGATTGAGAGTCTCCATAAAAGATCTAGGGCCTTACAGGCTCAGCAGGAGCTCCTCCTCACGAGAGCGAAACTGAAAGACCACCTGAATATATGCCATGCCAGAGCATATCAATATGCGCAGTTCCGGTTTTTCTCTCATGGGGACCGAGGCTCAAAGTTGATGTCTGCTCTTGTCAAGCAAAGGAAAGATTCTATGTATATTTCTAGCATAAAATCCGATGATGGTAAATCTCTGCACAGAACGATAGACATAGCTAAAGAGTTCCAGAAATTTTACCAAAACCTATACGGCCTAGATGATAGTACTAACCGCTCAGACTTAACTACAGATTCTGTGCTAGATGATTTTCTGTCTCAACTAAATTTGCCTCACCTTAGCAGGGAAGAGGGATCCTTGCTGACTGCTCCGGTTACTGTGGAGGAGGTGGAGAAGGTCCTGAGATCAATGCCTGTGGGGAAATGCCCGGGACCGGACGGTTTTCCAGTGGGGTATTACAGGAAATTTACTAATATTTTATGCCCGCAACTCACGACTTGGTGTAATTCTCTTCTCACAGATGGACGCCTTCCCACCCAATCTCTAGAAGCTACAGTGACTATCTTGCCTAAACCTGGGAAGGACCACACGCTCTGCGGGAGTTACAGGCCCATATCTCTCCTGAATGTCGATATAAAGATCTGGGCCAAAATCTTGGCCTCCCGTCTTAGCTCCTTTCTCCCTAAATTGATCCACCCTGACCAAGCGGGTTTTGTGCCGGGAAGAGAGGGGAACCATAACTCCTGCAGAGTCGTTACGGCCATTCAGTGGGCAAAGAAGCAAGGTACACCTCTGACTTTTCTGAGTGTTGATGCGGAGAAGGCCTTTGACCGGGTGAACTGGAAGTTCATGGTGAAGACATTGCAGAGGTTTGGCATCCCTGAGCAATTTCAAAGGGCTGTCATGACCCTTTACACCAATCCGAGTGCTAAAATTAGAGTAAATGGCACCTTATCGCCTTCTTTCCCCATACATAATGGCACCCGACAGGGATGCCCACTATCCCCCGCCCTATATATATTAGTGATGGAGACCCTCCTACAAGCCATTAGAGACCATCCAGGTATAAGGGGGGTTAGGGCCAAGAATGATACAATTGAATATACCAATGTTGCGTATGCTGACGACCTTTTAGTAATGGTCTCCAACCCGGTCGAGGCCTTCCCGCATCTCCTATCTCTATTTGAAGTTTTTGGTAGGGTCTCTAACTACAAGGTGAATTACACCAAGTCGGAGGCCATGAATATTACAGCCCCATCGAAAAGTGTGTCCTCCCTTAAAACCACGACACCCTTCCTATGGCAGACCTCCCACATTACGTACCTGGGGGTTAAGATCCCGTCGGATCCGAAAAATATTTTTCAACTGAATTATACACCCCTCTTGTCTGAAGTGCAGCGCTTGCTGGGCTCTCTCCGCATACCATACACCTCTTGGATGGGGAGAAAGAACCTGCTGAAGGCCTTTGTATTGCCTAAAATACTTTATGTCATGCAGATGCTGCCTGTCTTCCTTCCCTCCTCATTTTTTACACAGATAAGGAGGTTGTTTTCTACTTACCTATGGGGGGGGAGGGGAGCCAGGATAGCGCATAGCAGATTAATCTTGAGGAAGACTCAGGGAGGGTTTGCTCTGCCAGACGTACAGTTATATTACCAGGCTATCCATCTTAGACGGTGGATGCAGCTCCACGTTCCTAGCTACTCTACGTTGGGCACTGACTTGGAGATACTCCAACTTTCTCAACTACAGAGAGCCGCGTTGTGGGGTCTGACCTCCACTTCCCTACACAGCCATACGCTGCTTAAAGGCACAAGCCTGGTGATTAGGCAACTTAACAAAGATGGAAAGTTATTAGGCAATCCCTCGCTAGTCATGCCTGCATGATTTGGCTCCCTATGCTGCAAGATCTAAGTTAACAGGCGCATCACCGGCGTGGCGTACTCTTAGAGATTTCACTGTTAAAACGCTCCTAGATGAAGCCTTGGGTGAATTGTCTGCTGAACACCCTCTGCGTCTGGCTGTGCGATCCTGCAACTTCTTAGGCTTAGCCGACTTTAAACTAGTCAGCAAGATTTTACTGGGGAATCTAGCCCACAAACAGGAGTTGACGTGGTTTGAAAAAATCTTGTCATCCAGCTCACCACACAGAAGAGTGATCTCTTTATTCTATCTGGGGCTAAATGTCCCCAATACTACAGATGTCCCCCTATTCGTGAGAACCTGGGAGTCAGAACTAGATAGGACCTTCTCGGAGACAGACGTTCTCCGCCTTTATGCACACTCGCATGGCTTCTCCAGGTGTGTCAAAATCCAGGAGCATTCCTTTAAGGTACTCACCCAATGGTATATGACACCAAAACAACTGTTCCTTAGAGGCCTTAGTCCTAGTGACCGTTGTTGGAGATGTGAGACCGGGGAGGGCACTCTCTCACATATTTTCTGGTCCTGCCCTAAGATTCAGCCTTTCTGGGCTGCAGTATCCAAAACCATTAACTTGATTACGCACAAGGTGATACCTTTGTCTCCAGAGTTGGTCCTACTATGGCTGCCCACTACAGAGCTATCCCCTTCCAAAAGCAATTTAGCCACACAACTGATCCAGGCTGCGAGACTAATAATCCCTCAGAGATGGCTCAGTACCGAACCGCCTACTCTCTTACATTGGGTAAATAAGGTTGAACACATACAACGTCTAGAAGAACTGGCTAGCTGGGAGTCCAGAACTCATGAGAAACATGTCGAAGTGTGGAAACCTTGGTTACACTACCGTCTATCATTCCCAGTGACAGCTAAATAAAGGTCATTTGACCCTATCTTTCTGAACTGCTACGTTCTACCCTAACACTGTGTTCTCGCATTTTCCCACAAGCTGTGCTTTGAGATCTAGTTTATGGTTTGATTTGTTGGTAAGGTCGTTGCCTTGCTGTTCACCATCAAGTTAAAATGTCCCCGCAGACTAAGTGACGTGCGCAAGCACATTCTTATATACTCAAGGTGTACATCTGCAAAGATACGCAAGGGCCTATAGGTTTATATGACACGTTGTATTGTATGCATCCTGTTGGGTCCCTGTCTTGACGCAATTTTTTGTCCATGCTGCTTGTATATGCTTATGGGATGTGTCTATCCCTTATGTGGCTTTTATTGATGTACTTGGAATTATTGCTCTGAGTATGTATGGTCACTATGTACATGCTGTCTGCTTCTTTTCAATAAAAAGAAAATTGACAAGAATATAACTACTATAATACTGCTCCTTATGTACAAGGATATAACTACTATAATACTGCTCCTTATGTACAAGGATATAACTACTATAATACTACCTCCTATGTACAAGAATATAACTACTATAATAATACCTCCTATGTACAACAATATAACTACTATAATACTGATTCTATGTACAAAAATATAACTACTATAATACTGCCTCCTATGTACAAGAATATAACTACTATAATACTGCTCCTATGTACAAGAATATAACTACTATAATACTGCTCCTTATGTACAAGGATATAACTACTATAATACTGCTCCTTATGTACAAGGATATAACTACTATAATACTACCTCCTATGTACAAGAATATAACTACTATAATACTGCTACTATGTATAAGAATATAACTACTATAATACTGCCTCCTATGTACAAGAATATAACTACTATAATACTACCTCCTATGTACAAGAATATAACTATTATAATACTGCTCCTATGTACAAGAATATAACTACTATAATACTGCTCCTATATGCAGGAATATAACTACTATAATACTGCTCCTATGTACAAGAATATAACTACTATAATACTGCTCCTATGTATAAGAATATAACTACTATAGGGGGCGGGGCTTGACCGGCGTCCTGAACGGCCGCATGTGAAGAGAGCTCCCTTCTCCAAAACCCTATAAAGTGGTTTATCTCGCACCCTACTTGATTTAAGATGGGGAAAATCGGCAAATACCTGCCTAAAGATAAGACTGAACCTCTCAAGCAAGACAGAGGATCCTCCGACATGGAGAAATACTTCAACAAGCGATCTGCAGCTTCGGCGCCTGAGCGGCCTAAGATGGCGCCTGCAGACCCCGAGGAGGGCATTGAGGATGCTGAGAGTGCTGACAGCCCCTGCACGGAGGAGTCCTTGAGCTCGCAAGCAGAAGCACTGGAGCCTATCTCAAAGACATTCCTACAGCAGGCGCTTACATCGGCATTGTACCCGGTGATGCAGGAACTAAATGAGATCAAAGGGGACGTGAAACATATCGGCCATAGAGTCGAGAGATTGGAACAGACGCAGGGAGCCATAATAGAACATGCCCGCACGCTGGGAGATAACTCCTCCGCATACTTGTCTTCCCTGGATCACGCGTACGCCCTGATAGAGGATCAGGAAAATAGGAGCCGACGGAAAAACGTGCGGTTTAGAGGCTTACCGGAGACGGTGTCTCACGAGCAGTTGCCCGAGGCGGCGGCCGCCATCTTTGAACTCCTGTTAGGCCCAGAGTGCGCTTCTCAGATTGCGATAGAGCGCATTCACCGAGCACTACGCCCAAAGCCTAAAGAAAGTGATCCTCCTAGAGATGTCGTTTGTGGCCTCCTGAGATACACGGACACAGCAGCCTTGTTCAAAGCAGCAAGAGAAAAGGGGGACATTAAGTATGACAGCTCTAAAATCTTATTGTTCCAGGATCTGGCGCCTACTACTTTAAGCAAGAGGAGAGCCCTGCGCCCGGTTACGGAAATCCTGAAGCGGAATAAAATCCCGTTCAAATGGCTCTTCCCTTTTGGCCTTACATTTTCTGCGGACGGAAGGAGGTGCACTATACGGACCCCAAGTGACCTGCCGGCGGTGTGGGAGCTGCTGAATACCTCGCCACAAGATATACCGTCATGGCTACCCTCGGCGGACACTGGAGTCCCACTCCCAGAACTTCCAGAATGCTCCAGATGGTCCAAAGTTCCCTCAAGAAAAGGTCTGGGAGCCAAGCAAAGAATCACCTGAACTGTCGCTACAGGTTGTATGTTCCCTTCGCATACAAGAGTCTCCTAGGTTCGGTTTTATATAGGAGCACCTTGAGACTTACGGGATAGTGGCATCTTATCTAGATGAGTGGTTGTGAGGGTCGGAAGAGATTGCCACTATGGAAGTCACAATGCTCGGTGCTTCCCTGATAATATGCGGGACGTTTTGCATTACCACATTAGGTTTGATCCCAATGCAAATGTTTGGTTCAGTCGGAGCTTGCACACTAGTTAGGGGATAATGTTAACATGTATGTACTACAATGCACACTTTATAGGGTAGGGGTTCCAGATTGTGGTACTGGGTGCAGTGCTGACGATGTCTTACACGTGGGCCTGCGCTCAATTGACCGCTAGAGGCCCCTATTTCATGTTCTGGTGTTTTCCCGCCTCAGCCGGGATCCTCCTACGCAGCGCTCTGCACATTCTGTTCATACTGGCGATGGGGCCGCGGAGGGTCTCGTCTGTTCCGGGGAAACGCCTGAGATCCATCTTATGTTCGTTGTTATGTTTTATTTACCCGGTTTACCTATCCATGACCAAGAGTGGAGGCGCATATGTGTTTTCATGTAAATCGAATTGCTGATGGCTGCTGTGAATTGCACCACGTTCAATGTACGGGGTTTTAACACCCCTCAAAAACGCTCACAAGTGATAAGGCTCCTGAAGAAACAACACACTAATATTTGCTTCTTTCAGGAAGTGCATTTTAAATTGGGCCATATCCCTAAACTCTCTCAATCCTATTTCCAGCACTGGTTCATCAGCGCTCATGCCAAGGCTTCCAGGGGTGCGGGGATCGCCATATCTAAAGGGACTCCCTTTTCCCTTACTGCATCTTTAGCTGATCGGGAAGGCCGGTACATGTTTGTCAAAGGTAAGCTGGGGACGGTCTCGGTGACACTTGCAAGTTTATATAGTCCTAACAGGGGGCAAGGCCAATGGCTTAAAGCAACCTTAAAGACACTGACTTCCTTTGCAGAGGGCGTGTGGCTGGTGGGGGGCGATCTGAATGTGGCTCTAAACCCTTTAGTGGACGCGTCAGACCATTCTTCGCAACTGACCCATGTAGCTCTTAGCAGAATTAATAAACACTTAACAGGGGCGCAGTTATTAGACACGTGGAGACTGATACATCCCACTGACCTGGACTACACATTTTTCTCGTCCCCACATAAGGTCTATAGCAGGTTGGACTACATTTTTATCTCCACTAATCATGCAGGACTAGTGAGTGACTCCACCATCAACCCTATGACGGTGTCTGACCATGCGCCGGTGACGACATCAGTGGTGTTCTCGGAACTACCTCAGCGCTCACGGCAATGGAGACTTAATGAGACTCTGTTGGATGATATTGAGGAGGTGAGGAGTATAGAGGTTAAGCTGCAACAGTTTTTTCGGGAGAACACCACGGATGACGTCTCCATAGTTACAGTGTGGGAAACACACAAGGCTGTCCTTAGAGGAGAGTTGATAGCCCTTGGCAGCAGGAAGAAGAAGGAAAGGATGGCTACCTTTCATTCTTTGATAGAGAAAATCTCATCCCTGGAGTCGCTTCATAAAAAATCCAAGTCCATAGAGGCCCAAAAAGAGCTTAAACTGACAAGAATAAAGCTGAAGGATCACCTCAATTATCACCATGCTAGGTCATACCAATATGCCCAATTCCGCTTTTACGCTCACGGTGATAAAGGCACTAGGCTAATGGCCTCGTTGCTTAAACAGAAGAAAGATGCGTCCTATATTCATGGGATACGGGACAACTTGGGGCAATTGAAGCATGAGACCTCGGAGATTGCAACGGAATTTAAAAACTTCTACAGCGAACTGTACGGGCTAAAATGTGCGGATAATGACTCGGAGGCAGAGGTGGCTCAGGCAGCAGACGCGTTTCTAGCTAACCTTACACTACCCGCACTCACACCTGAGGAGAAGGAGCAGCTCCTTACACCAGTTACGGAGAAGGAATTGGCTGGCATTTTGGGCTCTATGCCGTTAGGGAAGAGCCCAGGCCCTGATGGGTTCTCCGTGGGATACTACAAAACGCTGTCGGCTACATTATTACCACATATGACCAACTGGTGTAACGCTCTGCTGGGGGGTTCTATTTTACATAAGCAAGCATTAGAAGCGACGGTTACGATCCTGCCAAAACCGGGGAAAGATCCCAACCAATGCGGCAGCTATAGACCAATATCGCTCCTTAATGTAGATATCAAAATATGGGCCAAAGTCTTAGCCTCGCGCCTTGCCACATTGTTACCACGGTTAATCCATCCTGACCAGTCAGGGTTCGTACCTGGGCGGGAGGGTTGTCAGAATTCATGCAGAGTTTTATCGGCGATGCAACTGGCCAAAAAAAGAGGGGTACCACTGGTACTGCTGGGTGTGGATGCGGAAAAGGCCTTCGACAGGGTGAGTTGGAGCTATATGAGAAAAACATTGCACAAATTTGGAATCCCTGAGAAGTTCCAAGATGCTATCCTGTCCCTATATAGTGACCCTAGTGCCCGCATCCGGGTTAATGGTACTCTGTCGCAGTCATTCCCAATTACGAACGGGACTCGTCAGGGTTGCCCTCTATCTCCTACTCTGTATATTATGGTAATGGAGACGTTGTTGCAAGCAATTAGAGAACACCCCAACATAAAAGGAGTTAAGGCCCATGAGAGTTCCCCCGAGTTCGTCACTGCTGCGTACGCAGACGACCTGTTAGTGATGCTAGCCAACCCTGTCGAGGCCTTTCCGCATCTTCTATCCCTTTTTAACAACTATGGGAGGATCTCCAATTTTAAAGCCAATTATACGAAATCGGAGGCTATGAATGTTTCGGCGCCGAAACCTATGGTTTCTGTGTTGAAAGAGTCGACACCGTTCATATGGCAGTCCTCTCACCTTTCTTATCTAGGGGTCAAACTCCCAGCTGGTTTGGATCAGATTTTCTCTCTGAATTATAGCCCTCTACTTAAAGAGATACAGACGCAGCTCCACTCGCTCAAAATCCCGTATGTGTCGTGGATGGGGAGGAAAAATCTTTTAAAAGCCTTTATAATGCCTAGGCTCCTGTATGTCCTTCAGATGCTACCCATATTTATCCCCATGTCCTTTTTTAACAATGTTAGGAGGCTGTTTAGAGCATTCTTGTGGGGAGGAAAGACTGCTAGGATAGCCCATAGTAGGCTGATACAGAGGAGGAACACGGGGGGATTTGGGCTGCCGGATGCGCATCTTTACTACCAGGCTATACACTTGAAAAGGTGGATTCAATTGCATGCACCTAAATATCGCATTTGGGGAAGTGAGATGGAGCTTACGCAACTTACAGCAGTACAGAGGGCGGGTCTCTGGGGCCTGAATACCTCCAACCTTAGGTCACAAGTGTTACTTGGGGGAACGGCATCGGTAATACAACAGCTGAACAAAACGCATAATCTCCTGAATAATCCTTCCCCTTCCATGCCAGCAGATCTGCTCCCTTTCGCCACACGCCCAAAAGCGAGGCAAGTTGCACCGGTATGGCTTAAACTTTGTAAATATAGGGCGGAGGAATTTCTGTCCATGGCGTCTGGAGACCTAGAGGAAGATCACCCGCTTCATTCCCTTAAGCGGTCATGCAACTTCCTGGAGCTGATTGAGCTTAACTCTGTCTCTAAACTGATTATAGGGAGCAATAGCAATAGTACGACACAGACATGGTTTGAGAAATTGCTGGTGGCCGAGACCGTCCCTCGCAAACTGATATCCTTGTGTTACTTGGCCTTGGTTAGTCCCCGCACTCCTGGAATACCGCAATATGCGAGGCACTGGGCGACTGAGCTGAATTTAGAATTGAGTGAAACGGACATCATGCGTATGCACGCACATTCACATGGGTTCTCTAACTGCACCAGGATTCAGGAACATTCCTACAAGGTTATGACCCAATGGTACCAAACTCCGAAACAGCTATATGTCAGAGGTATGAGACAGGATGACCGGTGTTGGAGGTGTCTGGAGGACACAGGCACATTGTCACATATCTTCTGGTTCTGCCCGAAGATTCGCCCATATTGGGAGGGAGTTCTGTCCAACATACGGAAGATTACGGGGAGCACGGTTGAGGCCCCTCCTACCCTGGTACTTCTCTGGCTCCCAACTCCTTCGTTTTCGCCCTCGAGGAGATGTTTGACCACTCAACTGCTCCAAGCGGCCAGAGTGATTATCCCACAACAGTGGCTAAGCACCGAGCCTCCTACAGTAGAGGCATGGCTGACAAAAGTGGATCACATATGCCGCATGGAGGAGCTGGCGAGTTGGGAGGCTAGGAGCCACGCCAAATACATGAAACTGTGGACCCCTTGGTTCATGTTTAGGGGAGTCAAGTAGCATGCTTTGGGTTCACAGGGCAGCTGTGGAGGTATGTAGATGACTTGCCCGGTGACCCGACTCGGCTGCGAGCGGACTTTACACTTACCGCGTGCTTACCTGCAAGTAGCGATCAGCATAGTGTCAGCGATCTTTGTCAGAGGTATTGCGATTGTGTAACACATGAAAATTTCAGTTGTCTATACTTCGTGGATAGGTTCTTGTTCTTGTTGTTCTCCTTATGGTTTCCTCCCTGCCCTTTTCCCTTATTCCTTCTCCCCTAGCCCTGACCCTACTTTTCCTTTTCTTTCCACCCCCCCTCGTTCTCTTCTATTCTACTGCTTCTACTGCAGATCATCGCGCTGCAACTTTTGGAGCGTCAAGAGCCATGTGTGTATCTGTTTCAAGGCTGCAGCTCCAGTTTAGGAGCATACTGATTGTATGTAATAAAGTATCTCATGATGTATATTTACAGGTGTTGGTCAACACTGCGATATACGCCTTAGTGTGGTTAAGCATATGAGACTGTGCAGGTTATCAGGTGTATGATGTAAGCTGATGTATGTACTGCTTATTCAGTGATGGTATGCTTTTGCTGCTTTTGTTCTTTAATAAAAAGAAAATTGTCAAAGAATATAACTACTATAATACTGTCTCCTATGTACAAGAATATAACTACTATAATACTGCCCCCTATGTACAGGAATATAACTACTATAGTACTGCCTCCTATGTACAGGAATATAACTACTATAATACTGCCTCCTATGTACAAGAATATAACTACTATAATACTACTTCCTATGTACAAGAATATAACTATTATAATACTGCTCCTATGTACAGAAATATAACTACTATAATACTACCTCCTATGTACAAGAATATAACTTTTATAATACTGCTCCTATGTACAAGGATATAACTACTATAATACTACCTCCTATGTACAAGAATATAACTATTATAATACTGCTCCTATGTACAAGAATATAACTACTATAATACTGCTCCTATATGCAGGAATATAACTACTATAATACTGCTCCTATGTACAAGAATATAACTACTATAATACTGCTCCTATGTATAAGAATATAACTACTATAATACTGTCTCCTATATACAGGAATATAACTACTATAATTCTGCCTCCTATGTACAAGAATATAACTACTATAATACTGCTCCTATGTACAAGAATATAACTACTATAATACTGCTCCTATGTACAAGAATATAACTACTATAATACTGCCTCCTATGTACAAGAATATAACTACTATAATACTGCCTCCTATGTACAAGAATATAACTACTATAATACTGCCTCCTATGTACAAGAATATAACTACTATAATACTGCCTCCTATGTACAAGAATATAACTACTATAATACTGCTCCTATGTACAAGAATATAACTACTATAATACTGCTCCTATGTACAAGAATATAACTACTATAATACTGCTCCTATGTACAAGAATATAACTACTATAATACTGCTCCTATGTACAGAATATAACTACTATAATACTGCTCCTATGTACAAGAATATAACTACTATAATACTGCTCCTATGTACAAGAATATAACTACTATAATACTGCTCCTATGTACAAGAATATAACTACTATAATACTGCTCCTATGTACAAGAATATAACTACTATAATACTGCTCCTATGTACAAGAATATAACTACTATAATACTGCTCCTATGTACAAGAATATAACTACTATAATACTGCCTCCTATGTACAAGAATATAACTACTATAATACTGCTCCTATGTACAAGAATATAACTACTATAATACTGCTCCTATGTACAAGAATATAACTACTATAATACTGCCTCCTATGTACAAGAATATAACTACTATAATACTGCTCCTATGTACAAGAATATAACTACTATAATACTGCTCCTATGTACAAGAATATAACTACTATAATACTGCTCCTATGTACAAGAATATAACTACTATAATACTGCTCCTATGTACAAGGAATATAACTACTATAATACTGCCTCCTATGTACAAGAATATAACTACTATAATACTGCTCCTATGTACAAGAATATAACTACTATAATACTGCCTCCTATGTACAAGAATATAACTACTATAATACTGCTCCTATGTACAAGAATATAACTACTATAATACTGCTCCTATGTACAAGAATATAACTACTATAATACTGCTCCTATGTACAAGAATATAACTACTATAATACTGCCTCCTATGTACAAGAATATAACTACTATAATACTGCTCCTATGTACAAGAATATAACTACTATAATACTGCTCCTATGTACAAGAATATAACTACTATAATACTGCTCCTATGTACAAGAATATAACTACTATAATACTGCTCCTATGTACAAGAATATAACTACTATAATACTGCTCCTATGTACAAGAATATAACTACTATAATACTGCTCCTATGTACAAGAATATAACTACTATAATACTGCCTCCTATGTACAAGAATATAACTACTATAATACTGCTCCTATGTACAAGAATATAACTACTATAATACTGCCTCCTATGTACAAGAATATAACTACTATAATACTGCTCCTATGTACAAGAATATAACTACTATAATACTGCCTCCTATGTACAAGAATATAACTACTATAATACTGCTCCTATGTACAAGAATATAACTACTATAATACTGCTCCTATGTACAAGAATATAACTACTATAATACTGCTCCTATGTACAAGAATATAACTACTATAATACTGCTCCTATGTACAAGAATATAACTACTATAATACTGCTCCTATGTACAAGAATATAACTACTATAATACTGCTCCTATGTACAAGAATATAACTACTATAATACTGCCTCCTATGTACAAGAATATAACTACTATAATACTGCTCCTATGTACAAGAATATAACTACTATAATACTGCCTCCTATGTACAAGAATATAACTACTATAATACTGCTCCTATGTACAAGAATATAACTACTATAATACTGCTCCTATGTACAAGAATATAACTACTATAATACTGCCTCCTATGTACAAGAATATAACTACTATAATACTGCTCCTATGTACAAGAATATAACTACTATAATACTGCTCCTATGTACAAGAATATAACTACTATAATACTGCCTCCTATGTACAAGAATATAACTACTATAATACTGCTCCTATGTACAAGAATATAACTACTATAATACTGCTCCTATGTACAAGAATAACTACTATATACTGCTCCTATGTACAAGAATATAACTACTATAATACTGCCTCCTATGTACAAGAATATAACTACTATAATGATCTTTTTATTTAAAAACAGGCAACAAAATATTACAATACACTTACTATAAAATCATAGAAAAGAATAATATAAAGTGACATCACAACGCATTATACAATTGCTGACACATGGATGTTCCTCCAGTACACTGTTATTGCGGTTATTTTTCATGTCCTTCTTATATATCATCTTCAGACTTTCCAGGATATTATATAAGATGTTATCACAGGTCAGGAGCTCTCTGTTGATGACCAGGCAGCACCGCGCACACCACAGATGGTACATGGTCACCACATTCACTACATACAGGGAACTTCTGCTGTATTGTCTGAGATCTGGGGGGAAGTCTCCATACAAGAGCTGATTATACGGCTGCCCCACTAGATGTGGTAACTGAAGGGACCGTGACACGGCCTCCCATACCTGGACACTGAACGGACAGTCCAGCAGAAGATGCTCCATGGTCTCCAGTACCTGACGGCATTGCTCTCTAGGGCAGGATCTATCTGGCACATTTCTACACTTTAGATTGTCCCTGACATACATTTTACCATGAAATGCCAGCCATGACACATCCTTCATGTGAGCGGGGACTCTGGGGTCCTCCAGGATTTTCACAGCCTGTTTTACATCCAGGTTCGGGGCGTTCCTCAGCTGAATATGGGCACTAAACTGAGATATCAGCAGGTTCTTATACATCTCTTTCCTACTGAGCTGCTTTACTTCACCATATAAGATTTTCCATTTAATAATCTTGCTAATTGCTTGTACCGCATACCAGGAAACGTTATTCTTAATGCGCCCCGAGATCCTCTTAATGGGGTCACCTACCGACCACACAGACACAAACTGCTGGATCTGGTTCTTAAACAGACGACTCCACAGCTTCAACTCTAAACTCTTACAAAATGAGAAATTCCTCATCAGAAACATTAAGTTAAAGAAGAGCTCTGGGCAGGGCATGGACAGGCCGCCCTCCTTCTGGGGGAGATAGACAATGTTCCTCCTGACTATATTCACCCTATTACCCCACAAGAAGTGGAAGAAGATATTGGTCAGTCTGGTGAAGTAACTTATCGGGCACTGGGAACACCACACTGACATAGAGGAATAGCGGGAGCAGGAAGCTTTTCAGCAGGCGGATCTTCTCCTGATAGGTCAGCTTCCAGTGCCTCCAGCACTGCACCTTCTGCTCACACACCGCCAGCTTCTCCTCCCAGTTCACCTTCCCATCATCTACAGTTCCAAACTGAATCCCCAAAATCTTTATCTTGTCCTGCACTGTTCTAAAGGGCACTGAGAAGACCCCACGGTCACCCCCCAGCCACAACGCCTCGCTCTTATCCATATTCACAGCAGAATTCGACACTCGAGAGAAAGCTGCTATCTCCTGTTGTAGGGCCGCACAGTCCTCACTAGACGAGACCAGAACCGTCACATCGTCCGCATAAGCACAGAACTTTATGTCCACTCTTTTACTCTGTAGGTGACATTCTAACCCCAAGAGATTTCTATTATCCTGCAACTTTCTTAAAAAAGGATCCAGACTGAAGACGTACAATAATGGGCTTAGAGGGCAGCCCTGCCTTACACCAGACATGATCCTAAAGGGTTCTGCCAAGTGACCATTAATCAGAGGCTGGCTTACCGCCTCCATATAGAGAACCTGCAGCCATTGTACGAAGCGTGCAGGAAGGCCATACTCCAACAACACCTGGTACAGGTAGTCATGATGGACTCTGTCAAAGGCCTTGCTCTGGTCTAACCCAACCACATATGCTCCTCCACTGTGCTGCCTGATGTAGGTCACCTGCTTCCCTCACCAGCAGCAATGAGTCCTCTATAGTCCGGCCTTTCACACCACACGTCTGGTTGGAGATGATCAGGTCATCTGCCACCGCACTCAGCCTGTGATACAAGATCTTGGCCAAGACCTTATAATCGGTGTTCAGTAAGGACAATGGACGCCAGTTTTTTAAGTCTTTTAGATTTCCTTTCTTTGCCAGGAGAACCAGAACAGATTTATACTGTGACTGTAGAAGTTTCCTGGCAGAGAGGCAATCATTATAGACCTGCGCCAGGTCTGGGGCTAATATATCTCTAAACTCCTTATAGAATTCACTGGTCAGACCGTCCAGGCCCGGGCTCTTCTTGGTTTTTAAGGAGTCAATGCTCCTCTTCACCTCCTCCTCAGTTATTGGCTCGGCCAAGCCATCTGCTTGTGCATGATCTAGTTTAGGGAGTTTGACGCCTTTCAGGTAAGTTCTGATGCTGTCACCACTTATCTGACGGCCTTTAAACAGATTTTTGTAATAATCTCCAATAATCTTGTGGAGTTTAGTCTGATCTGACTGCTCCACCCCATGCTCATCTAACAGGCTGGTCATAAGCTTCTTATTAACCCTGTTCTTACAGGCAATATAGGGGTCTGGGTTGTGAACCCCCCAATTATCGAACTGCCCCTCTGCTTTGAGAGACTTGAGGCGGTCATACTGCAGCTCTCGCATCTCCTGCTTTATCTGGCTGACGTATTTACCATCTATCTTCTCACCACTATTGATCTTACCATATACCCTGCTTAGCTGCAGCCTCAGTGCAGAATACCTCATATACTCCACATTACTATGCCTCCTCGCAGCACGTATCAGAAACTGCTTGATATCACCCTTCATACACTCCCACCACTCCGCTGTGTCATCACACATACACTGGGTGGTCCTCCGGTCATTATAGAAGGTGGTAAAGGCCTCTCTAAACCCTGGATCTTGCAGCACCGAGCTATTCACCTTCCAGTAGCCCCTACCACAGACCACGGCCCCGGCCAGATCCAGCGTGACACTCACCATACAATGGTCAGAGAACTCTATGGGACTCGTCCTGTAGTCAGAGCTCCTCACTTCACGTTTTATATACACCCGGTCTATTCTACTGGCGTTACCGGCCTTATGGTAAGTGTAGGCTCTATTGGAGCCACGCAAACCATAGGGATCCACTAAATGAGCCTGCTGGACTATATTGTTAAGGAAGTTCTCATCATATTTCAATTGCTTATGACTACTGGAACGGTCCACATTACAGGAGACACTATTAAAATCCCCGCACATTATAAACACCCTGGATGTAAAACAATATGGCTTCATCTGCTGGAACAATTCCCTCCTCTCCTTTCTAGTCTGAGGAGCATAGATATTAATGACTCTATAGTACACAGTGTCCAGTATAAGATACAGCATCAAGCAGCGGCCCGGACAGATCTCCAGGACTCTCTCCACCTCAACTTCCATCTTATTGAAGAGAATCGCCACACCATCATTTCTCTCCAGCCCGAAGGACCAGAAAGATGCTCCATGTCTCCAGTCTCTCTTGGCTGCAAACACCTGAGCATTGCTCTTCAAATAAGTCTCCTGTAAGAAGAAGATGTCAGATCTCTCCTGAGACAGACGTTGGTAGATCGCCTGCCGCCTGTTCTTGGTCTTCACACTGTTCACATTTATAGAGCTGATTCTCAGCCTCATCCAGGTCACTTAGTTTTTCTTATTCTTTTTTCTCCTTCCACTACTGTGACCTTTAGAACCCCATCTTTTGGTGGACACTGAAGGGCCAGGTTCATCTTCCAGAGGGTCACCATCAGGGTTATGTGAAGAAACATAGTCCATTTCAATCTTTTCTTCTGACTCTTCTTCCCCTAGCGCACCATACTGCCCGGAGGTTATGGCCAGCACTGGCGGATCCGGGGTTTTCTTTGCTGTAGCGCTGTTCTTTCTTTTTACAGTCTGGAACCCCTCTTCATCCACAGAGGACCTCCTGAGCTTCCTGAGCCCTGCAGCTGGACCATCAGGCTTTGTAGACGTAGAGGGCAGTTCTTTAGGTGGTTTGGCAACTGGTTTACTGGTCACTTTACTCTGCAGATGAGAATTCTCTTCAGTGGCTGGTACTTGTAGTGCTACAGATGGTACTTTAGTTTCCACAGCAGGATTTCTGGATATCAAAGCCTTTTCAATAGCTGGTACTTGTGGTTCAGCAGATGTTGGTACTTGTAATGGAGTAGTTTGGCTATCAGTCTCCAACTCTGCCGGTACTTGTAGTGCATCAGGAGGGTCACCACTCTCTACAGCAGGGTCACTAGTACTTTGCATTACTTCAGCAGGACGATTACCAGTTTCTGGGGCTGTATCTGCTCTTGCAGTGACATCCTCCTGACCTTCCTCCATGGCCTCTGAGAAGATCTCATCACTGCCTTTATTATGATCTGCATGCGGACAGTCCCGGAACGTATGACCAGATCCTAAACACAGGTTACAGATGACCGGACCTGTACAGTCGTCCTTTGAATGACCAAACTGTCCACAAAATGAGCACTTAATACGGGAGCAGTTGATGGCGAGGTGCCTGCCCCCACATCTGTGACACAGCCGCGGCTGACCGGGGTAGTAGCATATCCCCCTCTCTGAGCCCAGGTAGAAGGAGTGTGGCAGATGTCTGGTCACACCATTGTTCTGCGCTAGCTGTATCATCACGGTGTATCCGCCATTCCAGATGTCTTCCTCATCATAGATTTTTCCGGGATGACTCTTCAACAGACACTGTCTGCTCAGCCAGTGCTCCAGATCTGCCAGCGCCACCACCTCAGACTGGAACAAGATGGTGGCCTTCACTACCTGAGGCTTGGACAGCTGGATCACCTGTAGATGCTCCCAGATTGACTGTTCTTTTGTGTCATTGTATATATTCCAGAATAAGTCCAGATCATACTGAAGCTTAAAGCTGATGTCAAAGATCCTGCTGGAGGGGATATGGATCAGGGCGTACACCTCAGATGCCTTAAATTTCATGAAGTCCTTCAGAAGAACTTTCCCTATGTACAGTCTAGAGGGGAGGTTTTCTTCTGGACCCGTATACTTAATCCGTACAGCGTTCCTCCTCTGAGGTGGCGGGTTTGCCGGCCTTGTAACATTGGAGAACAGTCTCCTGAATTGTGGACGGTCAGCAGGAGGATCAGTGCTGGGCCTTTCCTCTACAGGCTTACTGACTCCAGATTGTCCTGCAGATCCACCTGTGTCTGCTCCAGACCGCTGTGCAGCTGACATTGTGGACGGCTGAGGGTCCTGTATACTGACCTCCATGTCTGCTCCAATCTGTGCAGTTGTCTCCTCTGAGAGCCGATCCAGCGGGGTCTCAATAACAGCACTGAGCGGGGTCTCAATCACAGCACTGAGCGGGGTCTCAATCACAGCACTGAGCGGGGTCTCAATAACAGCACTGAGCGGGGTCTCCTCCACAGCACTGAGCGGGGTCTCAATAACAGCACTGAGCGGGGTCTCAATAACAGCACTGAGCGGGGTCTCCTCCACAGCACTGAGCGGGGGCTCAATCACAGCACTGAGCGGGGGCTCAATCACAGCACTGAGCGGGGTCTCAATAACAGCACTGAGCGGAGTCTCACCCACAGCACTGAGCGGGGTCTCCTCCACAGCACTGAGCGGGGTCTCAGTCACAATGTCCATACATGAAGCACTCTCCTGCTCACACACAGGATTGCTGTTCTCATTCACTTCACCAGAGAAACAAGCTGAGTCCACTGCAATTAACTCCTTGTTGGATGGCTCACTTTGCTCCATAGTATTCCCAGCATTTTCAGAGACTGGCTGCTCAGACCCCACACATAGTGACCCTGAAAGCAGTGACCCTCCAGGCGCTGCCCCCACACATCTCTGAGGGTTTCCTTGCTTCACCATATTATGCACATCGCCGTAATCTTTCCTTTTTATTTCTATGATTTCTTTTATCTTCACATTCTGGGCTCTGGCCTCCCTCTTTTTCTCCATTGCCCAGCTTTCCACTTTAGGTATTGTGTTTTTACCTTTATCTAATTTGTCTTTTAATATATCCAGTTCACGTGTGCAGTCATCCAGGCATTCATACTTCATCAGCTTTTTCTTGGGATCAGCCTCTGTCTTTATCTCATCTCTTAACTTAGAAATGCGCCTTTCCAGTTTAAATAAACTTTTCTTTGTCACAGTTGTACTTAATCCAGAAGCACTACAAGTTTCAGTTGACTCACCAGCCACCATTTCCAGATCATCGCTTCCAAGATCTCCATGCTGCAGGCCGCACTCCAAGCTCTGGGCTTTCCCAGGATCATCAGCCCAGCTCCCCTCCCCTCCACCTGGGTCAGAAGCCATGCCTCCTCCCTGCAGGGAGCTCAGCACCACACGTCTATCCTCTCCTATGGACAAGAATAGAACTACTATAATACTGCTCCTATGTACAAGAATATAACTACTATAATACTGCCTCCTATGTACAAGAATATAACTACTATAATTCTGCCTCCTATGTACAAGAATATAACTACTATAATACTACTTCCTATGTACAAGAATATAACTATTATAATACTGCTCCTATGTACAGAAATATAACTACTATAATACTACCTCCTATGTACAAGAATATAACTTTTATAATACTGCTCCTATGTACAAGGATATAACTACTATAATACTACCTCCTATGTACAAGACTATAACTATTATAATACTGGTTCTATGTACAGGAATATAACTACTATAATACTGCCTCCTATGTATAAGGATATAACTACTATAATACTGCTCCTATGTACAAGGATATAACTACTATAATACTGCTCCTATGTACAAGAATATAACTACTATAATACTGCTCCTATGTACAAGAATATAACTACTATAATACTGCTCCTATGTACAAGAATATAACTACTATAATACTGCCTCCTATGTATAAGGATATAACTACTATAATACTGCTCCTATGTACAAGGATATAACTACTATAATACTGCTCCTATGTACAAGAATATAACTACTATAATACTGCTCCTATGTACAAGAATATAACTACTATAATACTGCTCCTATGTACAAGAATATAACTACTATAATACTGCTCCTATGTACAAGGATATAACTACTATAATACTGCTCCTATGTACAAGAATATAACTACTATAATACTGCCTCCTATGTACAAGAATATAACTACTATAATTCTGCCTCCTATGTACAAGAATATAACTACTATAATACTACTTCCTATGTACAAGAATATAACTATTATAATACTGCTCCTATGTACAGAAATATAACTACTATAATACTACCTCCTATGTACAAGAATATAACTTTTATAATACTGCTCCTATGTACAAGGATATAACTACTATAATACTACCTTTTATGTACAAGACTATAACTATTATAATACTGGTTCTATGTACAGGAATATAACTACTATAATACTGCCTCCTATGTATAAGGATATAACTACTATAATACTGCTCCTATGTACAAGGATATAACTACTATAATACTGCTCCTATGTACAAGAATATAACTACTATAATACTGCTCCTATGTACAAGGATATAACTACTATAATACTGCTCCTATGTACAAGAATATAACTACTATAATACTGCTCCTATGTACAAGAATATAACTACTATAATACTGCTCCTATGTACAAGAATATAACTACTATAATACTGCTCCTATGTACAAGGATATAACTACTATAATACTGCTCCTATGTACAAGAATATAACTACTATAATACTGCCTCCTATGTACAAGAATATAACTACTATAATTCTGCCTCCTATGTACAAGAATATAACTACTATAATACTACTTCCTATGTACAAGAATATAACTATTATAATACTGCTCCTATGTACAGAAATATAACTACTATAATACTACCTCCTATGTACAAGAATATAACTTTTATAATACTGCTCCTATGTACAAGGATATAACTACTATAATACTACCTCCTATGTACAAGACTATAACTATTATAATACTGGTTCTATGTACAGGAATATAACTACTATAATACTGCCTCCTATGTATAAGGATATAACTACTATAATACTGCTCCTATGTACAAGGATATAACTACTATAATACTGCTCCTATGTACAAGAATATAACTACTATAATACTGCTCCTATGTACAAGAATATAACTACTATAATACTGCTCCTATGTACAAGAATATAACTACTATAATACTGCCTCCTATGTATAAGGATATAACTACTATAATACTGCTCCTATGTACAAGGATATAACTACTATAATACTGCTCCTATGTACAAGAATATAACTACTATAATACTGCTCCTATGTACAAGAATATAACTACTATAATACTGCTCCTATGTACAAGAATATAACTACTATAATACTGCTCCTATGTACAAGGATATAACTACTATAATACTGCTCCTATGTACAAGAATATAACCACTATAATACTGCTCCTATGTGCAAGAATATAACTACTATAATACTGCCTCCTATGTACAAGAATATAACTACTATAATATTGGTCCTATGTACAAGAATATAACTACTATAATACTGCATCCTATGTACAAGAATATAACTACTATAATACTGCCTCCTATGTACAAGAATATAACTACTATAATACTGCTCCTATGTACAAGAATATAACTGCTATAATACTGCCTCCTATGTACAAGAATATAACTACTATAATACTGATCCTATATACAAGAATATAACTACTATAATACTGCCTCCTATGTACAAGAATATAACTGCTATAATACTGCCTCCTATGTACAAGAATATAACTACTATAATACTGCCCCCTATGTACAAGAATATAACTACTATAATACTGCCTCCTATGTACAAGAATATAACTACTATAATACTGCCTCCTATGGACAAGAATATAACTACTATAATACTGCTCCTATGTACAAGAATATAACTACTATAATACTGCCAACTATGTACAAGAATATAACTACTATAATACTGCTCCTATGTACAGGAATATAACTACTATAATACAGTTTCCAATGTAAAAAATTATACCTTCTATAGTAATAGTATAGTCATTTCTGGCAACTAAAATTTAATGTTGATAAGTGCAAAATAATGCACCTGGGGCGTAAAAACCCAAGAGCAGAATATACAATCAGTGATGCAGTCCTAACCTCAGTATCTGAGGAAAGGGATTTAGGGGTCATTATTTAAGAAGACTTAAAGGTAGGCAGACAATGTCATAGAGCAGCGGGAGATGCTAGCAGAATGATCAGGGGGTATAGGGAGAGGCATTACCAGTAGACAAAGGGGGGGCGCTCATGCCGCTCTACAGAGCACTAGTGAGACCTCATCTGGAGTATTGTGCTCAGTACTGGAGACCATATCTCCAGAAGGATACTGATACTTTGGAGAGGGTTCAGAGAAGAGCTACTAAACTGGTCCATGGATTGCAGGATAAAACTTACCAGGAAAGATTAAAGGACCTTAACATGTATAGCTTGGAAGAAAGACGAGACGGAGGGGAGATGAGAGAAACTGCTAAATACATAAAGGGAATCAACAAGGTAAAGGAGGAGAGAAGATTTACAAGAAGAAAAACCGCTACAAGAGGACATAGTTTTAAATTAGAGGGGCAAAGGTTTAAAAGTAATATCAGGAAGTATTACTTTACTGAGAGAGAAGTGGATGCATGGAATAGCCTTCCTGCAGAAGTGGTAGCTGCAAATACAGTAGAGGAGTTTAAGCATGCATGGGATAGGCATAAGGCCATCCTTCATATAAGATAGGGCCGGGGGCTATCCATAGTATCAGTATATTGGGCAGACTAGATGGGCCAAATGGTTCTTATCTGCTGACACATCCTATGTTCTATGTTTCTATTTATACTGTACATATTCTGAGTTACATCAGGCCCATTCAGAGCTGCATTCATCATTCTGCTGGTCACTCTTGGTAACAGAATGTGGATTGCTTTGTGACCTCGTAGCTTAGTTCTATCTATATGTCACTGACATCTGAGCTCCCAAAACGCACCGCACTCTGTTGCAAGGGTATAAGCAGAATTTTGAATGCAGCTCTGGAAGTGACTGAAGAACAAAACATCATGTAACATACAGTAGTCTCAATCATCAACGCTTTAAGATGACCTTGGTCAATCCCACTGTGCTACATTACCGTATATTAGTTTTTGATGAAGGCTGCGGTTCATAACCAGTTTATTTGTCATTCTAATCCGGAATAACCTTCCTATGACTTTGACGTCACTGTTTCCTGTAGAAGAAATTCCTAACTTTCAAGAGCTTTGCAGGGGTTGAGATTCTCAGCGGGATGTCTATGTCTTACATAAGTCTATGATCATGCAACGTGCTTTGTATCAACCCAAGCAGATTACCAGAGACAGCGGAGAGCAGGGCATCCATATTGAACATGTGGGAACAATTACTCCCGGATTCCCAAAATGTCACAGGAGGTAGAGAACCATATGAGTCAGCATAGCCATGTCTCCAGTGGGCGCTACTGTATAGAGTTTTATAGAGACACTCGCCATCTGAAAAAAAAAATAAGTTGTCCAAGATGACAGACCTAAGGATTATGTACAGCGAACTTAATTTAATCCAGCATTGGATAATTGAATGATTTTCCTAAAATATGACGTAAAGTCATGATTTTATGAAAGACACGGAGGCGAGTATTGCTTAACCCTTTCTTTACTTCACAAAAATAGCAGCAAAGAATTAGACAACAAAATCCACCAATGGGCACACAGCCCTCCCCCTAGCCCCAGTATAAAGGGACCACCCCTCAAGTCCTTCCTCCTCTTTCTTTGTCTTCAGAACGTCCTTAACAAATCAAACAGGAACAGCCGGAACCAGGAGAAACGCCAACCGGAAGACCAACATGTCTTGAACCACCGACTCGAAGAAACGGCAAACAGAAAATGCAGCAAATCCGCTCAACTCTCCACCGAACAGGATGAGATCAACCTTAAAAAGAGAGAGAAAAAACAACAGATAATCTCCAGCAATGCAATGCGGAATTCCTATAGAAGCGACTTAGCGGCATACAAGGCAAGAAAATGCAATAACCGTTGACACAGCCTTAACAGTTGGAATAACAATAATGACAAAATACATGCATACAATATAGAAATATAAATAACAGCACCTCAGGGAGGGATAAAACACGGGCGGGGCAATACTCGCCTCCGTGTCTTTCATAAAATCATGACTTTACGTCATATTTTAGGAAAATCATTCAATTTTATTTCAAGACACGGAGGCTCATATTGCTAGTTCAAAGTCTATCCACTATAGAAGCAAACACATGCGGATCCGGCCTAAAATAAAATTCCCGAAACGTGGAGACACGCGACCAGTCCGCCAACCTCATGACGTCTTCTAGGCGCGCACCGGAAAGAGCCAAGGCAGTCGCGGAAGCGCCGCGAACAGAATGTGCCGTAAAAATGGAAGTATCTATACCCGCGAGAGACAAGATCCACTTCACCCAACGCGACAGAGTAACCGCGGCAACCGGAGCAAAAGGTCTACGGAAAGAAATAAACAACTGAGCAGCAGAGGGTGACCGCAAGGATCGCGTTCTGGCCTCGTACTCCTTCAGACACGCGACCGGACAGAGCGCCGCTGAAGAAGGAAAAACAGGGTAAGAGACCGAAGTGATACCAGTCTTGGTACGCCGGGAAATGTTGAACGTCACACCCTCAGGAGTAAAGGACCGGGCGTCAAAATCTAACGCCCGGACGTCCGAGACCCTTTTGCAAGAAATCAAGCAAAAAAGCGTCACCAATTTAGCCGATAACTGGCGAAGGGACAAACCCTCGTTGGAATGCCAAGACGACAGGAAAGACAGCACGGACGAAACGTCCCACGAACTAGAAAAACGAGGCCTGGGAGGGCGTGCAAAGCGAGACCCTTTAAGCAACCGGCATACCAACGGATGACGGCCGGCCGAACAGCCATCAAATCCCCTATGACCGGAGGAAATGGCTGATCGAAACACGTTTATAGTCCGATAGGCCTTACCCTCGTCATACAGAGTACTGAGGAACTGAACCACATCGCCTACAGAGGCTGTAGTGGGATCCAAGTTCCGAAGGCCGCACCAACCAGCCCAGGATCGCCAAGCCGACTTATAGGCTCTCCTGGTCCCTGGAGCCCACGCGTTCTCCAAAAGGAAGATAGCCGTCTCCGAAAGTCCCTCGGTCTGCCAGGATAACCCGACACTCTGCAGGCCAGAAGACGTAGGGATCCCTCCAGAATCAGCGGATGAGGATGGTTCAGCGGATCCAGCAACAGCGATGTCCGGACAGGAAGTAACCTGGGAATCTCCACCAGAAGTTCCAACAGCTGTGGAAACCACGACTGCGCGCTCCAGAAGGGAAGTATCAGCACTAGTTCCGAGACTTGAAGACGAATCTTGGCCAAGGTCCGGGGAATCATCGAGAACGGTGGGAATGCATACATCACATCCGCCGACCAACTCTGGAGAAAAGCATCCACCGCCTCCGCGGACGGGTCCGGCCTCCAACTGAAGTACCTGGGCAGCTGGGCGTTCCAGCGGGACGCGAAAAGGTCTATCGAAAACGGGCCCCAAAGAGATCTGATGGTAGAAAAAATCTCCCCGTCTAATCTCCAGTCGCTGGTGTCTGAGATGTAGCGAGAACTCCAATCGGCCAGGGTATTGTGCAATCCCGGAAGATATTCCGCCACAACCGAAACTCCATTGGACAGGCAATAATCCCAGAAGTCTTTGGCTAGGTGCGTCAACATCCTCGAACGGGTACCTCCCATGGAATTGATGTAACGGACGGCCGAGATATTGTCCATGCGAAGGCGAATGCAGGCCGTGGCCCTCCCACTGGTGAAGCTGCGGACAGCAAAGGAACCCGCGAGGAGTTCCAGAGCATTGATGTGTAAGTGAGACTCCACCGTGGACCACGGACCTCCCGTGGAGACACCCTCGCAATGCGCGCCCCAACCGTGAAGGCTGGCGTCCGACTCTATCACAACATCTGGGCGCGGGCCGAACAGAGCCCTGCCATTCCAGGCAGAGAGGTTGGCAATCCACCATGTCAACTCGTCCCTCGTCTCGTGATCCAAAGAGATAAGGTCCGCATAAGAGGCCCCGGCATGCAGGTGAGCGATTTTGAGGCGCTGCAGGGCCCGATAATGAAGGGGAGCCGGGAAGATAGCCTGAATGGAGGATGACAAGAGACCTATCACCCTGGCCAAATGACGAAGAGAAATCTGCGGAAGGATCAGAGTGCGACGTAACTCCTTGCGGATCGATCGCACCTTCGAGGGGGGAAGACTGAGAGTCAAGGACAGAGAATCCAACCGGAATCCGAGAAATTCCATGGACTGAGAAGGGATCAGACAGGACTTCTCCCGATTGACAATGAAGCCCAGAGCCGAGAGGAGATGAATAGACATCTTCAAGTGGGACAGCAGAGAGGGGCGGTCCTCCGCCATAATCAGGATATCGTCCAGATAGATTATGAGTCTCACCCCCCGATAGCGTAGCCATGCCACTACCGGACGCATCAGTTTGGTGAAACACCAGGGGGCGGACGAGAGACCGAAGGGGAGGCAAGAGAAACGCCAAACCGTTCCCTGCCAATGGAAGCACAGAAGATCTCTGGAAGAAGGAGCAATCGGAACCGTCAAGTAGGCATCCTTGAGGTCCAGTTTGACCATCCAGTCTCCCGGCAAGAGCATGTCCCTCAGGAGATGGATGCCCTCCATCTTGAAATGCCTGTATCTGACGAATACATTCAGTGCTTTGAGGTTGATAACGGGTCGGAACTGGCCTCCCTTTTTCTCCACCAAGAACATACTGCTCACAACCCTTTCGTGATTGAGCGGGGCCGGTTCTATAGCTCCCTTGAGATACAAGGCCCGTAGCTCTATATCTATGAGGCTCTGGGACTCCTGAGAACGGAACATGGGAGGAGGCGGGGCTGGAAGCCTCGGGGGGGCAATAAGCTCTATGCTGAACCCCCGAACCGTGGACAACACCCATGGGTCGTTGGTAATGAACGCCCAAGCATGAATAAAATGTTGGAGTCTGCCCCCTACACAGCTTTCCGAAAAATGGCGAAGGGGAGGTAGACTTACCAAATGGGCGTCTGAGGTTTGGGTTTCCTCTGTAAGGTCTCCCCCTTCCGGAAGCACCACGGGTAGGAAAGAATGACGGTTGGTGTCTTTGCTCGTGGGTAGGCGGACGGTATGATGAATAGGAGCCTCGACCCGCACCGCGGGTCTGGAAAGAAGCACGGCCGGACAGACGGCCCCTTGAACTGCCGGCCCTGGTGGAAACCCTACCGCTAAAAACCCGACGCATCGACGTCTGGGCTTTATCCAATGCGGTAAAGGTCCCTACAAACTTCCCTAACTCCTTAATGAATGGATCCCCGAAGAGGAAGCCTTGGGCATCCTTGCCGGCCTCTGACAGGGCCATGTTGGTCAATTTCGGCTCAATTTTTAACAAAATGGCTTTACGCCGTTCAATACTGAGGGAGGTATTTGCATTACCTGCCATGCAAATGGCTCTTTGGGCCCAACCACGGAGGTCAGCCGGGTCGACCATCCGGCCTTCAGCCTTGGCGGATTCCGCCAAATCAAAAATCTTAGTCAGGGGTCCCATAATATCAAGTAACTTGTCCTGACAAGCTTTCAGGGCCGAGTCTAGGCCTCTCTTGGGGCTAAACCCCGTTTTAGACAGGAATTGGACCATCTTCGGGTCCACGACCGGCGTTTCGCATACCTTATTAGGTATCACCGGGCGAGGGCATTCCGCCCGGAGTTTGTTCCGTGCCTCCTTGCTAAGGGGCTTACGGACCATGGACTCCAAGTAAGCAGCAATATGGGGAGCCGGAAGCCATTCCGCGGACCTGGGGTGATGTAAGGAGTCCGGGTCAAAGAGAGCCTCCCCGGCCGGGTCCAAAAGGGAAACGGATTGGGAGGGGTCCGCCGGGTCGACCTCCAACGGCCGCTGAGGCAACGATGAGAAGGAGACAGACGTCCCCTGGGCAGGTGACATATCCTCATCATCAAATTCCTCTGGATTCCCATAAGAATCAATCAAAGCCTCCTCATCAGATTCACCATTAGAATCAGAAACTAGCTCGGGGTGGGACCGAGCAGATTTCCAATGCCGTGCCTTTTCTGCCTGGCGCGGACAGGCTCTTTTGCGCGACCGAGGCGCGCTGTCATTGGATGGAACAATGCCATCAATCATATCACTTCTGGAGGCAACAGGGGCTGGTAAAGGCATGGGGTTAGGGGCCACCGTAGATGAAGTATTGGCAATCAAGACCTGGGATATTGAGTGCGTTAGCACCTGAGGACATAGAGCCCATAGCAGAAATAATAGGCCTCAGAGATAGATCTTTGCAGGGTCAGTGCCTGCGGATCTGCTGGTACAGAAGCAGGGCCCCTAGTAGCAGGGGTAATAACCACACTCTGTGGGGGACAAGGGGAGGCCCCAGGAGAGGGGGTCCCAAGTGCTGCCGGTGGAGCCTTCTGGGTAGACATAATTATGCACTGACAGAAATATATATATATAACCCACGATATGCCCCTGAATCCTACTAACTGATCCTAACTAAGGTTGGGCAGGAAGACAGCAGAGTTAGTCACTCTGAGTCTGCAGGAGGAGCCGCCGTACCGGACTGTGCAGGAGCTCACACGCTGGATGCGCACAGCGATGCGCTCACATGCAGGAGACGTCCGAAATCCCGCCCACTATCGCGAGATTTCGGACTCAGCAGCCGGAACGGCGCGAACGAGCGCCGAGAGGAGGCGGAAAATGGCGGCCGAGATCTCGCGAGACGCGAGACCTCGGACGCGACGGAGCGGAGAAGAAAAAGGTAATCGCCGCTCCCCAGTACAAACAGGGAAAGAAACAAACCCCGATCCCAGTAAGGGGACGGAGGAGAGTTAAGGGGGAATTGAAAGAAGAATCTGTAAGGCAAAACAAAACGGCACCAAAACTCTATGGCACCCAAGTCCTGTAAGGCAAACTGGTTACCCAACAACAGGGGGACAAGAAATAATCCACTTAAAATTGAATAAAACAGCCACAAATGATATAAAATATTAATACCACCACCCCTGCAAGCAGGAGGGTGGGATACTTAACTTGTGCAGCAGCAAAGAAAGAGGAGGAAGGACTTGAGGGGTGGTCCCTTTATACTGGGGCTAGGGGGAGGGCTGTGTGCCCATTGGTGGATTTTGTTGTCTAATTCTTTGCTGCTATTTTTGTGAAGTAAAGAAAGGGTTAAGCAATATGAGCCTCCGTGTCTTGAAATAAAATCTGGGTTTACAGAAAATAGGGACCCATGATTGCCAGTTTTATAATGCCTGGTGGTCTAGGTTAATAAATAGATTGACTGTAAGTTCTCTGGTGGTCTAGGGTAAAAAGACCAATTGTAAATTTACTGATGTTTTAGGGTAGTGAAACGGTTACTTATAAGTTCACTGGTGGTCTAGGATAGTGAAAAGATTAAAGAGTAAAACGTTTGGATGTAATTTTCCTAGTGGTATCCTCTCTGGTGTCCTAGGGTAGTAAAAAGTTATAGTTCCCTGGTGATCTAGGGTAGTGAAAGGTTTGACTGTAAGTTCCCTAGTGGTCAAGACTAGTGAACAGTTTGTTTGTAGCTTCCCGTGTGGTCTATGGTAGGGAAAAGGCCAATTTAAGTTCCCTGGTGGTCTATGGTATTAAAAAAATTGATTGTAAGTTCCCTGGTTGTCTAGGGTAGTGAAAAGGTTAATTTAAAGTACCCTGGTGCTCTAGGGTAGGAAAAAGTTCAATTCTAAGTTCCCTAGTGGTCAAGACTAGTGAACAGTATGTTTGTAACCTCCTGGGTGGTCTATGGTAGGTAAAAGGCTAATTTACGTTCCCAGGTGGTCTAAGGTATTAAAGAGTTTGATTGTAAGTTCCCTGGTGGTCTAGGGTAGTGAAAAGGCTCATTTAAGTTTCCTGGTAATGTCGGTAGTGAAAGGTTAATTTTTTTTCCCCAGGTGGTTTAGGGTGAAAAGTTTTATTTAAGTTCCCTGGTGCTCAAAGGCAGTGAAAAGGTTAATCTACGCTCCCTGGTGGTCTTGAGAAGTGAAAATAACAATAGTGTGGTGCAAAGCAGGTAATGGGCTTAATTCTACATTCCCTGGTGGTCTAACGGCAGTCAAGGGGTCAATGGTAATTTCAGGTGTCCCTGAGGGCCACCCCTTAAAACAAGCCCCTGTTCATGGGAGTGAATGAACCTTGGGTGTATCTGATGAGATAAGGCGGGGAGCTGCCCAATTTCACGCTGTCCTTTTGGAAGGTGATGGACGCCGGCCCCGCCGTCTCCCTGTCTTATGGCCCTTGAGTGCAGGGCGTATTGACGGACACTAGACCCTCCAAGAAAATAGAGGCACCAGTATGATACGGTGGCGCCGGCGCAGGCGTGTATGTATCACAGGAATCTATATATCCACCAGGAATACATCACATCTCGTCAGTTCTGCCACTTGAGGATATGACTGTGAGCAGATGATGCAAATGGCTTCTCTTTGATCTAGAGAAAGGCTGGGAAATCTTACTTCAAAAGCAAAAATAAAGAACTAATACAAATGTGTGATTCAGCTCTTGAGTGTATCAAATGCAGACAAGCCTAGCCATAAATGCAAGATTAGCCCCATGCCTGCCGCAGAGGGCAGGTTATCTGACTACTATGGGACCTCTGGTAGGAAGAAGACCAGAAATGAACTGGTTCTGGTTTGCTACCGTCTGCTACCACTAGGGGGAGCTCACTGCATACTGATCTATAGACCTCCCATTGAGTTCAATACTATATATCCATGTACGGTGAGCTCCCCCTAGTGGTGACTGCAGGAGGCCTAAATGATAACATTCGTAAAGCCCCCTGACCAAATTTACCATGAAATGAAGGTGTGCAGAACGTTGGGATTATAACTTTACATAACATTTGGTGGAGCTGTCATTTTACAATGAGCTGCTATAATTTCTGTGCACTTCCCGGGGCAACGTGCAACTTTCTAATCTGTGACGTCACCGGCTTCTGCATCATTCATGGGTCTCACAGGGAGGGAACAGTGTAAGACCATATCTTGGGCATCTCCGGGGGTATACAATATATTGGACAGGCCTTAGAAGTGGGACCTTTGCAGTGCATTATCAGTCCCTGCTGCGGGGGGCACCACATCAATCGTAATCTTTAATGTATACCAAGTTTATTATGACACTGCGCAGTACTGTTATTTGGTCACCGTATGTTGGCATTTGGGCACTGTATGGCGGTATTGTGCGGCACTGCTGCTTAGGCACTGTACGGTATATTATTTGACAATGTATTGAGGTGGCGACACTCTATAACAGGCATGCTCAACCTGTGGCCCTCCAGGTGTTGCAAAACTACAATTCCCAGCATGCCCTAATAGCTGTAGGCTGTCCAGGCATGCTGGGAGTTGTAGTTTTTCAACAGCTGGAGGGCCGCAGGTTGAGCATCCCTGCTCTATAGCATTACTATTTTGGTGACTGTGTTGCGGTGTGTTGTACTGTTCATGCTGTATGGCGCTTATACTTGAGCGCTTTATGGTACGTATTTGTAGTCCTTAAAAAAATGTCCCTCGCTGCGGTATGGGTCAACATTCAGGCCTGGGCATGCTGGGATTTGTAGTGCGGGGTAATACAGCGGTTGCCTGGGAAAGTCTGGGCCGGACGTCAGACCTGTGGATCCTTGAGGAAAACGAATTCTTTAGGACAATGCTGAGAGTGGGGTGACGCGCTGAGTCCCCTCCTCCCATATAGGATGGCATCAGCGCTGCTGGGTGAGGACGTGGCACAGTCACGATAGTTCACATTGTGCAGCCAGAGCAGGACATTGGGGGCATTCTTCGAAGTAAAAGCGCCCTTCATCTGGAAACTAGGACTCCATGTACCAGAGAGCGGGGGCTGAGGGAGAGAGATTGTATTCTTCATTCTCATTATCAGATCCTTTTAACCCTTTCATAGGTGCAGGGTTAAAAATAAAAAATAAAATGAAGGACTTATCCAGGAGTGCACAAAAATGGCTGGAAAATTAAGGAGTTGGTCAGAAAAAAAAAAAAGACTCCTTTCTTCCAAAAACAGCGCCACACCTGTCCTCAGGCCGTGTGCGGTACTGCAGTTCACTTTACTACAGCTGCAATACCAGATGCAACCCATGGACAAGTGGGGCTCTTTTTGGAAGAAAGAAGCCATGCTTTTCTGATCCTGGACAAGACCTTTAAATCGTTACAATAAAAAAGCAAAAATGTTAATCGAGGGCAAAATAATCAAGAAGCCATTACTGGAAAAATTCAGAATGGAATCACCTAGAAAGTGATGGCTAACTGATGAAGGGGAGAAGGAGCACGTGGTGTAGGTTCGCTCTCAGGCTGATTAGACATTCCAAGCAAGTGTTCCATTTCCCTGCAGCGCCTCCGCAGGAGAAATGAAGAATTACCCCAAATTTTTTATTTATTTAATTTTATGGATTGTCTGTGTCTTCCTCTGACGTGCCAGGCCCTTCACAGAGAACGACGCTGTTTGTAGCCACTCTCCCTCCGAATGTCCTAATGGGCTATGGCAGGGGTGAGCGACTCCCATCATGCACACTTGTTTGGCTGTTCTCTGAACTCCTACAGAAGTGAAAGGAGCACGCTGGGAGTTGTAGTTTCATAACAGCTGGAGTGCCGAAGTTTGCTGACCCCTTGGCTATGGGATAATGGGTTTCGAATTATGGGTTAAATTATGTGATTGGTAGCGTTGCAATGGTGAGTGTCCATGGATGCACCATGACCCGCTCCTCATATGAGAAGGTGAAGCCGGTCTTTCTAGGACTTTCCTAACTCCACCCCAAATCCTCTGTGGATGTGCTATGGGAACTGAGCGCTATCATCTGTTTATGTCTGCCGCTTGCAGACACGGAAAGTGTCCTTGTCACACACAGGTCTGGGGTGATGCAGACATTGTGCAGGGACGGAGACAAGTCTCACAATCAGATACCGGACTCACTATCAGCACATTTTAAGTATAACTCTATATAATATATGTTTAGGTCCAATATCCTGCACTGATCAACTTAATAATATATCTTTACAGCCGTCAGAGCTCCTTTTTCTGATACACAGCTCCAAACCCCCTGCATAGACATGGAATGAAAATGCTAAAATTTTGTTGGCTTGCTCTACCACTAGGGGGAGCTCACTGCATACAGATTATGCAGCCACCACTAGGGGGAGCTCACTACATACAGATTATACAGCCACCACTAGGGGGAGCTCACTACATACAGATTATACAGCCACCACTAGGGGGAGCTCACTGCATACAGATTATACAGCCACCACTAGGGGGAGCTCACTGCATACAGATTATACAGCCACCACTAGGGGGAGCTCACTACATACAGATATGCACAGCTATGTCTAGGCAGGGGAATTGAGTCTTTGTATCAGTAAAAAATAAAATAAAAATTCTAAACACAAAAGGAAAGGATGTTCAGAGTCATTTATCAAGAATCCATTGAAAAATTGCAATGTTGCAGCTGCAAATAATGTCTTTAGTTCTGGAGGACCCGGCATGTCCATGTATTAGGCGCAACGCAAAATACGGATGCGGTCAGTGTGCCACCAACTTTTTAATTTTTTTTACGAACCCATTGACTTCAATGGATCCGTGGTCCACATTTTGCAGACAATGTTCTTTCTTCTTGGGGAATGGACATACGTATGCGGAAAGCACACGGATGATGCTTTCCGCATGTCCATGTTCTATGCTTGCCGCAAAAGTCATTGAGGTTAACGGGTCTGCAATAAATTTCGGATGCAAAATGGACGATATCCATATTTTGCAGGTCCGCGATTTGCAGACCACAAAAAAACGGATACGGTCATGTGTATGCGGTCTTACACAGACAGCCCATTGATTTTAATGGCCAAGGTGTAATACTTCATTTCTCCTCTGGTGGTGCTGTAGAGTAATCGAACGCTCGCTGCTAAATTCCTAACCTTAGATCACATCTGATCGATGTGGATCAAAATACACAGATAAAATTAAAAAACGACTTCATTAGGGATTTATTTTCAACGTGTTGTTGTCTTTTTATTTTTTTAAATCTTTTTAATTATTTCACATGGGGCGAATGGCTTACGGTTTCTTGTGGCTCATTTTGTCACCGCGGACATCAAAGGCAATTTAAAGGCTTTGAAAACTGATAATAATATTAAAGGGTTTCCGCGGGGGGAGAGGGGGTGTCTGACGGGAGCCGCCTGGAGCCGTCGGGGCTGCACTAATTGGTAAATGTACAACAGGTTCTGGAGGACGAACCTCAGGGTCGTTAATGAGCGCCCGGCAGTGAAACGGTTAACAGAAAACGTAATATGAAACAGAAGGCGTAGAGGCGGTGTCACAATGGGATCTAGCGGGTCCTGTAAACATTAGAACAGATTTTAGCGTAAGAAAGAAAAACTGATTTCCTCCCTGAGATCTGAGGAATTTATTAAGCATTTGTGAGATTTTCATTTTAACATTTGCCGTAAGCAAAACATAAAGGATTAAACGTAAAGGATTAGCGCCAGGTCATCCATATTTAATAGGTGGGGGTCCAACCCCTAGCACCCCCAATGATCAGCTGTTGGAAGGGGCGGTCTACACACAGCACATGCAGGACAGCGCCGTCAATTGTGTAGTGGTCGTGATTGGAATTGCAACTCAATCCTATTCACTTGAATGGGAATGAGATGCACCAAGGCCAAATGACCGATGGACGTGACTTCTGAGGCCAAGGAAGAGGCCGCAACACCCCTTCCAGCAGCTGATTAGCCGGGTGCAGGGAGTAAGACCCCCGCTACTATTGGCGACCTATCCAGTGGCCACTTGAGCTGCACTAAGGCCTCATGCACACGGCCGTAGCCTGTTTTGCGGTCCGCAAATTGCAGATCAAATTGCAAAACACGGATACTGGCCGTGTGGAACGTCCGGCCCATAATAGAACTTATCAGAATTTTTGCAGAGACATGGATGCAGACAGCACACAGTGAGATGTCCGCATCTTTGGCGGCCCCGTTGCAGATAGGATGCCGAAAAAAATATACGTTTCTGTGCATGAGGCCTTAGACCTCATTAACACATACGTGGACCACGGTCCGTGAAAACCCGTCCTGCTGAGTGCAAGAGCGCACGGCGTCATTGGTTGCTATGACGCTGTGCGCTTCGTGCCGCTGTACAGTAATACACTCGTATAGATCATGCGGCACGAAGCGCACGGCGTCATAGCAACCAATGACGCCGTGCGCTATTGCACTCAGCAGGACGGGTTTTTACGGACCGCGGTCCACGGATGTGTGAATGAGGCCTGAGAGTGTGTGTGTTCATATGACCATGTCCGCTTTACGGACTGCAAGCCGCGGATCCACAAAACACGGCACCCGATATCGCGGCGCATACCTATTGACTTCAATGAGTCCGCAATCTGCAAGATGCAGCCAAAGATAGGACATGTCCTATCTTTCGCGGCACGGAGGCACAAGGAAGACCTTTGCCGATACGTGGTTTTTCAGAATACAAAATGGAGACGGTCGTGTGAATACGCCCTTACAGTCAAGTCTTCATTTCTGATCTGCGTTGCACAGGCAGCAAAAGACGGGATGGTGTAATCAAAGACAACAGGTCCCATGCCCGCACGGGCACCGTCTCTGCACCTGTCCTTCTCCAGGGGGATATCTGCCTCCAGTCTGGGGTCTCGGGAGAAAAAAGCGATTATCTGTTCTGATGACATCAACCCTTTAATAAATTGTACCGCTCCCCGCGCCGCACAAGCTGCGATTCCTGACATGTATACCGATGGCAGAGAGCCAGCTCCTCCAGCATCATAATCATATGGCACTGTACCCAGGCCGCCCGCCTCCGGTCTGCTGAGACCGATCTCCCACTGCGGTATCATCACTGGTACAACTGCTGATCAGGAGCCTGGAAAAGCTGGGTGATCACCCTCTGAGAGCAGGAATGGTCGCCGTTCTAAGGCTACTTTCACACTTGCGTTGTTGTTTTCCGGTATTGAGAGGATCTGAATACCGTGAAAAAATAAATGTTTCCGTTTAGCCCTCATGCATTCTGAATGGAAAGAGATCCGTTTTTGCAGCGTTCCATTTTGTGACCGGACACAAAAAAACGCTGCAAGCTATGGTTTTGTGTCCGGTCATAAAAATCGGGTTAAAAAAACGGATCTGGCACTAAAAACAACGTATAAATTTTTTTATGTAGCATAAAAAAACAGATCCGTCACCTATTGACTTTTCAATGTATTTAGTGATCCGTTTTTTCCCGCTTTGAATTCACACAAACGGATGCATCCTGATGTGCAAAATCAAAAAGGGATCCGTTTAATTCCGGTATTGAGATCCTTTTGCCGGAATTACCAACGCAAATGTGAAAGCAGCCTAACATATGCATAACCTTAGGATGTCACGTAGCGCGTGTCATGTCATGTGTCGTGCTAAATGCAACTTTCTCTAGTTTGTTACAATGTATCAGTCTGGAGTTCAGCCAGTTTAGCTCACACAGAATGGGATACAATTGCAGCAAACTCTCAGCTGTGATACGTTTTAGGTCTGTTTTTAGCCTTAGGATTTAAGCTAGAATGTGCTCAGTTATCGACAGCAAGCAGAGATCTTGAAAATGTTTAAGAACTGAAAGACAAATGATATTTCAGATATGGATACATTTCCTAATATATCTTTATTTCAGTCGTTGCTCAGTTTTTCGGATACAGAGCTCTAAATCCCCTGCCTAGAGGTAAATGATAAAATTCTGTCTTCCTGCAGCCACCACCAGGGGGAGCGTGGGAGCTTACTGCATACTGCAATAATCACATAGGCTGCAGTTGGTTCCTCAACTCCCTCTAGTGGTTGCTGCAGGGATAACATAATGAATTACCATTTCCTACAAATTTCGGAGGACATCGACCTCATCAGTTCCTTTCTCGGTTTGATCTTGTCCATGACGCCTGTGAGGTTATGCGTCTGATGGGTCAGTAGTTTTTGGCGCTGTAGTCAAGTGTTCTTTGGCCGTGTCCATGTTTTCTCAGATGCTTCACATTAATACAATGAGACCTTCCTAACAATCGCAGGCCGTAAATTTTACGCTAAATAAGTCGAATCTCACGTGAGATTGTGGTCACGTTCTCATCAGGGCTCTGACGTGGCTCCACAGCTGAAATACTTCTCTGTAATCCTTAATAGGAACAGAATTCAGTTCTTGGCCTCCTAACAGTAGCTGAGGATCAACTTAGAAAATCATGGCTGCATTCCTTCAGAAACAGCGCCACCCCTGTCCACTGGTTATGTCTAGCATTGCAGCTCCCTTCAAGTGAATGGTGCTAATCTGCAATACCACAAACAACCTGTGGTCTGGGGTGGCGCTGTTTGGGGCACAAAGCGGCCACTGGACAAAGCCTTTTAAAGGGGCCCTCCGGGATTTACATATTGATGACCTATCAGGGAAGAATGAAAAGAATAGGATCCCCAGCAGCACAGAGTATTTCAGGATACCAGTGTGCCAGTGTTTATAGGGGGAAGCAGCCACTTAAAATGATTGCACTACTGCGGTAGAATTGAGAAGGTTTATGAAGGCAATGGTAGCCCCAGCAGCACAGAGTATATCAGGAGACAAGCATGTTTATAATAGGCTGTCCAGTCTTGTGATCATGTTATTAATGACGTGTGTTGGGGGCATACGACACTGCGGGGGGCTCTGGACGGACAGTGCAGCGGGCTGACACACGACACGCAGTCACGCACGTAGGAAATTGTGCTGGGCAAACTTTGTACCTCTTTGGCCATTCATTTACAGTAATAGGAGCGAGATGAAGGCGCCAAAGATCATGTGACCGCTGCTCCCCATCCACCGAAAAGTGAGGTCACCCGTAGATATAAATGATATGGATAAAAACACACACATCATATACTGGTCTGCTGTTATCTTTATTGTCACTGGTTCTCCCAAAGCTGCAGCGAGGATGAGGTCAGGTCTATTCTGAGACACAATCTCCCTCCTCATGCGTGGGATTCCCAACAGATAATTAACTGCAAATATCTCATCACACCCAGCCCAACCAGAATAGTGAGTGCAGCTCTGGAGTATAATACAGGATGTAACTCAGGATCAGTACAGGATCAGTAATGTATGTACACAGTGACTGCACCAGCAGAATAGGGAGTGCAGCTCTGGAGTATAATACAGGATCAGTACAGGATAAGCAATGTATGTACACGGTGACTGCACCAGCAGAATAGGGAGTGCAGCTCTGGAGTATAATACAGGATCAGTACAGGATAAGTAATGTATGTACACAGTGACTGCACCAGCAGAATAGTGAGTGCAGCTCTGGAGTATAATACAGGATGTAACTCAGGATCAGTACAGGATAAGTAATGTATGTACACAGTGACTGCACCAGCAGAATAGTGAGTGCAGCTCTGGAGTATAATACAGGATGTAACTCGGGATCAGTACAGGATAAGTAATGTATGTACACAGTGACTGCACCAGCAGAATAGTGAGTGCAGCTCTGGAATGTAATACAGGATCAGTACAGGATAATGTAATGTATGTAAACAGTGACTCCACCAGCAGAATAGTGAGTGCAGCTCTGAGTATAATACAGGATGTAACTCAGGATCAGTACAGGATAAGTAATGTAATATATGTACACAGTGACTGCACCAGCAGAATAGTGAGTGCAGCTCTGGAGTATAATACAGAATGTAACTCAGGATCAGTACAGGATAAGTAATGTATGTACACAGTGACTGCACCAGCAGAATAGCGAGTGCAGCTCTGGAGTATAATACATGATGTAACTCAGTATAAGTAATGTATGTACACAGTGACTGCACCAGCAGAATAGTGAGTGCAGCTCTGGAGTATAATACAGGACGTAACTCAGGATCAGTACAGGATAAGTAATGTATGTACACAGTGACTGCACCAGCAGAATAGTGAGTGCAGCTCTGGAGTATAATACAGGATGTAACTCAGGATCAGTACAGGATAAGTAATGTATGTACACAGTGACTGCACCAGCAGAATAGTGAGTGCAGCTCTGGAGTATAATACAGGATGTAACTCAGGATCAGTACAGGATAAGTAATGTATGTACTCAGTGACTGCACCAGTAGAATAGTGAGTGCAGCTCTGGAGTATAATACAGGATGCATCTCAGCATCAGTACAGGATAAGTAATGTATGTACACAGTGACTGCACCAGTAGAATAGTGAGTGCAGCTCTGGAGTATAATACAGGATGTAACTCAGGATCAGTACAGGATAAGTAATGACTGCACCTACAAAAGTAGTGTAACTAGATTAGTAAATGTCCCCAGTAATCCATAAATCTATAGGAAGGTGACTGCCACTTGGTGTTACCGTCTCAAGACACGGTGAAGTCTTCAACTTTTCCTTGATCAGTAGTATTATTGCTATGGAAGAGATTTACCAAAGGTCACACATACAATGTTTATGGGGTTTTTTAATGCTAAAAAAGAGGCGCAGGGAGATGATAAATCTCCCCCTTTGTCTCCTGCAAGTTCTGTAGATCACTGAGGACTTGTGGACTTCATTCCTGCTGATGACATCAGCAGAGATTGGAGAGGTGGCGGAGTGTGCACTGAACTTTCACTGCTAAGGTCTCCCAGTGCATGTGGAGATAGACCTTTATCTACCGCAGAGTCCATAGATGGTAAGATCCAGGAGATCACATTCCACAACTTTATAGCCTCATAATTCACTATTACCTATTAAAAGGGAAACATGCCGCCGACTGCTAATTTCAGCACATACCTGTAGACATGAGAAGACCGCAAGGAATTCCAGAACCGACAAACCCACCCAGAACATTAATACTAATGTTATACAGGAAAAAAGCAAACTGCGGTATTATAGTAGTTATATTCAGTGAAAATGTTCTTTTTATTAAGAAAGTAGCATAAGATACATACTACAACATCATGCAGCAACATGGGCAAGGTGATTGAAACGTACATCGTTTAGAACATACATGACAGCATGACAGACTATGGATATGGGCCCGAGCAGAGTTCTGTATACAAATAACAGGACAGTAAAGATATCCATTGTTCAGATACAGACAGCATAACCATATCTCATTGTGCTAGTATTATGTAACAGTTACATATGTACCCTTCGAATGTACAAAGGTCTTATAGCATGACTAGTGAACATAATATCACAATATAGTAGTTATATTCTTGTACATAGGAGCAGTATTATAGTAGTTATATTCTGTACATAGGAGGCAGTATTATAGTAGTTATATTCTTGTATATAGGAGACAGTATTATAGTAGTTATATTCTTGTACATAGGAGGCAGTATTATAGTAGTTATATTCTTGTACATAGGAGCAGTATTATAGTAGTTATATTCTTGTATATAGGAGACAGTATTATAGTAGTTATATTCTTGTACATAGGAGCAGTATTATAGTAGTTATATTCTTGTACATAGGAGCAGTATTATAGTAGTTATATTCTTGTACATAGGAGCAGTATTATAGTAGTTATATTCTGTACATAGGAGGCAGTATTATAGTAGTTATATTCTTGTATATAGGAGACAGTATTATAGTAGTTATATTCTTGTACATAGGAGGCAGTATTATAGTAGTTATATTCTTGTACATAGGAGCAGTATTATAGTAGTTATATTCTTGTATATAGGAGACAGTATTATAGTAGTTATATTCTTGTACATAGGAGCAGTATTATAGTAGTTATATTCTTGTACATAGGAGCAGTATTATAGTAGTTATATTCTTGTACATAGGAGCAGTATTATAGTAGTTATATTCTTGTACATAGGAGCAGTATTATAGTAGTTATATTCTTGTACATAGGAGCAGTATTATAGTAGTTATATTCTTGTACATAGGAGCAGTATTATAGTAGTTATATTCTTGTACTATAGGAGACAGTATTATAGTAGTTATATTCTTGTACATAGGAGCAGTATTATAGTAGTTATATTCTTGTACATAGGAGCAGTATTATAGTAGTTATATTCTGTACATAGGAGCAGTATTATAGTAGTTATATTCTTGTACATAGGAGCAGTATTATAGTAGTTATATTCTTGTACATAGGAGCAGGTATTATAGTAGTTATATTCTTGTACATAGGAGCAGTATTATAGTAGTTATATTCTTGTACATAGGAGGCAGTATTATAGTAGTTATATTCTTGTACATAGGAGGCAGTATTATAGTAGTTATATTCTTGTACATAGGAGCAGTATTATAGTAGTTATATCTTGTACATAGGAGCAGTATTATAGTAGTTATATTCTTGTACATAGGAGCAGTATTATAGTAGTTATATTCTGTACATAGGAGCGGTATTATAGTAGTTATATTCTGTACATAGGAGCAGTATTATAGTAGTTATATTCTTGTATATAGGAGACAGTATTATAGTAGTTATATTCTTGTACATAGGAGCAGTATTATAGTAGTTATATTCTTGTATATAGGAGACAGTATTATAGTAGTTATATTCTTGTACATAGGAGCAGTATTATAGTAGTTATATTCTTGTACATAGGAGCAGTATTATAGTAGTTATATTCTTGTACATAGGAGCAGTATTATAGTAGTTATATTCTTGTACATAGGAGCAGTATTATAGTAGTTATATTCTTGTATATAGGAGACAGTATTATAGTAGTTATATTCTTGTACATAGGAGCAGTATTATAGTAGTTATATTCTTGTACATAGGAGCAGTATTATAGTAGTTATATTCTTGTACATAGGAGCAGTATTATAGTAGTTATATTCTTGTAATAGGAGACAGTATTATAGTAGTTATATTCTTGTACATAGGAGACAGTATTATAGTAGTTATATTCTTGTACATAGGAGCAGTATTATAGTAGTTATATTCTGTATATAGGAGCAGTATTATAGTAGTTATATTCTGTACATAGGAGCAGTATTATAGTAGTTATATTCTTTGTCAATTATCTTTTTATTGAAAAGAAGCAGACAGCATGTATAAAAGTGACCCGCATTGAGGGCAAAAATTCACATGCACATCAAAGTATAGCAACAAGGGGGATAGGCACATCCCACAGATAGGCACATACGTTCCATACAATACCGACATTATACTAAGACATCTGTTCTTGCTTGCCCTATCCGACACGCGCCCATTGCATTAACATACATGTATATGAATGTCACTTAGTCTGCAGGGACATTTTATTTTTTTAGGTGAACAGCAAGGCAACTGGCCTTACTAAACAAACCAATCATAAACTGGATCTCTAGGCACATCTTGGAAAAAATATGATAATACTGTCTTGGGGGTAAGACATAGCGACACACGGTATCAGGGTCAAAGACCTTTATTGAGCTGTCGCAGTAGATGTTAGACGGTAGCGCAACCAAGGATCCCACAATTTGGCATGTTGATCATGTGTTCTAGCCTCCCAACTAGCCAACTCTTCGAGACGTTGGATGTGGTCTACTTTATTTACCCATTGCATAAAAGTAGGCGGATCTGTACTAAGCCACCTCTGGGGGATTATTAGCCTCGCGGCCTGGATTAGCTGTGTGGCCAAGCTGCGTTTTGAGGGGGAAAGGTCTTTAGTGGGGAGCCACAGTAGGACCAACTCGGGAGACAAAGGCATCACCTTGTGCATAATCAAATTAATGGTTTTGGATACTGTATCCCAGAAAGGCTGAATCTTAGGACATGACCAGAAAATATGTGAGAGCGTACCCTCCCCAGTCTTACATCTCCAGCAGCGGTCACTAGGGCTAAGACCTCTAAGGGAAAGCTGCTTAGGAGTCATGTACCACTGGGTAAGCACCTTAAAGGAATGTTCTTGAATCTTGACACACCTGGAAAAGCCATGCGAATGTGCGTATAGGCGAAGAACGTCTGTCTCCGAGAAGGTCCTACCTAACTCTGTTTCCCAGGTTCTCAAGAATGAAGGGACATCAGTAGAATTGGGTACATTCAAACCTAAATAAAATAGAGAGATCACTCTTTTATGCGGAGAGCTGGAGGTCAAAATTTTTTCGAACCATGTCAGTTCTCGTTCATGAGCCAGGGTCCCTAGCAGGATCTTACTAACTGACTTAATGTCAGCCAGTCCCAAAAAATTGCAGGACCGCACAGCCAGACGCAGGGGGTGTTCAGCAGCCAATTTACTTAAGGCATCCTCCAAGAGCGTCTTAACAGTGAAACTCCTAAGGGCATTCCACGCTGAGGAAGTCCTCACTAACCTAGGTCTCGCAGCATAAGGGGCTAAATCTGCAGGCATGACTAGTGAGGGGTTACCCAGTAGTTTGCCGTCTTTGTTAAGTTGCTTAATCACCAGACTCGTTCCTTTAAGCAGCGTATGGTTATGTAAGGATGCGGTGGGTAGACCCCACAGTGCGGCCCTCTGCGGTTGAGAAAGTTGGAGTATCTCCAGGTCAGTGCCCAGTGTAGAGTAATTAGGGACGTGGAGTTGCATCCACCGTCTAAGATGGATCGCCTGGTAGTATAGCTGTACGTCTGGCAGAGCAAACCCACCCTGAGTCCTCCTCAAAATCAATCTGCTATGTGCTATCCTGGCTCCCCTCCCTCCCCACAGGTAAGTAGAAAACAACCTTCGCATCTGCGTAAAAAACGAAGAGGGAAGGAAGACAGGCAGCATCTGCATGACATAGAGTATCTTAGGTAGTACAAAGGCCTTCAGCAAATTCTTTCTCCCCATCCAGGAAGTGTATGGAATGCGAAGGGAGCCCAATAAGCGCTGCACCTCAGCCAATAGGGGTGTATAATTCAGCCGAAAAATATTGCTTGGGTCAGCCGGGATCTTAACCCCCAAGTACGTAATGTGGGAAGTCTGCCATATGAAGGGTGTCTTGGCCTTAAGGGAGGACACACTTTTTAGTGGGGCTGTAATATTCATGGCCTCCGACTTGGTATAATTTACCTTATAGTTGGAGACCTTGCCGAACAATTCAAATAGAGATAGGAGATGCGGGAAGGCCTCGACCGGGTTAGAGACCATTACTAAAAGATCATCGGCGTACGCAACATTGGTATACTCAACTGTATCATTCCTGGCCCTGACACCTCGAATACCAGGATGATCTCTGATAGCTTGCAGGAGGGTCTCCATCACTAATATATACAGGGCGGGGGATAGTGGGCAGCCTTGACGGGTGCCATTATGTATAGGAAAGGAGGGTGATAAAGTGCCATTTACTCTAATTTTAGCACTCGGGTTGGTATATAAGGTCGTAACGGCCCTTTGAAATTGTTCGGGGATCCCAAACCTCTGCAATGCCATCCGCATGAACCTCCAGCTCACCCGGTCGAAGGCCTTCTCCGCATCAACACTCAGGAAAGTCAGAGGTGTACCTTGCTTTTTTGCCCACTGAATGGCCGTGACGACTCTGCAGGAGTTATGGTTCCCCTCTCTTCCTGGCACAAAGCCCGCCTGATCCTGGTGAATCAGTTTAGGGAGGAAGGAGCTGAGGCGAGAGGCCAAGATCTTAGCCCAGATCTTAACATCGACATTCAGGAGAGATATGGGCCTGTAACTCCCGCAGAGCGTGTGGTCCTTCCCAGGTTTAGGCAAGATAGTCACTGTAGCTTCTAAAGATTGGGTAGGGAGGCGTCCACCTGCGAGAAGAGAATTACACCAAGTCGTGAGTTGAGGACTCAAAATACTAGTAAATTTCCTATAGTACCCCACCGGAAATCCGTCCGGACCCGGGCACTTCCCCATGGGCATTGATTTCAGAACATAGTAGTTATATTCTTGTACATAGGAGCAGTATTATAGTAGTTATATTCTTGTACATAGGAGCGGTATTAAAGTAGTTATATTCTTGTACATAGGGGCAGTATTATAGTAGTTATATTCTTGTACATAGGAGGCAGTATTATAGTAGTTATATTCTTGTACATAGGAGCAGTATTATAGTAGTTATATCCTTGTACACAGGAGCGGTATTTTAGTAGTTATATTCTTGTACATAGGAGCAGTATTATAGTAGTTATATTCTGTACATAGGAGCAGTACTATAGTAGTTATATTCTTGTATATAGGAGCAGTATTATAGTAGTTATATTCTTGTACATAGGAGCAGTATTATAGTAGTTATATTCTTGTACATAGGAGCGGTATTATAGTAGTTATATTCTTGTACATAGGAGCGGTATTATAGTAGTTATATTCTTGTACATAGGGGCGGTATTATAGTAGTTATATTCTTGTACATAGGAGGCAGTATTATAGTAGTTATATTCTTGTACATAGGAGCAGTATTATAGTAGTTATATCCTTGTACACAGGAGCGGTATTTTAGTAGTTATATTCTTGTACATAGGAGCGGTATTATAGTAGTTATATTCTGTACATAGGAGCGGTATTATAGTAGTTATATTCTGTACATAGGAGCGGTATTATAGTAGTTATATTCTTGTACATAGGAGCGGTATTATAGTAGTTATATTCTTGTACATAGTAGCGGTATTATAGTAGTTATATTCTTGTACATAGGAGGCAGTATTATAGTAGTTATATTCTTGTACATATGAGCAGTATTATAGTAGTTATATTCTTGTACATAGGAGCAGTATTATAGTAGTTATATTCTTGTACATAGGAGCAGTGTTATAGTAGTTATATTCTTGTACATAGGAGCAGTATTATAGTAGTTATATTCTTGTACATAGGAGCAGTATTATAGTAGTTATATTCTTGTATATAGGAGACAGTATTATAGTAGTTATATTCTTGTACATAGGAGCAGTATTATAGTAGTTATATTCTTGTATATAGGAGACAGTATTATAGTAGTTATATTCTTGTACATAGGAGCAGTATTATAGTAGTTATATTCTGTACATAGGAGCAGTATTATAGTAGTTATATTCTTGTACATAGGAGCAGTATTATAGTAGTTATATTCTTGTACATAGGAGCAGTATTATAGTAGTTATATTCTTGTACATAGGAGCGGTATTATAGTAGTTATATTCTTGTACATAGGAGCGGTATTATAGTAGTTATATTCTTGTACATAGGAGCGGTATTATAGTAGTTATATTCTTGTACATAGGGGCAGTATTATAGTAGTTATATTCTTGTACATAGGAGGCAGTATTATAGTAGTTATATTCTTGTACATAGGAGCAGTATTATAGTAGTTATATCCTTGTACACAGGAGCGGTATTTTAGTAGTTATATTCTTGTACATAGGAGCGGTATTATAGTAGTTATATTCTGTACATAGGAGCAGTATTATAGTAGTTATATTCTGTACATAGGAGCAGTATTATAGTAGTTATATTCTTGTACATAGGAGCGGTATTATAGTAGTTATATTCTTGTACATAGTAGCGGTATTATAGTAGTTATATTCTTGTACATAGGAGGCAGTATTATAGTAGTTATATTCTTGTACATATGAGCAGTATTATAGTAGTTACATTCTTGTACATAGGAGCAGTATTATAGTAGTTATATTCTTGTACATAGGATCAGTATTATAGTAGTTATATTCTGTAAATAGGAGCAGTATTATAGTAGTTATATTCTTGTACATAGGAGCAGTATTATAGTAGTTATATTCTTGTACATAGGAGCAGTATTATAGTAGTTATATTCTTGTACATAGGAGCAGTATTATAGTAGTTATATTCTTGTACATAGGAGCAGTATTATAGTAGTTATATTCTTGTACATAGGAGCAGTATTATAGTAGTTATATTCTTGTACATAGGAGGCAGTATTATAGTAGCATTATAGTAGTTATATTCTTGTACATAGGAGCAGCATTATAGTAGTTATATTCTTGTACATAGGGGCAGTATTATAGTATAGTTTTATACATGTGGGGCAATAATATAGCAGTTATAGTCAACATAAGGAGTGCTGGGAGATTTATACAAGACCTAATTCTGTTGATATTTTTACAGAGTTGAGTCTCATAACCAGAATGAGGTGACCCATTGGCCTCTATAGAAGGACTAGTATTGAACAGATACCAGCAGTATTATAATGACTGGCGCTGCTTACTGTAACAACATTTGGGCTCTGAGTTTGGAAACAGACTGTAATAGCCAGGCCCAGCTGTTTACAACGCAGCAGAGCCAAGACTGCAATGTGCACTGTGCTGGTCCACGTGTTCCCGCACAGCACTTTGACGGCGCGCCAAGTTCTGCCCCAGCATCGTCACATCTGCAAGTCTGATTTACACACAAATGTATTGCAAAATCTCCGGTTCTTGAGTCATTATTGACTTCTATTTTTAACTCAAAATGTGCTGCAATGTAAAACCCGCACCCTTTTGGTTCTGTTCCAAGGAAAGTTGGGGCATCATTGTATCCCCCACAGGGTTTGTTGCCCAGTTCCTAAATGTCAAAGCTACCCAGTATAGCATGCTAAATCCGTATATCTCTGTATATCCCGTGGGAGAAAGAATCAGTGTCATGGAGACAACCATAGGACTCCCTTTTATGTGGAATGCTTCACAATCAGTAAAAGTTCTTAAAGAGGCCGGACCTGTCATCTCTCCTTAAAGTGACACTGTACTTTGGGAAAACTTTTGATATGTCATAGCTATGTATAAAAAGTTTTGATGCCTGCCGATTACTGAAATGAGGAGAGAGAAGAGGGATGGATTAAGGGCTCATGCAGACGAACGTATATTCCGTGTCCGTTGTTGGGTCCGCAAAAAAACACCTGGAGGTTACTCCGTGTGCATTCTGTTTCTGTATGTCCGTATTTCCGTTCTGCAAAAAAATTGAAACATGTCCTATCTTATTGCGGACCTTATAAAGTGAATGGGTCCGCAACCTGCTGCGGCTGCCCCACGGTTGGTGTTCGTGCATTGCGGCCCGCAGCAGTTCGTGTGCAGGAGGCCTTACCCTAAGTTCACACCTGAGCGTTTTACAGCGCGTTCAAACGCGCTGTAAAACGCTCAACACGTGAAAACCAATGCTTCTCTATGGCCCTGGTTCACACTTGACGCATAAACAAGTTCTTGAGCTTTTTTTGGGGCGTTTGTCGCGCGTTTTGGCCCATAGACTCATTGGACAACACTGCAGTCAATCACACAAACGCGCGTTTACTATTGCAAAAAACGCGCATTAAAACGCGCGACAAATACGCGCGTAAAACGCGCTTCTCAGAAACGCTCAGGTGTGAACCCAGGGTTAAGGCTCATGCATACAACCGCATAATATTTATCTGTAGAAAGGGTTAACGGCCGCATTCAGCACCTGATCCGTGCAGTACATTGGGCTCGTTGGCGTTCCAGTACATTTCCGTAGTGTCATCCTGAATTTTCGCAGTTCCAGGGGAGTGAAAGACATTCCGCCGGTGCCAATCTGAGCCCATGTTTTCTTTTTGCCATGGGATAGATGTCATCACGCGAGCGCGGCGTCTGACCTTTTCCCTGACACTTATAGCTCCAGCGGAGGAAACTTTCCAAGTCCTACACACAGGCGACAGCAGCTCCACTCCCATCATCCTACATTAGGCCGGGGCTTCCCTCTCACATGACAAATGACGAAAAAAATATCCATAATAGCTCATTGTTGGGCTCATAAATAGATCGCACAAACGTCCTGGAACGTTAACCCTTTGAGCTCCAATCATACTGCCGGCTAGGCTGAGGAGACTGAGTGAGAATGTTACCGATCTAGTAGATTAGGTAAAGCCACTTTAAAACCTTGTGCATTAAGGGGTCGCCTGGTTCATGAGCGTCTATGTAAAGAGTGTTTCTCGTGATTTCAATAAAAATGGCGCAACGCCTAATTCTACCTGCGGAGGCGCTGCAGGGAAGTGGGCCACTTGCTGACAGATTTTCCCACAGATGATAGGTGATTGTTGTGATTAGTAGTAATGGTGCTCCATATCTCACTATAGGGCTGTATACATAATTCTGGTGCTCCATATCTCACTATAGGGCTGTATATACAATTCAGGTGCTCCATATCTCACTATAGGGCTGTATACATAATTCTGGTGCTCCATATCTCACTATAGGGCTGTATATATAATTCAGGTGCTCCATATCTCACTATAGGGCTGTATATACAATTCTGGTGCTCCATATCTCACTATAGGGCTGTATATATAATTCAGGTGCTCCATATCTCACTATAGGGCTGTATATACAATTCTGGTGCTCCATATCTCACTATAGGGCTGTATATATTATTCTGGTGCTCCATATCTCACTATAGGGCTGTATATATTATTCTGGTGCTCCATATCTCACTATAGGGCTGTATACATAATTCTGGTGCTCCATATCTCACTATAGGGCTGTATATACAATTCTGGTGCTCCATATCACACTATAGGGCTGTATATACAATTCTGGTGCTCCATATCTCACTATAGGGCTGTATATATAATTCAGGTGCTCCATATCTCACTATAGGGCTGTATATACAATTTAGGTGCTCCATATCTCACTATAGGGCTGTATATATTATTCTGGTGCTCCATATCTCACTATAGGGCTGTATATATAATTCAGGTGCTCCATATCTCACTATAGGGCTGTATATATAATTCTGGTGCTCCATATCTCACTATAGGGCTGTATATATAATTCTGGTGCTCCATATCTCACTATAGGGCTGTATATACAATTCTGGTGCTCCATATCTCACTATAGGGCTGTATATATTATTCAGGTGCTCCATATCTCACTATAGGGCTGTATATACAATTTAGGTGCTCCATATCTCACTATAGGGCTGTATATATTATTCTGGTGCTCCATATCTCACTATAGGGCTGTATATATAATTCAGGTGCTCCATATCTCACTATAGGGCTGTATATATAATTCAGGTGCTCCATATCTCACTATAGGGCTGTATATATTATTCTGGTGCTCCATATCTCACTATAGGGCTGTATATATAATTCTGGTGCTCCATATCTCACTATAGGGCTGTATATATTATTCTGGTGCTCCATATCTCACTATAGGGCTGTATATATAATTCAGGTGCTCCATATCTCACTATAGGGCTGTATATACAATTCTGGTGCTCCATATCTCACTATAGGGCTGTATATATAATACAGGTGCTCCATATCTCACTATAGGGCTGTATATACAATTCAGGTGCTCCATATCTCACTATAGGGCTGTATATATTATTCTGGTGCTCCATATCTCACTATAGGGCTGTATATATAATTCTGGTGCTCCATATCTCACTATAGGGCTGTATATACAATTCTGGTGCTCCATATCTCACTATAGGGCTGTATATATAATACAGGTGCTCCATATCTCACTATAGGGCTGTATATACAATTCAGGTGCTCCATATCTCACTATAGGGCTGTATATATAATTCAGGTGCTCCATATCTCACTATAGGGCTGTATATGTAATTCAGGTGCTCCATATCTCACTATAGGGCTGTATATATTATTCTGGTGCTCCATATCTCACTATAGGGCTGTATATACAATTCTGGTGCTCCATATCTCACTATAGGGCTGTATATATAATACAGGTGCTCCATATCTCACTATAGGGCTGTATATACAATTCCGGTGCTCCATATCTCACTATAGGGCTGTATACATAATTCAGGTGCTCCATATCTCACTATAGGGCTGTATATATAATTCAGGTGCTCCATATCTCACTATAGGGCTGTATATATTATTCTGGTGCTCCATAACTCACTATAGGGCTGTATATACAATTCAGGTGCTCCATATCTCACTATAGGGCTGTATATACAATTCTGGTGCTCCATATCTCACTATAGGGCTGTATATATAATTCTGGTGCTCCATATCTCACTATAGGGCTGTATATACAATTCTGATGCTCCATATCTCACTATAGGGCTGTATATATAATTCTGGTGCTCCATATCTCACTATAGGGCTGTATATATAATTCAGGTGCTCCATATCTCACTATAGGGCTGTATACATAATTCTGGTGCTCCATATCTCACTTTAGGGCTGTATATATTATTCTGGTGCTCCATAACTCACTATAGGGCTGTATATACAATTCAGGTGCTCCATATCTCACTATAGGGCTGTATATATAATTCTGGTGCTCCATATCTCACTATAGGGCTGTATACATAATTCTGGTGCTCCATATCTCACTATAGGGCTGTATATACAATTCTGGTGCTCCATATCTCACTATAGGGCTGTATATATAATTCTGGTGCTCCATATCTCACTATAGGGCTGTATATATAATTCTGGTGCTCCATATCCCACTATAGGGCTGTATATACAATTCTGGTGCTCCATATCTCACTATAGGGCTGTATATATAATTCTGGTGCTCCATATCTCACTATAGGGCTGTATATATAATTCTGGTGCTCCATATCTCACTATAGGGCTGTATACATAATTCTGGTGCTCCATATCTCACTATAGGGCTGTATACATAATTCTGGTGCTCCATATCTCACTATAGGGCTGTATATACAATTACACATAAGGTCAAGCAGCTCTGTCCTATCGTCTGGTGGCCCCATCGCCCGCCGCTGTCTCCTAGGCAGTGTCACATCCTGGGGTGTCAGGCGTCACAAGGTTTATTTGCCATCCTCAAATACAGGAGGGTGTGGGAGGAAAGGGTTATGGGGTAAAGGCTAAAATGCATCACAAATACAAGCGTGCCCGATAGAGGAAGTTTTCGCTTCTTCCTCTTTCAGCGGCCATTTATTGGCGTAGCAGAGCGAGGCGTGGGAGTTAGTCATCCGGTACAACTCATGATGTCAAAATGTGGATTTATAGGATTTACATAGGACTGCAGGCAAATTTACAGCATTATTGCGATGTCAAAAAACATCAGCACTGCTGAATCTGTAATACACACTTTGGGAGTTGTCACCATCATGGAATCAAGGTTACATATTGCACCAATAAATCCGTGCTATAAACAACGCCGTAGACGCGGGTAGAGATAACGGCGGCGGTAATTCACAGGGTTCACGTACAGGGGACTGTCTACAGTCTATGGGAAAAAAGCCGGTAAAGGGTGAAAAAGCTAATGTTGCACCCAAACCAGGAAAACCCCAAAACACTTCTCCTGCTCCAGGGACCCCTCCTCCATAGTAGGCCTCATGCACACGTCTGTTGTGTGAATTGCGGATCCGCAAAAAACACGGATGGCAATTTGCGGAACGGCATTAATATAACTGCTTATTCTTGTCCGCAAAACGGACAAGTTATATTTTTTTGCGGACCACGGAACAGAGGAATGAATGCAGACAGCACACGGAGTGCTGTCCGCATCTTTTGCGGCCCCATTAAAGCGATAGGTCCGCACCCGAGCCGCAGAAACTGTCCGTGTGCATGAGGCCGTAGGTGGGGTGGGGGGCGGGGGGGTTGCTGAAATACATTTTGCATTAGACAAAAGACAAATTGCGGCACACGCCAAATTTTGCATGAGTTGGTCATGGTGTGTCCCTGCGGGCGCCCACTTCTAGAATCACAACGCATCCAAAATATAAAGAGGGCGTCCATTTGGGCAATTCTTTCTTTAAAGGAATATCCACTGGCAATCAATTGGAGAGTCCCAAGCTGTAGTATTATAGGACACCCATGACACTAAGGGCCCTTGCGCACAACCGTACGTATTTTGCAGTCCGCAAAACACAGATCCGCAAAAAATGCGGATAACGTCCGTGTGCATTCCGTATTTTGCGGAACAGCTGGCCCCTAATAGAACAGTCCTATCCTTCTTCGTTATGTGGACAATAATAGAACATGTTCTATCCTTTTGCGGATCGAACATACGAAAATGGAGTAACCCATTGAAATAAATGGTTACGCATACAGTCTGCAAAAACAGAACAAAAAACGGAACGGACATGGGAAGAAAATACATTCATGTGCATGAGGCCCCCTCCTCCCATATGATGTCCATAGAGCATATAGACAAGGTGACCTAATAGCACAACACCTTTACGTTACGGCCACACGTGATGGGTCCGATGCGGATGTTTGACAGTAGAAAATCCGCTGCAGCAAAATGTGGGGGTTTCGGCGCATGCATGCTGCAGATTTCACAGGTGGCGTCATCCGCGGCAGAAATCCACAGCACGAAATAACACGCAGGTCAAGTTATGTGTGGATTTCACGGCAGAAACGTTTCCCCGGCGTGCGTTTGAGATTTAAAAAAAATTTAAAATTAAAAATCTCATCCACTTTGCGACTACCGAACATTTCCTGCCCGCAATCTCAGCGTTTTTATCAGATCGGTTAGGCTGCTTCGGTCACCAGAGCGACCAAATCGCCCCGTGTGAACTTGACCTGTTTCGTGCGGTTTGTTCAATCCCCATAGACGTCAGTAGTAATTTATTGCAGGACAATATCCCAAAGCACGTGTAGGAAATGTACTATTTTGCCCATACGGCCGTGACAGTAAAAAAAAAAAAAAAAAAAAAAGAGCGGTAAACAAAGTCAGTCATTAATCTAGGGTTTTGGAGGAGGGGGCGCGCGCCCCTCAGCAGTCAGTACAGAGCCTGCCCGGACATTTAAATATCAGGTATTTATAGCCTGGAATCCAGCGCGCTCTGCTTATAATCCTGGCTCTCGGACAAGCTTTCGTCGGTGTGTGTCCCTGGCACCGTGCCCGGGGTTACCAGTTATAAAAATACAATAGGCACAGGACATGCTGGTGCGTGTCTGCCTCATTCTCTCCGCAGCAACTTGCTTCAAAGAGCAAGTCAATGGCGGTAAAACGACACCTCGGCCGCCCCCCCTCCAGGCAGAGACAAAAGGGAACCCTAGAACAATTAGTGGAAAGCCCCTCCACAGTCACCAGCTTCACCCTTCCTCCCCAGGGTGTGACCATTGTGCTGCCCTAGTGCCTAGGAGTGTGGATAACCCTTATAGGAGAGAACTACACCGCCCAGCATGGACCTCTCCATTGCATGATAGGAGTTGTAGTTTATCAGGAGGGTAGCTTGCAGTGACTCTCATCAGTGCAGGGTATAGGAGGTGTAGAGGGTGCACTCGGACCTTGGTGTCGGAGGAGGCCACAATTGGCAAGTGATGGTTGGTGGGAGGGGGGGGGGGGGGTCTTGGACGATGTGTAGGATTAGGAAAACATGGCTTCTTTCTGCTGCCATGGCTGACTGCAGGTCGTACCTGGTATTGCAGCCTCATTGAAGTGAATGGGCAGGTGTGGTGCTGTTTTTGAACTAACTTTTTTTTCCCCCAATCTTGTACAACCCCTTTAATCCCTTCCAGACCTTTGCCATAAATGTACGGCGGATGTCAGGTCGATAAACATGGCACCAGCTCAGAAGCTGACGGGCGCCAAAGCCGCCGCCGAATTTCTGCTGTTCTTAAAGGGAGTCTTTCACCTAAAATCACCGTTATAGAACACTAACATCAGGATCTCCATCGCATTCCCCATATTAGATGCTACCTTCCATATTGCTGTCCATCGCCGATTTTCTCAGAAAAACGCTTTTATTCAATATGATCATTAGCTTCTGAAGGTGCCCAGGGGCGGCGTTCATGCGGCCGGTGCCCAGGCCCCTCGGTGCTTTTCATACGAAACCCTTCCCCTTTCACCCCTCTGGCCCGCCCTAGGTTCTTCTGATTAGCGTCCTCCTCTGCTCTGAACCCCGACAACCCCTTTAAAGCTATGCTTCAAGCTCTTAGGCGCGCTCCACATGCCACCATGAAGGAGCTGATAACACCAACCAATGAGGTAGACGGCAGAGTCCATCACGTGGAAACGAAAATGGGGGAAAACTGGTCTCCTCACATAACGATTTAATTGATGCCCACTATGGCCTAGAAAGTGAACCCAAAATGCTGCAATCCAAAATGGCGGACCTAGAAGATAGATCGCGCCGCAATAATGTTGAACTGAGAGGAGTACCTGCGTCCATACTCTCTCCAGAGCTTCCAGCTCACTTACAATCTATCATTAAGGCGCTCCTGCCACAATGTCAGCCTGCAGATCTTATTATAGATAGGATTCATAGACTGGCGAAACCTAAACATCTGGATGACTCAGAGCCACGAGACGTTCGCGCCTGAGTGCACTATTTCCACATCAAGGTGCAATTACTCCAAGCAGCAAGGAAACATACTCCTCTGCCTGAACCGTACGGTCACACCTTATTCAGATCTACCCGCAGCCGCTCCTATTATTGCAGTCCTGAAGGGGCATCAGATTATGTACCGATGGCGGTTTCCTACACGCCTGATCTCAAGCAGAACAGCACCTTGCATGTGATCAAGTCACCGACAGAGGGATCTACTTTCCTTCACAAGCTGCAACTTAAAGGGGTCAGCTCTGAACCCGGTCATACCCTTATTTTTACCCAGGCAGCCCCCCTGAGGCTAGCATCAGAGCATCTCATGCTCCGATGCGCTCCTGTGCCCGGCACTAAATCGCGCAGGGCACGGGCTCTTTTGTTTTCAGTAACACACTGCTGGGCGGAAACTTCCGCCCGGCAGTGTGTTCAGTGACGTCATCGGCTCTGAGGGGCGGGCTTTAGCTCTGCCCTAGCCGTTTTACTGGCTAGGGCAGCGCTAAATCCCGCCCATCAGTGCCGGTGACGTCACCGGGCTTCCTGGCAGCCCCATGGAGAGCCCCGGTACGTCACCGGATCTCCAAAAAATGCTAAATCGCGCAGGGCAAAGGAGAGCATCGGAGCATGAACTGCTCCAAAGCTCAAGTCAGGGGGGCTACCGGGGTGAAAATGGAGGTATGTCCAGGTTTAGCTTTGAACCCGGACAACCCCTTTAAGCCTGCAATGGAACCAAAAAAGGGTTCTCCTCCTAGACACACTAATCTGGACTGGTGTACGGCGTCAAGATGAATTGTTGCTCAGCATAGCTGTTATGCTCTGTTTTTTGTTTCTTTTTCCCTAGGGCAGGCATCCTCAACCTGCGGCCCTCCAGCTGTTGTAAAACTACAACTCCCACAATGCCCTGCTGTAGGCTGATACCTGTAGGCTGTATGGGCATGCTGGGAGTTGTAGTTTTGCAACAGCTGGAGGACCGCAGTTTGAGGATGCCTGCCCTAGGTGCTGACCGACGAGGTTTTAACACATCTCAAGTTGAGCTTTCCCCTGTTTTTCCAATAAGATGGCGATTATGAAGGACTCAATCCATCCAACCCATAGGATAAGTTCTAAGTACCTACTATTACAGCGAAATAGGGCTAGAGCCTGTTTGCCATACCAGCGATGTAACAATAGCACATGTTATGCTTTTGTTTATGTGGTTTTACTTGACTTTTTTTATATTTTTAGCCAGACTATTCAGATGACAAATGTGAGATCCAGAAGATGTTGTGGGACTGAGGAGATGGGATTGGTGAAACTGGAAACCCTGACAGGTCAGCAACTTATTAATATTCCACTATGGTACTAAAAATAGCTTAATAGTCCTCACAAAAGAACCCAGATGTGGAATGAAGCTCTACAACTGAAGCGCGACATCCTTTGTCCCGTTGAAACTCATACAGTCCTGATCAAAGGTTTAAGACCACTTGAAAAATGGCAAAAAATGCTATTTAGCATGGCTGGATCTTAACAAGGTTCCAAGTAGAGCTTCAACATGCAACAAGAAGAAATGGGAGGGAGACAAAACATTTTTGAGCATTCAATTAATTTAAAGTAACGATTCAACTGAAATAGGCAGTTTTTCAGCTGATCCAAATTTTCGGACCACATGCCTTTAAAAGGCCAAATCTGTGCAAAAATGTGGATTCATTGTCATGTTCTGTCAGGTAGTCACACGTTGTGATGGCAAAGGCAAAAAAACTCTCCCTTTTTGAACGTGGTCGAGTTGTTGAACTGCATAAGCAGGGTCTCTCACAGCGCGCCATCGCTGCTGAGGTGGGACGCAGTAAGACAGTCATTTGGAATTTCTTAAATGATCCTAAGGGTTGTGGAACAAAAAAGTCAAGTGGAAGACCCAAAAATATTTCACCAGCACTGAGCCGGAGGATCCAATTGGCTGTCCATCAAGACACTGGACGATCCTCGACCCAACTAAAGGCCCTTACTGGTGCTGACTGCAGCCCCATAACCATCAGACGGCATCTGAGACTGAAGGGCTTCAAAAACAAAGAACGTCTTCAAAGACCTCGTCTCCTTGAACGCCACAGAACTGCTCGTTTGGACTTTGCAAGAGAGCACCAAACATGGGACATTCAAAGGTGGAAGAAAGTTTTATTCTCTGATGAGAAAAAATTTAACCTTGATGGTCCTGATGGTTTCCAACGTTACTGGCATGACAAGCAGATCCCACCTGAGATGTTTTCTACGCGCCACAGTGGAGGGGACACCATAATGGTCTGGGGTGCTTTTTCCTTCAGTGGAACAATGGCGCTTCAGGAAGTGCAGGGGCGTCAAACGGCCGCTGGCTATGTCCAGATGTTGCAGAGAGCATTCCTCATGACTGAGGGCCCTCGTCTGTGGGGTAACCACTGGGATTTTCAACAGGACAACGCTATAGTACACAATGCCCGCAAGACAAGGGACTTCTTCCAGGAGAATAACATCACTCTTTTGGCCCATCCTGTGTGTTCCCCTGAACTAAATCCAATTGAGAACCTTTGGGGATGGATGGCAAGGGAAGTTTACAAAAATGGACAACAGTTCCAGACAGTAGATGGCCTTCGTGCGGCCGTCTTCACCACTTGGAGAAATGTTCCCACTCACCTCATGGAAACGCTTGCATCAAGCATGCCGAAACAAATTTTTGAAGTGATAAACAATAACGGCGGAGCTACTCATTACTGAGTTCATGTTTGGAAGTTGGATTTCTGTTTTGGGGGGGTTTAGTTTTCTTGTTTTGGAGGTGTGGTCCTAAACTTTTGATCAGCTGAAAAACGGCCTGTTTCAGTTTATTCGTTGTTTTCATTAACTTGAATGCTCAAAAAATGTTGTGTCTCCCTCCCATCTCTTCTTGTTGCATGTTGAAGCTCTACTTGGAACCTTGTTAAGATCCAGCCATGCTAAATAGGATTCTTTTTTGCCATTTTTCAAGTGGTCTTAAACTTTTGATCAGGACTGTATTATCTCAAAAGATGCACCTAGGATTAGACATCGGGGTTTTCCGGTAATTTTCCAATCCCACTTTACCTCAACATGATTCAGAGAGAGACCACTCTTTCTTCTCAGCATCTCATGATAGCTACTCCAGATTGATATGATATTGGTGGATAGAGACAGACTTCTTCCGGCTACTACAGCCTCTATGGGTACTATATCGTGGTCCGATCATGCTCCAGTTACCATCACTTTAGAAGAATCTTTTAGATACTCCTCAGCTAATTCAAAGGTTTCCTCTGGTTTTTACACCGTTCATCGGCGCATGCGCAGTAGTTAAAGCGATGCCGTGCCAACAATGGGCATCGCAGTGTGCATGCCCCCCGGCCCGGCGAGGCAGTGTGCAGGCGCGGGATCTCGGCCGGACCGATGGATGACGCAAGGGAATAGGAGCACGGGCACAGGCAGAGGCTAGGCTCCAACACAGTGAACGCCGCCCCTGGGCATTTGCGAGGGCTCATTTGCATATGAATTAAAGTTCATTTTTCCAGCTTCTGCAAGTGTAACGACAAAGACAAAGGTACCATTACATTCATGTATAGGCGTGCTATAGGACAATGTAAGCGCTGTATATGGCCATATGGGGGGGACAGACTCCCTTTAAGCATTCTAAGAGAAGAAACATCCCGATTGTCCAAATTCGAAATATCATGGATAGGCAGAATCGCAGCTTTCAAAGTGTTACTGCTACCTAAACTATTCTATCTATTTCACACGGTACCTATACTATACATTTACCACCTAGATTCTTTACATATCTCCAGCACTGCATTTCCCAATTTATTTGGGCAGGCCGCAAACCTAGAGTAGCGTATTCAACACTTACAAAGCACAAAATGTATGGCGGCACCGGGGTACCAAATATCAAGGCACATTATATGGCAATACAAATAGAGATGATTTCTAGATGGAAAAGAGGAGACTCTATGAATTGGATGCATATAGAGAACAGCTTGGTCTTTCCCGCATCTCTCGGAGCTCTAACCTTTGAATGTACGGATAAACCAATCCTGCTAAGAAGTGTGTCTCTAGCATCCATATACTGTTAAGAAGTATGTCTCTAGCATCCATATCCTGTTAAGAAGCATGTCTCTAGCATCCATATCCTGTTAAGTATGTCTCTAGCATCCATATCCTGCTAAGAAGTATGTCTCTAGCATCCATATCCTGTTAAGAAGCATGTCTCTAGCATCCATATCCTGTTAAGAAGTATGTCTCTAGCATCCATATCCTGTTAAGAAGTATGTCTCTAGCATCCATATCCTGCTAAGAAGTGTGTCTCTAGCATCCATATCCTGTTAAGAAGTATGTCTCTAGCATCCATATCCTGTTAAGAAGTATGTCTCTAGCATCCATATCCTGCTAAGAAGTATGTCTCTAGCATCCATATCCTGTTAAGAAGCATGTCTCTAGCATCCATATCCTGTTAAGTATGTCTCTAGCATCCATATCCTGCTAAGAAGTATGTCTCTAGCATCCATATCCTGTTAAGAAGCATGTCTCTAGCATCCATATCCTGTTAAGAAGCATGTCTCTAGCATCCATATCCTGTTAAGAAGTATGTCTCTAGCATCCATATCCTGTTAAGAAGTATGTCTCTAGCATCCATATCCTGCTAAGAAGTGTGTCTCTAGCATCCATATCCTGTTAAGAAGTATGTCTCTAGCATCCATATCCTGCTAAGAAGTATGTCTCTAGCATCCATATCCTGTTAAGAAGTATGTCTCTAGCATCCATATCCTGTTAAGAAGTGTGTCTCTAGCATCCATATCCTGTTAAGAAGTGTGTCTCTAGCATCCATATCCTGTTAAGAAGTGTGTCTCTAGCATCCATATCCTGTTAAGAAGTGTGTCTCTAGCATCCATATCCTGTTAAGAAGTATGTCTCTAGCATCCATATCCTGCTAAGAAGTATGTCTCTAGCATCCATATCCTGTTAAGAAGCGTGTCTCTAGCATCCATATCCTGCTAAGAAGTATGTCTCTAGCATCCGTATACAAATTTGATATTGTTCCAGAAGTGTCATGCATCATGCCTGTTCAATATTTCTACTTTTGTGATATAATTGCAAAAAAGTCCAATAAAGATTATATACAAAAAAAATAAAGAAGTCTGTCTCCATTAACACAAGCCACATTGCAATGGGAGACTTCCAGAAGACTCTCAGCAGATATCATGGGATGGACTCTACATTCATATTCAGAACCTTGATGTCTTGGGATGGGTTGATAAAGGTATTGTACAAATCTCCCAATTATATAGTAATGGTTCAATACTTACCTTTGAACAAATAAGGCCTCTTTCACACTGGCGTGTGCAGCCCGTTGGCGTATTGCGGGCCGCAATACACGGGCGCCGTTCGGTGGGCATTCCGCATCATGGATGTGGACCCATTCACTTGAATAGGTCTGCAAATCCGGAGATGCGGAATGGTGCGGAACGGAACCACGGAACGGAACCCTACGGAGTGCTTCCATGGGGTTTCGTTCCGTACTTCCGTTCTGTTAAAGATGTGTGAATTTTATTCTATATTTTGTATCTCTAGGACTGTAATGAGTTAACTTTTTCTTCTTCAAGTGCCTCCCATCCCCCTCTTTGTTTCAAGACTGGAGAAGAGAGGGGGGGGGGCAAAGGGCTGTGCTGTGGGAGTTGTCTGTTTTCTCATCTTTGTACAGGTGTCCCAAGGGAGGTGTATAGATTGTGGAGGAATGCATTGATTTGGAGCACCAGAGTGCATCTTAAATGCTCTAATTTAGGGCTACTTTAACAGTTCCGCAAAAAGATGGAACATGTCCTATCTTTTTGCCCAACGGCCGGATCGCGGACCCATTCAAGTGAATGGGTATGGGATCCACCACGGCTGCCCCACGGACTGTGCTCGTGCATTGCGGCACGCATTTTGCGGGCCGCAGCACGACCACGGGCCGCACACGTCAGTGTGAAAGAGGCCTAAAGGAGATGTTCTCTATACCAAATACAGACTTTATTTAAATATCGCCAAATCAGACTCTTAACATCACCCACTCAGGAATCAAAGCCGAGCACCCTCAAATATTACAGATTCTACAAAAGATAACTTTTAAGCTTTTGAGGCCTATATAACGGACCTCAACACCACTTTTAGTAAAACCCAACCTTGCAAACAATGGGGAAAAGACTTGGCTTGTAGCTTTGAATCTAAACAATGGTTATTATCAGCACTACGGACAGTTAATATTTCATGTACATGTAGTTCACACTATGAAGCAGCAAAACGTTCCTCCGATGGTATTTGACTCCAGATAGGCTTCACAAATATACCCTATGACCTCTCCAATGTGCTGGAGACAATGTGGGCAACAGAGAACATTGCTACATACCCTGCGGGCTTGTCCGAAGCTTGAGACATACTGGACGGGAATCTTCCACATGTTGTCCTCTATCGTGGGAATCCCAATACCCAAATCTGCACATCAGGCTTTGTTGTTCTTGGACATAATCCCAAAGGAAGGTAGAATATTGTGTTGTAAGATATTAGTGATATTGGTCATCACTAGGGATGAGCGAACTCGAACTGTATAGTTCGGGTTCGTACCGAATTTTGGGGTGTCCGTGACACGGACCTGAACCCGGACATTTTCGTAAAAGTCCGGGTTCGGGTTCGGTGTTCGTCGCTTTCTTCGCGCTTTTGTGACGCTTTCTTGGCGCTTTTTGAAAGGCTGCAAAGCAGCCAATCAACAAGCGTCATACTACTTGCCCCAAGAGGCCATCACAGCCATGCCTACTATTGGCATGGCTGTGATTGGCCAGAGCACCATGTGACCCAGCCTCTATTTAAGCTGGAGTCACATAGCGCCGCCCGTCACTCTGCTCTGATTAGCGTAGGGAGAGGTTGCGGCTGCGACAGTAGGGCGAGATTAGGCAGATTAACTCCTCCAAAGGACTTGATTAACTGATCGATCTGCAGCTGTGGATCATTGAGCTGCTGATCCTCAATTGCTCACTGTTTTTAGGCTGCACAGACCGTTTGTCAGTCTCATTTTTCTGGGGTGATCGGCGGCCATTTTGTGTCTTGTGGTGCGCCAGCACAAGCTGCGACCAAGTGCATTTAACCCTCAATGGTGTGGTTGTTTTTTGGCTAAAGCCTACATCAGGGTGAAGCTGTCACACCAAGTGCATTTAACCAGCAATAGTCTGTTCATTTTTTGGCCATATACAAAATCAGGGGCAAGCTGCGCCTGTCACCAAGTGCATTTAACCCTCAATGGTGTGGTTGTTTTTTGGCTAAAGCCTACATCAGGGTGAAGCTGTCACACCAAGTGCATTTAACCAGCAATAGTCTGTTCATTTTTTGGCCATATACAAAATCAGGGGCAAGCTGCGCCTGTCACCAAGTGCATTTAACCCTCAATGGTGTGGTTGTTTTTTGGCTAAAGCCTACATCAGGGTGAAGCTGTCACACCAAGTGCATTTAACCAGCAATAGTCTGTTCATTTTTTGGCCATATACAAAATCAGGGGCAAGCTGCGCCTGTCACCAAGTGCATTTAACCCTCAATGGTGTGGTTGTTTTTTGGCTAAAGCCTACATCAGGGTGAAGCTGTCACACCAAGTGCATTTAACCAGCAATAGTCTGTTCATTTTTTGGCCATATCCCAGTCTAATTCTGTCACTAAATCCATACCGGTCACCCAGCGCCTAAATACTAGGCCTCAAATTTATATCCAGCTAAATCTGTCCCTAGTGCTGTAGCTGGGCGAGTTATTTAGTGTCCGTTCAAGCACATTTCTTGTTCTGGGTTGAAATACAATTCCCAATTTAGCAATTTCATAATTTAGTGGTTCCTGCTATATCAGAGCTCTTTGAAATCTATCCCAAAAAGGGTATATAATATTGAAGGTGCACATAGGGTCATTCAGAGTAACTTCACACACACCCGCTACTGTGTATTTCCAAGTCTAATTCTGTCACTAAATCCATACCGGTGACCCAGCGCCTAAATACTAGGCCTCAAATTTAATTCCCTCTAAATCTCTCGTTACCCACCGCTGTACTGTTGTTGCTGGGCAAGATATTTAGTGTCCGTCAAAGCACATTTTTTGTTCTGGGTTGAAGTACAATTCCCAATTTAGCAATTTCATAATTTAGTGGTTTCTGCTATATCAGAGCTATTTGAAATCTATCCCAAAAAGGGTATATAATATTGAAGGTGCACATAGGGTCATTCAGAATAACTTCACACACACCCGCTACTGTGTATTTCCAAGTCTAATTCTGTCACTAAACCCATACCTGTCACCCAGCGCCTAAATACTAGGCCTCAAATTTAAATCCCTCTAAATCTCTCGTTACCGTTGTCCTGTTGTAGCTGGGAAAGTTATTTAGTGCCCGTCAAAGCACATTTTTTGTTCTGGGTTGAAGTACAATTCCCAATTTAGCAATTTCATAATTTAGTGGTTCCTGCTATATCAGAGCTATTTGAAATCTATCCCAAAAAGGGTATATAATATTGAAGGTGCACATAGGGTCATTCAGAATAACTTCACACACACCCGCTACTGTGTATTTCCAAGTCTAATTCTGTCACTAAATCCATACCGGTGACCCAGCGCCTAAATACTAGGCCTCAAATTTAATTCCCTCTAAATCTCTCGTTACCCACCGCTGTACTGTTGTTGCTGGGCAAGATATTTAGTGTCCGTCAAAGCACATTTTTTGTTCTGGGTTGAAGTACAATTCCCAATTTAGCAATTTCATAATTTAGTGGTTTCTGCTATATCAGAGCTATTTGAAATCTATCCCTAAAAGGGTATATAATATTGAAGGTGCACATAGGGTCATTCAGAATAACTTCACACACACCCGCTACTGTGTATTTCCAAGTCTAATTCTGTCACTAAACCCATACCTGTCACCCAGCGCCTAAATACTAGGCCTCAAATTTATATCCAGCTAAATCTGTCCCTAGTGCTGTAGCTGGGCGAGTTATTTAGTGTCCGTTCAAGCACATTTCTTGTTCTGGGTTGAAATACAATTCTCAATTTAGCAATTTCATAATTTAGTGGTTCCTGCTATATCAGAGCTCTTTGAAATCTATCCCAAAAAGGGTATATAATATTGAAGGTGCACATAGGGTCATTCAGAGTAACTTCACACACACCCGCTACTGTGTATTTCCAAGTCTAATTCTGTCACTAAATCCATACCGGTGACCCAGCGCCTAAATACTAGGCCTCAAATTTAATTCCCTCTAAATCTCTCGTTACCCACCGCTGTACTGTTGTTGCTGGGCAAGATATTTAGTGTCCGTCAAAGCACATTTTTTGTTCTGGGTTGAAGTACAATTCCCAATTTAGCAATTTCATAATTTAGTGGTTTCTGCTATATCAGAGCTATTTGAAATCTATCCCAAAAAGGGTATATAATATTGAAGGTGCACATAGGGTCATTCAGAATAACTTCACACACACCCGCTACTGTGTATTTCCAAGTCTAATTCTGTCACTAAACCCATACCTGTCACCCAGCGCCTAAATACTAGGCCTCAAATTTAAATCCCTCTAAATCTCTCGTTACCGTTGTCCTGTTGTAGCTGGGAAAGTTATTTAGTGCCCGTCAAAGCACATTTTTTGTTCTGGGTTGAAGTACAATTCCCAATTTAGCAATTTCATAATTTAGTGGTTCCTGCTATATCAGAGCTATTTGAAATCTATCCCAAAAAGGGTATATAATATTGAAGGTGCACATAGGGTCATTCAGAATAACTTCACACACACCCGCTACTGTGTATTTCCAAGTCTAATTCTGTCACTAAATCCATACCGGTGACCCAGCGCCTAAATACTAGGCCTCAAATTTAATTCCCTCTAAATCTCTCGTTACCCACCGCTGTACTGTTGTTGCTGGGCAAGATATTTAGTGTCCGTCAAAGCACATTTTTTGTTCTGGGTTGAAGTACAATTCCCAATTTAGCAATTTCATAATTTAGTGGTTTCTGCTATATCAGAGCTATTTGAAATCTATCCCTAAAAGGGTATATAATATTGAAGGTGCACATAGGGTCATTCAGAATAACTTCACACACACCCGCTACTGTGTATTTCCAAGTCTAATTCTGTCACTAAACCCATACCTGTCACCCAGCGCCTAAATACTAGGCCTCAAATTTAAATCCCTCTAAATCTCTCGTTACCGTTGTCCTGTTGTAGCTGGGAAAGTTATTTAGTGCCCGTCAAAGCACATTTTTTGTTCTGGGTTGAAGTACAATTCCCAATTTAGCAATTTCATAATTTAGTGGTTCCTGCTATATCAGAGCTATTTGAAATCTATCCCAAAAAGGGTATATAATATTGAAGGTGCACATAGGGTCATTCAGAATAACTTCACACACACGCTTCTGTGCATTTCCAAGTCTAATTCTGTCACTAAATCCATACCGGTGACCCAGCGCCTAAATACTAGGCCTCAAATTTAATTCCCTCTAAATCTCTCGTTACCCACCGCTGTACTGTTGTTGCTGGGCAAGATATTTAGTGTCCGTCAAAGCACATTTTTTGTTCTGGGTTGAAGTACAATTCCCAATTTAGCAATTTCATAATTTAGTGGTTTCTGCTATATCAGAGCTATTTGAAATCTATCCCTAAAAGGGTATATAATATTGAAGGTGCACATAGGGTCATTCAGAATAACTTCACACACACCCGCTACTGTGTATTTCCAAGTCTAATTCTGTCACTAAATCCATACCGGTGACCCAGCGCCTAAATACTAGGCCTCAAATTTAATTCCCTCTAAATCTCTCGTTACCCACCGGTGTACTGTTGTTGCTGGGCAAGATATTTAGTGTCCGTCAAAGCACATTTTTTGTTCTGGGTTGAAGTACAATTCCCAATTTAGCAATTTCATAATTTAGTGGTTTCTGCTATATCAGAGCTATTTGAAATCTATCCCTAAAAGGGTATATAATATTGAAGGTGCACATAGGGTCATTCAGAATAACTTCACACACACGCTTCTGTGCATTTCCAAGTCTAATTCTGTCACTAAATCCATACCGGTGACCCAGCGCCTAAATACTAGGCCTCAAATTTAAATCCCTCTAAATCTCTCGTTACCCACCACTGTACTGTTGTTGCTGGGCAAGATATTTAGTGTCCGTCAAAGCACATTTTTTGTTCTGGGTTGAAGTACAATTCCCAATTTAGCAATTTCATAATTTAGTGGTTTCTGCTATATCAGAGCTATTTGAAATCTATCCCTAAAAGGGTATATAATATTGAAGGTGCACATAGGGTCATTCAGAATAACTTCACACACACGCTTCTGTGCATTTCCAAGTCTAATTCTGTCACTAAATCCATACCGGTGACCCAGCGCCTAAATACTAGGCCTCAAATTTAAATCCCTCTAAATCTCTCGTTACCCACCGCTGTACTGTTGTTGCTGGGCAAGATATTTAGTGTCCGTCAAAGCACATTTTTTGTTCTGGGTTGAAGTACAATTCCCAATTTAGCAATTTCATAATTTAGTGGTTTCTGCTATATCAGAGCTATTTGAAATCTATCCCTAAAAGGGTATATAATATTGAAGGTGCACATAGGGTCATTCAGAATAACTTCACACACACGCTTCTGTGCATTTCCAAGTCTAATTCTGTCACTAAATCCATACCGGTGACCCAGCGCCTAAATACTAGGCCTCAAATTTAAATCCCTCTAAATCTCTCGTTACCCACCGCTGTACTGTTGTTGCTGGGCAAGATATTTAGTGTCCGTCAAAGCACATTTTTTGTTCTGGGTTGAAGTACAATTCCCAATTTAGCAATTTCATAATTTAGTGGTTCCTGCTATATCAGAGCTATTTGAAATCTATCCCAAAAAGGGTATATAATATTGAAGGTGCACATTGGGTCATTCAGAATAACTTCACACACCCGCTACTGTGTATTTTCAAGTCTAATTCTGTCACTAAACCCATACCTGTCACCCAGCGCCTAAATACTAGGCCTCAAATTTATATCCCGCTGAATTTGAATACAATACATTGGGCCAAATAATATATTTGTTGTTGTGGTGAACCATAACAATGAGAAAAACATCTAGTAAGGGACGCGGACGTGGACATGGTCGTGGTGGTGTTAGTGGACCCTCTGGTGCTGGGAGAGGACGTGGCCGTTCTGCCACATCCACACGTCCTAGTGTACCAACTACCTCAGGTCCCAGTAGCCGCCAGAATTTACAGCGATATATGGTGGGGCCCAATGCCGTTCTAAGGATGGTAAGGCCTGAGCAGGTACAGGCATTAGTCAATTGGGTGGCCGACAGTGGATCCAGCACGTTCACATTATCTCCCACCCAGTCTTCTGCAGAAAGCGCACAGATGGCGCCTGAAAACCAACCCCATCAGTCTGTCACATCACCCCCATGCATACCAGGGAAACTGTCTCAGCCTCAAGTTATGCAGCAGTCTCTTATGCTGTTTGAAGACTCCGCTGGCAGGGTTTCCCAAGGGCATCCACCTAGCCCTTCCCCAGCGGTGAAAGACATAGAATGCACTGACGCACAACCACTTATGTTTCCTGATGATGAGGACATGGGAATACCACCTCAGCATGTCTCTGATGATGACGAAACACAGGTGCCAACTGCTGCGTCTTTCTGCAGTGTGCAGACTGAACAGGAGGTCAGGGATCAAGACTGGGTGGAAGACGATGCAGGGGACGATGAGGTCCTAGACCCCACATGGAATGAAGGTCGTGCCACTGACTTTCACAGTTCGGAGGAAGAGGCAGTGGTGAGACCGAGCCAACAGCGTAGCAAAAGAGGGAGCAGTGGGCAAAAGCAGAACACCCGCCGCCAAGAGACTCCGCCTGCTACTGACCGCCGCCATCTGGGACCGAGCACCCCAAAGGCAGCTTCAAGGAGTTCCCTGGCATGGCACTTCTTCAAACAATGTGCTGACGACAAGACCCGAGTGGTTTGCACGCTGTGCCATCAGAGCCTGAAGCGAGGCATTAACGTTCTGAACCTGAGCACAACCTGCATGACCAGGCACCTGCATGCAAAGCATGAACTGCAGTGGAGTAAACACCTTAAAACCAAGGAAGTCACTCAGGCTCCCCCTGCTACCTCTTCTGCTGCTGCCGCCTCGGCCTATTCTGCTGCTGCCGCCTCGGCCTCTTCCTCCGCCTCTGGAGGAACGTTGGCACCTGCCGCCCAGCAAACAGGGGATGTACCACCAACACCACCACCACCACCTCCGTCACCAAGCGTCTCAACCATGTCACACGCCAGCGTTCAGCTCTCCATCTCACAAACATTTGATAGAAAGCGTAAATTCCCACCTAGCCACCCTCGATCCCTGGCCCTGAATGCCAGCATTTCTAAACTACTGGCCTATGAAATGCTGTCATTTAGGCTGGTGGACACAGACAGCTTCAAACAGCTCATGTCGCTTGCTGTCCCACAGTATGTTGTTCCCAGCCGGCACTACTTCTCCAAGAGAGCCGTGCCTTCCCTGCACAACCAAGTATCCGATAAAATCAAGTGTGCACTGCGCAACGCCATCTGTAGCAAGGTCCACCTAACCACAGATACGTGGACCAGTAAGCACGGCCAGGGACGCTATATCTCCCTAACTGCACACTGGGTAAATGTAGTGGCAGCTGGGCCCCAGGCGGAGAGCTGTTTGGCGCACGTCCTGCCGCCGCCAAGGATCGCAGGGCAACATTCTTTGCCTCCTGTTGCCACCTCCTCCTTCTCGGCTTCCTCCTCCTCTTCTTCCACCTGCTCATCCAGTCAGCCACACACCTTCACCACCAACTTCAGCACAGCCCGGGGTAAACGTCAGCAGGCCATTCTGAAACTCATATGTTTGGGGGACAGGCCCCACACCGCACAGGAGTTGTGGCGGGGTATTGAACAACAGACCGACGAGTGGTTGCTGCCGGTGAGCCTCAAGCCCGGCCTGGTGGTGTGTGATAATGGGCGAAATCTCGTTGCAGCTCTGGGACTAGCCAATTTGACGCACATCCCTTGCTTGGCGCATGTGCTGAATTTGGTGGTGCAGAAGTTCATTCACAACTACCCCGACATGTCAGAGCTGCTGCATAAAGTGCGGGCCGTCTGTTCGCGCTTCCGGCGTTCACATCCTGCCGCTGCTCGCCTGTCTGCGCTACAGCGTAACTTCGGCCTTCCCGCTCACCGCCTCATATGCGACGTGCCCACCAGGTGGAACTCCACCTTGCACATGCTGGACAGACTGTGCGAGCAGCAGCAGGCCATAGTGGAGTTTCAGCTGCAGCACGCACGGGTCAGTCGCACTACAGAACAGCACCACTTCACCACCAATGACTGGGCCTCCATGCGAGACCTGTGTGCCCTGTTGCGCTGTTTCGAGTACTCCACCAACATGGCCAGTGGCGATGACACCGTTATCAGCGTTACAATACCACTTCTATGTCTCCTTGAGAAAACACTTAGGGCGATGATGGAAGAGGAGGTGGCCCAGGAGGAGGAGGAGGAGGATGAGGAAGAGGGGTCATTTTTAGCACTTTCAGGCCAGTCTCTTCGAAGTGACTCAGAGGGAGGTTTTTTGCAACAGCAGAGGCCAGGTACAAATGTGGCCAGCCAGGGCCCACTACTGGAGGACGAGGAGGACGAGGATGAGGAGGAGGTGGAGGAGGATGAGGATGAAGCATGGTCACAGCGGGGTGGCACCCAACGCAGCTCGGGTCCATCACTGGTGCGTGGCTGGGGGGAAAGGCAGGACGATGACGATACGCCTCCCACAGAGGACAGCTTGTCCTTACCCCTGGGCAGCCTGGCACACATGAGCGACTACATGCTGCAGTGCCTGCGCAACGACAGCAGAGTTGCCCACATTTTAACCTGTGCGGACTACTGGGTTGCCACCCTGCTGGATCCACGCTACAAAGACAATGTGCCCACCTTACTTCCTGCACTGGAGCGTGATAGGAAGATGCGCGAGTACAAGCGCACGTTGGTAGACGCGCTACTGAGAGCATTCCCAAATGTCACAGGGGAACAAGTGGAAGCCCAAGGCCAAGGCAGAGGAGGAGCAAGAGGTCGCCAAGGCAGCTGTGTCACGGCCAGCTCCTCTGAGGGCAGGGTTAGCATGGCAGAGATGTGGAAAACTTTTGTCAACACGCCACAGCTAACTGCACCACCACCTGATACGCAACGTGTTAGCAGGAGGCAACATTTCACTAACATGGTGGAACAGTACGTGTGCACACCCCTCCACGTACTGACTGATGGTTCGGCCCCATTCAACTTCTGGGTCTCTAAATTGTCCACGTGGCCAGAGCTAGCCTTTTATGCCTTGGAGGTGCTGGCCTGCCCGGCAGCCAGCGTTTTGTCTGAACGTGTATTCAGCACGGCAGGGGGCGTCATTACAGACAAACGCAGCCGCCTGTCTACAGCCAATGTGGACAAGCTGACGTTCATAAAAATGAACCAGGCATGGATCCCACAGGACCTGTCCGTCCCTTGTCCAGATTAGACATTAACTACCTCCCCATAACCATATATTATTGGACTCCAGGGCACTTCCTCATTCAATCCTATTTTTATTTTCATTTTACCATTATATTGCGATGCTACCCAAAGTTGAATGAACCTCTCCTCTGCCTGTGTGCTAGGCCTAAATATATGCCAATGGACTGTTGCAGTGGTGGCTGACATGAAGCCTGATTCTCTGCTATGACATGCAGACTAATTCTCTGCTGACATGAAGCCAGATTGTCTGTTACGGGACCTCTCTCCTCTGCCTGGGTGCTGGGCCTAAATTTATGACCATGGACTGTTGCAGTGGTGGCTGACGTGAAGCCTGATTCTCTGCTATGACATGCAGACTGATTCTCTGCTGACATGAAGCCAGATCGTCTGTTACGGGACCTCTCTGCTCTGCCTGTGTGCTAGGCCTAAATATATGCCAATGGACTGTTGCAGTGGTGGGTGACGTGAAGCCTCATTCTCTGCTATGACATGCAGACTGATTCTCTGCTGACATGAAGCCAGATTGTCTGTTACGGGACCTCTCTGCTCTGCCTGTGTGCTAGGCCTAAATATATGCCAATGGACTGTTGCAGTGGTGGGTGACGTGAAGCCTCATTCTCTGCTATGACATGCAGACTGATTCTCTGCTGTCATGAAGCCAGATTGTCTGTTACGGGACCTCTCTGCTCTGCCTGTGTGCTAGGCCTAAATATATGCCAATGGACTGTTGCAGTGGTGGGTGACGTGAAGCCTCATTCTCTGCTATGACATGCAGACTGATTCTCTGCTGACATGAAGCCAGATTGTCTGTTACGGGACCTCTCTGCTCTGCCTGTGTGCTAGGCCTAAATATATGCCAATGGACTGTTGCAGTGGTGGGTGACGTGAAGCCTCATTCTCTGCTATGACATGCAGACTGATTCTCTGCTGTCATGAAGCCAGATTGTCTGTTACGGGACCTCTCTGCTCTGCCTGTGTGCTAGGCCTAAATATATGCCAATGGACTGTTGCAGTGGTGGGTGACGTGAAGCCTCATTCTCTGCTATGACATGCAGACTGATTCTCTGCTGACATGAAGCCAGATTGTCTGTTACGGGACCTCTCTGCTCTGCCTGTGTGCTAGGCCTAAATATATGCCAATGGACTGTTGCAGTGGTGGGTGACGTGAAGCCTCATTCTCTGCTATGACATGCAGACTGATTCTCTGCTGACATGAAGCCAGATTGTCTGTTACGGGACCTCTCTGCTCTGCCTGTGTGCTAGGCCTAAATATATGCCAATGGACTGTTGCAGTGGTGGCTGACGTGAAGCCTCATTCTCTGCTATGACATGCAGACTAATTCTCTGCTGACATGAAGCCAGATTGTCTGTTACGGGACCTCTCTCCTCTGCCTGGGTGCTGGGCCTAAATTTATGACAATGGACTGTTGCAGTGGTGGCTGACGTGAAGCCTGATTCTCTGCTATGACATGCAGACTAATTCTCTGCTGACATGAAGCCAGATTGTCTGTTACGGGACCTCTCTCCTCTGCCTGGGTGCTGGGCCTAAATATATGCCAATGGACTGTTGCAGTGGTGGCTGACGTGAAGCCTCATTCTCTGCTATGACATGCAGACTAATTCTCTGCTGTCATGAAGCCAGATTGTCTGTTACGGGACCTCTCTGCTCTGCCTGTGTGCTAGGCCTAAATATATGCCAATGGACTGTTGCAGTGGTGGGTGACGTGAAGCCTCATTCTCTGCTATGACATGCAGACTGATTCTCTGCTGACATGAAGCCAGATTGTCTGTTACGGGACCTCTCTGCTCTGCCTGTGTGCTAGGCCTAAATATATGCCAATGGACTGTTGCAGTGGTGGGTGACGTGAAGCCTCATTCTCTGCTATGACATGCAGACTGATTCTCTGCTGACATGAAGCCAGATTCTCTGTTACGGGACCTCTCTCCTCTGCCTGTGTGTGTGCTGGGCCTAAATATATGCCAATGGACTGTTGCAGTGGTGGCTGACGTGAAGCCTCATTCTCTGCTATGACATGCAGACTAATTCTCTGCTGACATGAAGACAGATTCTCTGTTACGGGACCTCCCTCCTCTGCCTGGGTGCTGGGCCTAAATATATGCCAATGGACTGTTGCAGTGGTGGCTGACGTGAAGCCTCATTCTCTGCTATGACATGCAGACTGATTCTCTGCTGACATGAAGCCAGATTCTCTGTTACGGGACCTCTCTCCTCTGCCTGTGTGTGTGCTGGGCCTAAATATATGCCAATGGACTGTTGCAGTGGTGGCTGACGTGAAGCCTCATTCTCTGCTATGACATGCAGACTGATTCTCTGCTGACATGAAGCCAGATTCTCTGTTACGGGACCTCTCTCCTCTGCCTGTGTGTGTGCTGGGCCTAAATATATGCCAATGGACTGTTGCAGTGGTGGCTGACGTGAAGCCTCATTCTCTGCTATGACATGCAGACTAATTCTCTGCTGTCATGAAGCCAGATTGTCTGTTACGGGACCTCTCTGCTCTGCCTGTGTGCTAGGCCTAAATATATGCCAATGGACTGTTGCAGTGGTGGGTGACGTGAAGCCTCATTCTCTGCTATGACATGCAGACTGATTCTCTGCTGACATGAAGCCAGATTGTCTGTTACGGGACCTCTCTGCTCTGCCTGTGTGCTAGGCCTAAATATATGCCAATGGACTGTTGCAGTGGTGGGTGACGTGAAGCCTCATTCTCTGCTATGACATGCAGACTGATTCTCTGCTGACATGAAGCCAGATTCTCTGTTACGGGACCTCTCTCCTCTGCCTGTGTGTGTGCTGGGCCTAAATATATGCCAATGGACTGTTGCAGTGGTGGCTGACGTGAAGCCTCATTCTCTGCTATGACATGCAGACTAATTCTCTGCTGACATGAAGACAGATTCTCTGTTACGGGACCTCCCTCCTCTGCCTGGGTGCTGGGCCTAAATATATGCCAATGGACTGTTGCAGTGGTGGCTGACGTGAAGCCTCATTCTCTGCTATGACATGCAGACTGATTCTCTGCTGACATGAAGCCAGATTCTCTGTTACGGGACCTCTCTCCTCTGCCTGTGTGTGTGCTGGGCCTAAATATATGCCAATGGACTGTTGCAGTGGTGGCTGACGTGAAGCCTCATTCTCTGCTATGACATGCAGACTGATTCTCTGCTGACATGAAGCCAGATTCTCTGTTACGGGACCTCTCTCCTCTGCCTGTGTGTGTGCTGGGCCTAAATATATGCCAATGGACTGTTGCAGTGGTGGCTGACGTGAAGCCTCATTCTCTGCTATGACATGCAGACTAATTCTCTGCTGACATGAAGACAGATTCTCTGTTACGGGACCTCCCTCCTCTGCCTGGGTGCTGGGCCTAAATATATGCCAATGGACTGTTGCAGTGGTGGCTGACGTGAAGCCTCATTCTCTGCTATGACATGCAGACTAATTCTCTGCTGACATGAAGACAGATTCTCTGTTACGGGACCTCTCTCCTCTGCCTGGGTGCCGGGGCCTAAATATCTGAGAATGGACTGTTCCAGTGGTGGGTGACGGGAAGCCAGATTCTCTGCTATGGAACCTCTCTCCAATTGATTTTGGTTAATTTTTATTTATTTAATTTTTATTTTAATTCATTTCCCTATCCACATTTGTTTGCAGGGGATTTACCTACATGTTGCTGCCTTTTGCAGCCCTCTAGCTCTTTCCTGGGCTGTTTTACAGCCTTTTTAGTGCCGAAAAGTTCGGGTCCCCATTGACTTCAATGGGGTTCGGGTTCGGGACGAAGTTCGGATCGGGTTCGGATCCCGAACCCGAACATTTCCGGGATGTTCGGCCGAACTTCTCGAACCCGAACATCCAGGTGTTCGCTCAACTCTAGTCATCACTAGACATTGGGAAGAACAGATAACACCACCTATTGAAGAAGCAATATCTACTATTACTGTCACACATCAATATGAGAAAGCATTAACCCCTTCTATCATGTCACTTAAATCTCTACATCATGTGGAATGGGAGTTTGTATGGCTCCAAAAAATAACCATCAAGAATATTTACACTCAGACATATATACGCTCATGTGAACCCATCCCAAATGCTCACGTCGGATTATGTATATCTCATACTGCAATATGTACGTGTATTGGTACTCATATTTTATTTTTACCTCTGAAAAACGAATAAAAACTATCTGATTTAAAAAACAAATGCTCAGGTCGATCAATATCTTAAACTATATCCTGCAAATGAATCTGGATTGTTACTAGTTCACTTAGTTGTCTATTTGCTTTTATTTATTTTATTGATATTTTATTTGAACCTTTATCTGAATTGTAAACTGTAAGCATTAGAAATACGCAGGAAAATATAGGACAATCGTGTTATGTGCAGTGTCCCAGGGGGTCAGTAATGTATGCTGGGCTTTGTAGTGCAGATTACCCACTAACCTGGGATCCACTGTCGTCTTCAAATCGGGGCAAATACTGGAACAGGCAGGTGATTAAAAGTTCGTGACGCCAGTGTCAATTAAACGGTGACACGCCGTGTATGGTATTGTAGAAGAATGAAGCAAGCACAGGATAGCCAACCAAAAACTGGAACTTTACTGAATATCAGTGAAAATCATACATGGACGCAGTTGGAAGCGCCGTTCCATGAAAGACAGTTGGTTTTACATATTGAATACAGGTGGTTCTTAGAAGTACAGACTGGCCGGTCATAGCAATGTTCTTTACAGAGTGTTAACTACAGGAGATGCAGTACAGGCGGCTTGCACACTATTCCTGTCTGGTCCTGAAACATGTGACTTATTCTCCAAGGTCTAATGCCCTATAGCTGGCGTATCCTTGGAGCTGTCTTTATCTAGTACCTCCTCTGTTATCTTGAGTACCTCTTGCTTTATCTGATCGGCCTCTGTGGTATTCTGTGTCCTGGCTGGTGCTTATGGTGTTTCAGCTAAACGGATGATGACTCAGGAGGGGAACCTTTTCCTTGGATCCGGATCCCGGTTACAGGGCCTTTACCACCCTCTCCTAGTCGGCAGGCTTCAGGCCTGCGCTCCTCTCACAGGCCCATAGCCTTGACTCAGACACAGGATCATCTCTGACTCCTTCTCCCACTGTCTGACTGCTTACTACTTCCTGACTGGGCCTTATATAAACTAGGGCTCCCTAGCTCCCTCTAGTGACTCAGAGCTGGAATAACACCCTAGCCGGCCTGCACATGCACGTTTCACAGTAACAGGAAAATACATAGCAGTACATTGACAAGATGTTCTATACCAACCTCCCCTTAAATACAGGGGGAACGACAGTACCCAAGTGACCCTTCAGTAGTGACGGGGTATTACTCTCCCGTACACTACATACCCCGCTGCTTTAAGCTGAGTACGACCTCGTACTCCATCAGGGCCCGCCCAACTGGAATCATGACCTGAAATAGAGAAAGACACATGCATGCATACATATATGTCATTTACACTCTTATCAGACCCAATTGGCAAAGGTGAAGTGCGGTGACAAGGGGCGTCGTTCTCTTCTTCTCAGGATAGTGAGTGGAACGGGGGCGCTGACCTGGCACAGCGAGATGTTTAAAGAACCAGGATAGTCCATGACAATAAATAAGTCCATAGTAAAACCAACATCTCAGAGGCTTGCACATAGGAAGTCCATATCTGGGCACATAGACGTGAATAAAAACCGGTTATTAAATACTGTCAGCAGCACATATATAAAATGACAATACAGGACTCTAACAAAACCAGGGCCATGTTATCCTGGCAAGCCCTGTTTACCCTTTAAAATAGTGCTGACATAAAAATGTCTTTTCAACCTGAAATGGGGGTAAAAAAGGGGTAAAATGGTGCAACCTAAAGGCACAACCGGGATTTTAGCAGCAGGCCGGATGTCTCACAAACAACATGGGCAGGCTGGGAGCTGTGGTTCACAGTGGCTATTTCACTTAGTCATAATGCCACCGGCCGTGTATAACTGGCAGCGAGCTACACCAGCTTTGCCAACCGGAGGGACAAAACGGCCATTAGGGAGACAGACATGAAGAAAGGCCTACTCACAGACGAGTGTCATACTCCTTCCTCTGATGAAGACTCGATGAACGGAATCTTGCAGCAACTGTTCATGGCCTAGCCGGCCATATCTGGAAATCCATCCCCTCTGACGATCTTTAAAGGGGGAGGCTTGTCCTTCATTGCCTCCATCTCGGCATCCGTCCTGGGAAACGGGATACATTGCACGCATCCTGCGTACCCGAGGTCCTCTACCCAGTACACTCTTTTGCGTAGAGCCTCTATGTCGGCTTTTGTGCAGGTCAGTGGTGCTACCGGAGGTCCGGTAATAGTAGCCGCTTGGGTAACTGTGGCAGCCGCTGCTAGACGTCGGGCCTCAGCGCATTCTTCTGCCCGCTGGCAGCTGTCTAGCCGCTCTCTCTCCTCTTCTCGCCTCACCGCATCGGGAGGGGGGTATGGTTCCTCTGGCCCCTGCAAGATGATAGGCTCCCAAAAGACATTGCTGCTTAAATATATCTGACTGTGCCGGTGAGTGGTTCGGGCCGGCCCAGTCCTCGCCTCTTCTGTCTCACTCGGGTCTATTCTTCTTTCTCTGGGATCCCTAGTCTCAGCTGGCGCCTTCGGGCGAGTGACGGCGGTAGCGTAGGGGCCCCGTAAGCTTTCGGCTGGTGTATATTCCACTATCTCTCCCATGGTCAAGTTGTGAAGATGCTCCGGGAGGTAGTGACGCTTCACCGACCGCCGGTTAACATAAAAGTCCCGGCCGGTTCCCAACTCCTGGATGAACCCGTATCCCCTCTCCTTGTCAAAGGCCACCACGATCCCGCGGCGCCTTTCCAGCTGGGGCTTACCCGGGAAGGAGTCTCCTTGGATCGACTTGGCCATTTCTTCGAACCTTTTCTTCCGGCTGGTGTTTTTCTTGGCCACAGCGGCTTTCAATTCGGCCATGATGGTCGGCCATTGTGCGTGCCGGCGACGGACCGGTGGGGACCGGGGACGGGTTATGCTCAAATCCATGGCTTGTTCCCAGGAGGTGGCCGTCCAGGCTAGAGGGTCCCATGCCTCCAACTCGGGATAGTCCGGTGGAGTGGCGCCCCACTCACACGTGGCATCGAACTCCGGTTCTCTAGCGCACGCCATAGCCATCTCTTCTCTCACTGGGTGCAGAGACGACACTGGCTCCTCCCACACACTGGGCCGGTCTACCTCCATCCGAGGCCCGCCTCCCAGGCGTAACTCTTCAGGGAACTCAGCCGCATCATCACATCTCAAGGTGGGTGGCGCTCCAGGACAATCTCCTCCTCCTTCTTGGAGGGTAAAGGCTCCAAATATTCGCGCCTCTGTACATCTTGATGGCGCAGTAAAAAGCCTCATGGCGTCGGCGGCCATTTTGGGTGTCCTGGTGCTGCAATTCAATGACAGCAAGCAGGTTGATGAAAAGTCCAATAATACACAGTCTATAAATACGGTTTTCTCTCTGGGGGTAGCGCAACACAGTACAGCGCCTCCAATTCCTCCCAGGCACAATTGTAATCCACAGATTTTAGAAATAAAGGTTACAGTCTTTGCAATACGGTGGTGGAATAGTTAAAGCACACAGTTCACACTCCTCTGCACTTCAGAAGCATGCGGATCCTGTTCGTGACGCCAAAAAGAGCGATGCAGTGTCCCAGGGGGTCAGTAATGTATGCTGGGCTTTGTAGTGCAGATTACCCACTAACCTGGGATCCACTGTCGTCTTCAAATCGGGGCAAATACTGGAACAGGCAGGTGATTAAAAGTTCGTGACGCCAGTGTCAATTAAACGGTGACACGCCGTGTATGGTATTGTAGAAGAATGAAGCAAGCACAGGATAGCCAACCAAAAACTGGAACTTTACTGAATATCAGTGAAAATCATACATGGACGCAGTTGGAAGCGCCGTTCCATGAAAGACAGTTGGTTTTACATATGAATACAGGTGGTTCTTAGAAGTACAGACTGGCCGGTCATAGCAATGTTCTTTACAGAGTGTTAATTACAGGAGATGCAGTACAGGCGGCTTGCACACTATTCCTGTCTGGTCCTGAAACATGTGACTTATTCTCCAAGGTCTAATGCCCTATAGCTGGCGTATCCTTGAAGCTGTCTTTATATAGTACCTCCTCTGTTATCTTGAGTACCTCTTGCTTTATCTGATCGGCCTCTGTGGTATTCTGTGTCCTGGCTGGTGCTTATGGTGTTTCAGCTAAACGGATGATGACTCAGGAGGGGAACCTTTTCCTTGGATCCGGAACCCGGTTACAGGGCCTTTACCACCCTCTCCTAGTCGGCAGGCTTCAGGCCTGCGCTCCTCTCACAGGCCCATAGCCTTGACTTTACTCAGACACAGGATCATCTCTGACTCCTTTTCCCACTGTCTGACTGCTTACTACTTCCTGACTGGGCCTTATATAGACTAGGGCTCCCTAGCTCCCTCTAGTGACTCAGAGCTGGAATAACACCCTAGCCGGCCTGCACATGCACGTTTCACAGTAACAGGAAAATACATAGCAGTACATTGACAAGATGTTCTATACCAACCTCCCCTTAAATACAGGGGGAACGACAATACCCAAGTGACCCTTCAGTAGTGACGGGGTATTACTCTCCCGTACACTACATATGTATACTCAATTCGTATTCTATTTCAAACTGGGTCATGTCTATTTCCAGATATGTCAAATTTTGTTACATATTCTTGAAACTTTATAAAAACTATTGAAACAAAAAAAAAAAAAGATCACCCCACAAAAAAAAAAAGGAGCTCACACTCAGCTCCATAGATTGGGGGTCAGAATATGACGATGCAAATAAAGAATTTGTGCTATTTAGAAAAAAAAAAGATTAAAACATAAGATAAACGTGGTATTGCTATAATTGTACTGACCGGGAGAATGAAGGAGACAAGTCAGTTTTACCACATAAGGAACCCAATAAAAATGAAACCCATAAAACTCAGAATTGAGATTTATTTTTCCAGTTCCATCTGATTTTTTCCCCAGCTTCCCACTATATTGCATGCAATATTAAATGGTTCCATTAGAAAAAAAAAAGGCTGTATACGGCTATGTTAACGGAAAAAAAATAAAAAAAATGATGGCTTTGGGAAGGCTGGGAGAAAAAAAACAATTTTTTTTTCCAGATTTCCGTATGTGCTTTGCGGATCCATGGATCCGCAAAACACATACGGACGTCTGAATGGAGCCTTAGAGGGAGGTGATCAATGACAGGTGGGTGATCACCCCATATAGACTCCCTGATCACCCCCTGTCATTGATCACCCCCCTGTCATTGATCACCCCCCTGTCATTGATCGAACCCCTGTAAGGCTCCATTCAGACGCCCGTATGTGTTTTACGGATCCACGCATCCATGGATCGGATCCGCAAAACACATACGGACGTCTGAATGGAGCCTTACAGGGGGGTGATCAGGGAGTATATATGGGATGATCACCCCCCTGTAAGGCTCCATTCAGACGTCCGTATGTGTTTTACGGATCCACGCATCTATGGATCGGATCCGCAAAACACATACGGACGTCTGAATGGAGCCTTACAGGGGGGTGATCAGTGACAGGGGGGTGATCACCCCCCTGTCATTGGTCATCCCCCTGTCATTGATCACCCCCCTGTAAGGCTCTATTCAGAGGTCCTTATGTGTTTTGCGGATCCACGGATACATAGATCGGATCCGCAAAACACATATAGACGTCTGAATGGAGCCTTACAGGGGGGTGATCAATGACAGGGGGATGACCAATGACAGGGGGATGACCAATGACAGGGGGGTGATCACCCCATATAGACTCCCTGATCACCCTGATCATCAGCAAAAAATAAATAAAAAATTCCAACACAGAAAATTGCAGGGGCTGATTCACAGTTCAGGAGGATCATCCTTAGGGCCCATGCACATAAACGTATATATTATGCGGTCCGCAAAACATTGATCCTAAAAAAAAACAAAAAAAACAAAAAAAACAATGACGTCCGTGTGACATCCGTTCTTTTGTGGAACCATTGTAACAATGACTGTCCTTGTCTGCAAAACGGACAAGAATAGGGCATTTTTTATTTTATTTTTTTGCCACGGCCATGTGGACATATATGGAAATGAAATGCACAAGGAGTAATTTCCGTTTTTTTGGCGGAACCGTTGAAGTGAATGGTTCCTCATACAGGCAGGAAAAATAATATTTGTTTGTGTGCATGAGCCCTTAGGGTATGTTCAGATGGTAAAAACAATACACATTGGAAAAAAAATCCGCTATATATCTGCCACAGAAATTTGACAGCTGACCCTTGGATTTGCAGTCAGCAGATCCAGGAAGGGTCATGTGACTTGCTAGCTGCCACACTCGCTGCTAGCCCTGCAAACAGTCTGGCTATGTGTCCTCGCTGCTGAGGAGCGGTCATGGCGCATTCACCTTCACCGCTCTGATACTCCAGGCTCTCCAGTGATGTCATGGCACAGGCATATCACACGCCCACTCCTAATACCTCAGTGACGTCGCTCGCCCTCTGCTACCCATGTGTGGGTCATCGGATACCTCTCCCTCCCCCACTCCCAAAACCTGCTCGTCTTCCTATGAAATGAATCCTGAAGTGCAAGAGACAGAGGAATTAGATGATGTGGACATGACGGGTTGGCACCCACCTTTCCCGGACCATGCTATAATATGGGAACATCGGAAAGTGGCAGCCACATCAGATGAAGGTCCAGATGGGTGTTATCAGTTGGGGGGGTCCTTGCACAGTCTGACACTGGCAGCGCTGATTGGATAGTGTCAGACTGTGCAGGGACACCCCCCCCCCCCCAGTTGGTAACACCCTACAGGACCTTCATTCTCAACCTCCAGCAGGAATAACTGGGGGTTGGCGCACCATAAAGTCCTAAGAAAAGATGCTGCAGAATTGTTTTTACACGGCGAATGCACGACGTGTCAGGAGAGGCGACAGGGTCCTCCTTACGGCAAAGATCAGTATAGCAAGTGTAACTTGACCGTGAATTTGCAAGGGCAGATTTGCTCGATATTTTTAATTACAGCCAAAAATCTATTGCTGCCGCATTGAAAAAGCAACTGTCCCAATAACCTACTGACCCTGAAAGGCAAACCGAAAGTCTGTACCTTGTGCGTGACAATCAATACACCGATCAATACGCTATTATCCCAGCCCCGGACGGTCTCCTATTGGATAGGCTGCGCCCCATATAAACACATGCATGCACAACCGATAAGAGCGGGAGCCATTATCATACAGGGGGAAATAAAAAATAAATAAAAAATAGAATCTTGTTGCTATCGGCAACTGCTCCACTTGGACATTGCACTGATTTGGCCAAATCTCCCCCAATACCCCAAAGCACAAGTGACCATGCAAAATCCATATCTGCAGCTGCTTCAGGTGGTGTGAACATTGGGAATCTGTCCACCTGGCCCAGGGATGGCCAACCCGCGGCTCTCCAGCTGCTGCGAAACTACAACTCCCAGCATGCCCTTCTGTAGGCAATGCGGGCATGCTGGGAGTTGTAGTTTTGCCACAGCTGGAGAGCCTCAGGTTGGCCATCCCTGACCTAGCCCATGGGTCAGCAACCTTCGTCACTCCAGCTGCTGCGAAACTACAACTCCCAGCATGCACACTTGCTCAGCTGTTCTTGTAACACCCATACAAGTTAATAGAGGATTCTGAGAGTTGTAGTTTCAGAACAGCTGGAGTGCCGGAGGTTGCTGATCCCCTAACCTAGCCTATTGACTAACATTCCTATAATCTGGCATCCTATAATTCAGAAAATCCGGTAGTATATGAAAATGTCTTGGGCCTCCGCTTCGAACAATCCCTACTTGTAAGAAAGGGACCCTTGACAACAAGCCGAGCACAAAATGTCCCGTTTTTGCGACCCCAGGTGATTAGCTATAACATAGCAGTAAGTGTTCAGTTTCTCGTCAGCGCCACCACTGGGGAAAGGAGGTATTACACAGTGACTATTCGAGTAAATGGGTGGTCTGTGCACACAACAGTATTTTTTCACAGTCCGCAAAACGGGGTTCTGTTGTTCCGTGATCCGTTTCCGTTTTTGTTTCCGTGTGTCTTCCTTGATTTTTGGAGGATCTCCAAACATGAAGGAAAGTAAAAAAAAAAAAAATCTTAGTTTGCCATGCAAGTGATAGGAAAAAAACGGACGCAGATGACAATCTTGTGTTCATCCGTGTTTTTTCACGGACCCATTGACTTGAATGAGTCCGTGAACCATTGTCCGTAAAAAAAAAAACAGGTCATATTTTTTTCACGGACTGGTAACACGGATCACGGACGCGGATGACAAACGATACATTAGCCGAGTTTCCCATGGACCCATTGAAAGTCAATGGGTCCGCAGAAAATCACGGAAAACGGAACAACGGACACAACAACGGTCGTGTGCATGAGGCTTAATACAGGAGAGGACGGGTCCTCCAAAACCAGTGGCCAAGAGATGAAGATCCTAAACTGAACAGGGGCAGATTGGTGGGGGATCCATCTGCTGGGACCCCCACTCATCCCGAGAATTGGTACCCTGTGGCCCCCGTTTGAATGGACCAATGCAACATCCAAAGTCTATGGGACTGAAGATAGTCATGTACAGCACTAGGCTATCTCTGGCACTTCCATGGAGATGAATGTTATGGTCGTGCACATGGTCGACCTGCCAGTCCATTGGGGGGCACAGGAGCCCCGTTCTCTTATATCCTGTCCAGTGAATAGGGGATCATTTTATCCAATAATCTAGAATTTCTGTTAAGGGCTCATGAACACGAACGTGTGTGGGCCGCGCCCTTGTTGCAGTTCCGCAATATACAGGCACCGGCCGTGTGAACACCGTCTCGCGGATGATTACCCATTCACTTGAACGGGTCTGCAATCTGGAAGATATACGGTACAGAAGGCCACGGAAGCACACTCCGTGGCATTTTGGTCCGTGCCTACATGCTCTATTTTTTGTGTGGTGCTCACGCATCGCAGGCCCATTCAAGTTGAACTGGTTCTGCATCCGTCAGCGCTAGCCACACGGATGGTGCACGTGCATTGGGGAGCGCAGTTTGTGGCACGGGCATCACATATTTGTGTGCATGAGCTCTAAGATTGATGCCAGACTAAAGGAATGGTACCCGCTGGATGCATGGGTGTATATCATCTAGCACACTGCCATGGGTCTTGTAAAACGCCATTTTTACAGGGACTGGGTTGACACCAGCGCGTGAGCCCCGTTAGTAAGCTCCGTGCACAGCTGTCAATCACTCTGCTGCTCCTCCCACAGGGCAGCGCACAGACAGCCCAGCAGGGACCCCTACACATTACCCCTGTAAACTGGGCAAGAACAGGATGCCACCAAAGCATCGGCTGCATCGTGGTATGGTGACCGTGTGAGCACTGGCCAGCTCCGGAGGTCTGGGATATTACAGTACCAGGCTCTTGTGCTACTGACATTACCGTAAATGGGCAGAGCGAGTAAAAATAGAATTTAGGAAATGCTCTCTTGCGACATTATACTTAATCTGTGTATGCCCCAGGTCAGGGATCATTCATTCTCTAGCTGCCCAGCAGTTGTGAGACTACATCAAGCATGTCCTGACAACATGCTGGGAGTCGTAGTTTCACAACAGCAGCTGGAGAACCACCAGTAAAAGACTTGTCAATCTGTAATGGTTATAGCAGGCATCCTCAAACTGCGGCCCTCCAGCTGTTGTAAAACTACAACTCCCACACTGCCCTGCTGTAGGCTGATACCTGTAGGCTGTTCGGGCATGCTGGGAGTTGTAGTTTTGCAACAGCTGGAGGGCCGCAGTTTGAGGATGCCTGGGTTATAGGATTACAAGGTTAGTCGGTAAGGAACAAAGATGGCTGCATCTCCCGATATCTGGAGGACCACCTTATATAATACCGTACAAAGGGGAAACTGAGCCGCAGATGGTGGATTTTATTTCGGCAGATCCCACTGATTTTCTAGTGTCTGAGGGTTGGGGGTCTACCTGCCCCTCCTTGTAGCCGTGTGTCATGTTTGGAGGAAGAAAAGGAAACCCCGTGTGTGTTGTGTACGGGAGCTGGACAGATAATCCAAAAATCAGACTTCATTAGTCACAAGCCTGGCCGGTGAAAGTCAGAGGCAACTGTACTCATAAAATGGGGCCCAATTAAAGACACGTGCTGGGTCCTGGGCATGTATGCCCTTCCTAGGTTTTCATGAGTTAATTCGGAATTAAAAGGGTTTTCTGAGATTTTAATACTGATGAAGAAAATTTAGACAAGCACATTCATAGTCGCAGGTGCTCCTCCATAAAGCAAACAAAAAAAAAAAACATTATGCCGCACAACATTACTCATACAATCAATCAGGTCTCTTGCACATGAACGTTGTGTGCCCGTTTTGGGGTCCGCAATACATGGGCACCGGCCCATGTGCACGCCGCATCACGGAGATGTGAAACGGAAGCACGGATCGAAACCCCACGGAAGCACTACGGAGTGCTTCCGTGATGTATTTGTCTGTGCCTCTGCACCGCATAAAAAAAAAATAGAACTTGTTCTATTTATTTTTGCGGTGCGGACGCATCACCGGCGCATTCAAGCTAAATGGGTCTCGATCCGTCCCGGCTGCCGCCCGTGCATTGGGGCCCGCATATTGCAGTCCCCAATGCACGGAATGGATGCACAACGTTCGTGTGCGAGAGGCCTAAAACTGCCACCTTGACGCCTGGTAGATGGGCCCGACGTGAAAAAGTGCGCAAAGAGCTTCTATTTTTTTTTTGCATGTATAGTAGGTATAATACCACTTTAATTTAGAATAATCCCTATTCCCCAGTTTTATTGTTTGTATGAGTAATGTTGTGCTGTCATAAGTATTTTTGTTGGATTCCTGCATGTTCGCTTTATGGATGTGCACCTGCGACTATGCATGTGCTTCTCTAAATTTTCTTGTAGTGTATATTGAGGGCAGCTGCCTCTTTTAGATTGAGCACTCCCCGTCCATCTGCCCAGATCTTCTGAGCAGAGTATATATGTAGCTGGTTCCTACACCGCCCTGAACATTGTTAGCTTAGGTCAAGCCCAGGAGAGGCAGTTCTGTTAGTGTTAGGGACCCATCTGCAGAAGCCACCTTGACGCCTGGTAGATGGGCCCGACACGTTTGATCAAAAAATGTGTGCAAAGAGCTTCTATTTTTCCATTTATAGTAGGTATAATACCACTTTAATTCAGAATAATCCCTCATCCCCAGTTCTATCCTCTGGATAGGTCATCAGTATCTGATCGGTAGGGGCTCGACACCCGGGACCCTCGATGATCACGGCCTCCTCTCTGCTCACCAAGCACAGTATTCTATGTTGTATAGCGGCTGTGCTTGCCATCGTGCTCAGCCCCATTCACTTCTATAGGGCTGAATTGCTCCGAGGCCACGTGACCAATGAATGTGACCTAGGGAAAGCAGCGAGAAGGCCGCCATCTTCTCCAACAGCTTATCCTGAGGATAAGTTATCAGTATTAAAATCTCAGAAAACTTCTTTAATAGCCTTAACACTTTGACACTTGCGGCAGTGATCCGGCAAGCAGTTCCGTCCCCGGAACTGCCTGCCGGATCAGTCAAAACATATGCCAACTGATGGCATTTGTAAGACGGATCAGGATCCTGATCCGTCTTACAAATGCATTGAAATGCCACATCCGTCTTTCCGGTGTCATTCGGAAGGACGGATCCGGCATTCCGAATGCTGGATTCGGCACTAATACTTTCCTATGGAAAAAAATTCAGTTTTTTGGGCCAGAAATAAAACCGTAGCATGCTGCGGTTTAATCTTTTGCCTGATCAGTCAAAAAGACTGAACTGAAGACATCCTGAACGGATTGCTCTCCATTCAGAATGCATGGGGGTTAAAACTGATCAGTTATTTTCCGGTATTAAGCCCCTAGGACGGAACTCCACACCGGAAAAGAAAAACGCTAGTGTGAAAGTACGGTACCCTAAAGGGATTAGAAGAGCATGACGCCAGTGCCACAATCTGCCAGAAGGTTTGAGGCTGGTATTGCAGCTCAGCTTTAACGCATAGGTCTGTACTGCAATACCACACACAACAGGTGTGGCACTGCTTCTGAAAGAAAGCAGATGTGTTATTCTAATTTGCCAAAAGGCATAAAACCGACATGTTAATTTATTTTTTTGAATAATTGACATTCCATGAAACAAATAAGCAGAGCCTTGACCAGATTTACAAGTCATAGAATAATTTTATTTACTATTTTAGGAACAAAAGAAAAGAAATGCATCCAATGCTCATTGCTCGACATGGTGATGGGTTGTAGTCAAGGTGCAGCAGCATTCTCCTAGACGCAGCAGAGGCGGCCATTTTTATGGGCAAAATCTTCACTGACCAGAGTGCCGTCATGATCCAATTAGGGATTATGGGCACCACTGAGGTATACTGTGCCCATAATTGTAAGGTGCATTCCCTTCCATGACAGTTTGCCCATCAGAATGCCTGTCTAGGTGCGACTTTCCTTAGGATATCAAGTGAACCATACAAAAAAAAAAAAAAAAAAACAACAGAGATGATCTTAGTGCAAGGTCCTCCAGAACCAGTCAGTAAATAGCTGGACATGGCAGTAAACCAACAGCATCTGAGAACCATATAGATATCCATTACTAGGACAATGCTGCTGCTAACCCAATGTACTAAGTTGGAATTATTTGGTGGTCATGACGTACATTATTGCTATCAATAACCCATCAATGGAAACCAGACGTGCCCTAGAGCTCCTATAGAAATAGCAGAGGGAAGAACAGACTTCCTACATCTGCAAATTCTAGAGGTTAACCAGAGCCAATGATCTTAAGAAAAAAAAATATATATAATCAAACCAATCCTTATTGTACTGAATATAAAACACGAGGCTGTGGGAACCAAGATACCTGACACAAAGCAGATCTTTCTTTACATTTTTTTTTTTTTTTACATCTTCTGTTGTTCCCCTTAACAGACACATATGACAAAATAGAAGTATTTGGTTTAATGATAAATTTTGAGAAGCAAAAAAAAAAAAAGTGCAAATGACATGGAACGCATTTCGTGGTAAACTCAAGGCTCCTTATTTGATGAATGTCCCCTCCCCCCCTTCCCCGGTAATTCGATAAACTCCGTAATGAAAACCTTTGCAGTTGGCATTTTATAGTTTCGTGTGATAAAAGGCACATATGTTCATGAACTTACATCACTCGCCATATAGTCCCACTGCTACTGTAACCCGGGCCGGAGCCCAATAAATAGACATATTACACGTTGAGACACCGGCAATGAGGTCCAATAGAGTGTAACTGTTTTTTGTTTTTTCTAACCATAGCATTTATATATTTTTTTTATATATCTCATTCCGAGTCATAGATATCAAGTTGTAGTGCGGACAATAACTCTATGTAACAGAGGGCCAAGCTTCTCCGAGCACCTGCGCATGGAACACAGTCCATGCGATTTCCATGGTTGTTTGGAGCATAACATACCAAACAAAAAAAAAAAAAAGAAAGAAAAAGGAAGAGGGGGAATAAACACAAACCATACACACTGGTGTAACAGAGGTATTCGCATCATCAAATATGGAATGTTTTAGAACTATTGAAAATAAATAAGTATAACAGTATAATTTCAGTGCTCTGTCCAGCACAGCTTAGTAAATGCCCTCTCCGTTTTCTTTAGACCAAGTCTTCGGACAGGCGAGGCCCGTCGTATCCTGTAATGATTTCTACCACCACAAAGAGTGGTCATCATTTTGGAATAGACATAGTTATTCTAGTGCTTCGTACAAACAGTTTTTTTCTGCATCTTCCTTTATTCGCTGCCGTCATCTCTTATTTCTTTAATAATAGCTATTAAATTCTGCAGTCCAAAGATGTAGCCTGTGTCCTGGCCTTCGTGTACCACGCGATCCTCCCTGTAAAACTTGCAGGTCGTGTGTGCAAAGTCTATCATTCGGACGTCTGCAGTGCTGGCCGTGTGTTTGTTGCTGGAAGGTTTGTAGGCGTAGGCGCCGGCAGATTCGTCCGAAGATTCTTCCGAGAGATCCCCTAGGTCTTCAGAGTCGGAGTCCATAGGAACCTCGGGTAATTCTTTCCCATCATAAATAATAAGCAGTGAACTGGAATAAAAACGATAAGACTCCTGTTTTTCTAAAACCATTTTAAGTTCTGTCAGTTTTTTGATCACAGGGTCTATCAGTTCCCGGCGCAGGTTTTTCCCATTGTGAAAGAACTGGTAAAGTGCTTCTTTAAAGCCCTGGACTGAAAGTTTCCTGCCATGGTATTTGTTCATGAACATGAGTTGCCCCGTGCCAGTTTGGTAGACCTGCAAACAGAGAAAAACTATGAGAAAATGCACTTTGATGGCGCACGTTTATGCATGCAATAACCAAAAGAGAAATGATTGGAAGCTAAAACTATATCTAGATGTTGCATAAATAGCAATACCCTAACATTTTATATTATCTCAATCGCTGCTTTTACAATCTCATGCAATGGAGGGTGGAGGATTAAGAAATTCACACTCTGCATGTTTCTCTCTGAAACCCTCAGCAGAAGGCAGACAGCGATTTCCAGGAACATGTACACTGTTATTAAAGCAGAAGACACAGTCTTGCCAAAAAACAGCCATGGGGTATGATGTCTGGAGAAGCCGTGGCCTTCCTTCTCTGTTATTTGGTCACGTTTACCCATAAAGGGAAGAATCAGGTCTAATCCCCAATTACTTCTGTGGTAAGGCATGTGTTACACACAACAAAGGGACTAAATGAACTAATGCATTCAAAATCTAAAACACAAGCAATGTAAAATATACAGGTTATTGAAATGCATAATCTATGTACAAGACTATGATAGCTTGAGGGGGCTATTTCCATCTTAAAAAGTGATGATATATGGTGTTCTGACCTCTAGAACACCCACTGATCCTGACAATAATGGGGCTGCAGCCTCTCTCTCCCTGCACGACAGTGCCCTGACTAACCTCTACAAGAGCCCGTTCACTCTGATTGGGCGGTGCAGAGAAACCCCAGAATGGGATGCAGTGCTACACCATTACGTCAACCTCTTTATTCTTAGGGATTGATCATAAAGGGATGGCACAGTCTAAATTTTTTTTTTAAAGAAAGGAATAGCCTATTAAAAGGAGTCTCCCAGGATTTTGTAACTGATGACCTAACACTCAGGATAGGTCCTCAGTATCTGGTAGGTGGAAGTCCGCATCCTGGGAACCCCGACAGTCAGCAGTTTTTAGAAGAGGCGCTCACAGTAGTGTCACAGTCTTCCCTCAGCTCACTAAGCACAGCATCGTACGTTGTATAGCGGCCGTGCTTGGTATCACAGCTCAGCCCCATTCTCTTCAATGGCCTCCTAGGCCATGTGACTGATGAACATGACGTCAGTGATTGTAAACCAAAAGCAGGCTTGGAGGCTACACAGAGAGAAGGTATAAGAGAAAGATCAGCACCTGTTCTGTGTTTAGAGCCGCACCTGGTTTTGGCTCAAAATCACTGATGTGTGAATGAGGCATAAATCTGTGACAAACTGACCTCCCCATAACTTACAGAGGGATGAAATAACTGTACTCGTCTTATTCATGTATCAGCTCTGAACAAACATGACCTAATTAGTTCAGAGATCCTCCTCCGATAAGCAGAGTGTTTATCAATCATTTCTTGCTACCAAATAAACACTGACTCTTCGTGACCTCCAAATGGCGCTGCTCATTTTAGGGCATGTAAAGCTATAACTGAACCTCACCTGCATGCCGCACACCCGGACCCCAATAATCGCAGACGTGCTTTGCTGACACTTCTCGATTTGAGTGGCTTTCTTTTCCTCTGATGCATCATCGCCGTGTTGTCGCGTTCCCATCTTCAGATCCAGGACACACGGTACCTGGTACCGACACGTCAGGTTTTCCAATAATAAAAATTCTGACTAGTTAAGGAAATAATGTGCTCAAGTATAAAAAAAAAAAAAAAAAAAAAAAAACAGGGTGTGAATCTTTCAATGATGATCCCCTCAGTTTGTGACAAAACCTGCAGTGTGTGAACATAAAGATCAATGAGCAATGGTAAAGCACCTTCCGAAATTAAGATAATATTACTCGGGCATGGTGCTCATTTTGAGTACACAAAATTGGCACAATATCAGACGCCAAGAAGCTAGTAGTGTAATGTTACAGGCTGCTACCACCCTGCTGCGTATTACCAGATACCAGCCAAGCTATTTTTTTTTTTTTTCATTTGCCCTAAGGTGTCCTGTGTCTTAAAGGGAATATCCTAAAATCATTGTCCTAATCAGAAAACCTAAAATGAGCACCTGAGGTGATGCTGGGCATTCAGAGTTAATCCGCTTTCACTTCCCAGTACATATCTAATCATCAGACTGCCTAAGACATGATAAGCTTAGATTAAGACTACTGGTGTCACCTTTGCTGAGGGAAAGAAACCTCTGCTACGTGCAACACATCAGCAGTTCACTGCTATATACGGAGGCACGTGTCCCAGGCACAGAAGGCAAGGATTCACACAGGACTACAGGTTTCCAGATTATGTTGTAGATGTATTATAGGGGCCCTGGACTACTCAGTCAGGGGAATTTGCCCCCATCTATTTGTGAACACTAACCTGTTTTGCAAAGAAATACATGATGTATCCAACCAAAGGAAACATCTTGCACAATACGTGGCAGTATAAATGAATGGTTGTGCCCACTTGGTGTAGTTGCTATATTAAGGCTACTTTTACATCTGCGCTTTCCCTTTCCACTATTGAGATCAGTTTTGTCCTCATTCATTGCCACTATGTGGTGCGGAGCAAGACTCACAATGAAAGTCAATGGTGACGGATCAGTTTTCTCTGACACAACAGAAAACGGATCGATCCCCCATTGACTTTCATTGGTGTTCATGCCGGATCCGTCATGACTATTTTAAAGATAATACAACTGGATGAGTTCATAACGGATGCAGACGGTTGGATTATCGTGACGGAAGCGTTTTTTGCTGATCCATGACGGATCCAGCAAAAACGATAGTGTGAAAGTAGCCCAAGATGTGTAGTGCCAGCTTTTACTAGTGACTGGTGCAGATCTAGATCTTATTTCTCAAAAGCATCTAAAATCCCTTTGGCCAGTTCTCGAAAAGATCTTATGGATAAACCATCTACCTACGTAGCATATAAGCACTGGTAGAAAAGGATACTGTATTGGTTCCTGTGTTTGGCGTATTCCTTCATACGTTGGATCTGTTGCTGGTGACGTTTTGTACTCCAAAGGTTGTGCTTAAACTGTGAACTGATATTCCCTTTCTTCTCCACGCTGTAATACAAAACTTCTGATTGCTTTAACAACTCAAATTCTTCTTCTAGTTTGTGGCTAAAAGAAAAAAAAAAGCAAAGTACAGGTTAAAATTCACAATTAACATACACAGCTCGCATAATATTATCAAATGTTCTGCACAACAGCACCGCAATGGGCCAATTTCACCAAAGTATAACAGGTGTATGTCAGCATCAGTATAAGGGCTCATGCACACACTTTTTTTTCCCATGTTTTTTTTTTTTTTTTTTTGCAGCCCATATGCAGAACCATTCACTTCAATGGAGCTGCGAAAAAAATGGAAATGACTGTGCATTCAGTTTCTGTATGACCGCATGGCTGTTCCACACCAAAAAATAATAATCATAGAACATGTCCTATTATTGCCCGCATTACGAACAAGGATAGGACTGTTCTATTAGGGGCCGGCTGTTCTGTTCCGTAAAATACGGAATGCACGCGGCTGGTATCAGTGTTTTGTGGATACACAATTTGCAGACCACCAAACATCCAACGGTCATGTGCATGAGCCCATAAAACAGGGTTGTCCAGTTCCAGGAGGAAACCAGACAACACAGGGGATCCACCTGCAATAAAGAAGTGATTAGTTGCATGGCAGATTTCACAAAGCTGCTCCAGTTCTCCCAGTTACAGTGGTGATGTCATGTCGACCACATGTTACAGCTGCAGCCAATCACTGGCCTCAGCGCGCACCGAAGAGGCTAATGATTGCCTGCAGTGTTCACATGCTGTCGAGGAAGTTGGACAACCCCTTTAAGGGCTCATTCAGACAGCCGTATATTTGTGTCCGCATCCGTTCTGCAAGATGCAGACACATTCATTTCAATGGGGCCGCAAAAGATGCTGACATCACACAGTGTGCTGTTAGCATCCGTACTTCTGCGTCCCCGCAAAAAACATGGACAAGAATAGGCTATTCTATCATAGGGCCGGACGTTCCATAAAATGCATAACGCACATGGCCGGTATTCGTATTTTGCTGATCTACAATTTGCAGACTGCAAAGCAGATATGGTCATCTGAATGAGACCTAAGGCTGCAAGTTCTGCACGAACACACAGCGTTGTAGGGATGCTTTTAGTTTAGGTGATCAGACCGGCAGTCAGGCTAGAACTAGAATAGAGGCCACAATACAGGTGTAGAAATGCACCCATATTACACTTGTGTAAAATTGGCCTTAAGCTGCACTCACGCTGATTTTTATCCAACATGGAAACGAGAAAAAAAAATCTGGCCATTCTGGTAGCCGGGAATTGAGCGAGTGTGTACGGGAACGAGTGCTCCCGGCCACCTCTGAAGACACTGTCCTTCTCTACTGTATGAAACAGATCCGGGCAACCACTTACCATTGGTTGTCACGATCTGTACAAGTCTGCTCCGCTAAGACTGCTAGTGATTCTGAAACACTAGCAGCCTCCGCAGCAAGTGCGTACAGGCAAGAGGCAGTATTATATCATCCTAGCAGCGCTTGCCTGCTCCATCACTCACATCAGAGGTATCACCCACATTACAGAAAGCTCAGGAAGTGCCCAGGGAGCTGTGCACGGAGGTAATACAACCCATTTAAATAAAAAAATGTGGTATAAGATGGAATGTGATATTGATAAGCTGTTTGAGGACAGACGTAAGCAGGCGTGGTGGAGCTGTCAAGCAGTTCTCAAATTGTCCCACACATCTTTGTTCTACCAGATTGAGACCCCCTTACCTTTTCATTTTCTCTTCCTTCCTATGTTGCCGAACCCTTTCCTTAGTGAGGTTATCATTCTTATTAGACCACATGAGCAGTTTACTTTTGGCCTCGCTGCAGTCTGACATGAAGTCCACATTTTCTAGGTTCTCTTGGTCCCGGTTCAAAGGATAGGCAATTGGGCACATATTCCCGTCTTCATCTTCTTCAAAGCTTACAGATACCACACCTGCAGAGGTAGAGAGGAAAGTCGGTTTAGAAACGAGAGGTGGAAGACAAAACACAAGAAGATAACACAGAGCGACATCACGTCCTGTGTTGAAGGTATCTTACCCAATCCTTAGCATATATCCTGAAACAGGCCAAATCTCATCTGCCAACCTAACAAATATCAAAACAGCTAAACACAAACACCTGGCAGGGGAAACAAGGCATAAAAATATACGGATAGATCAGGACACGTTGATTTACGCAGCAGTTTAAATTCAACCAGAGCCAAAACACAACACCGACAAAAATAATAACAGGAGACGATTCCAATTCATAAAAATATTTATTGAAATAAATATTCTTTATTGATTGCAAGTGAAAAAAAAAATATATATATGAAGATGTAAAACAATTCTCATTTACATCTTGGCAGTGAAACACCAGAAGGGTTTTCATTATGCAAAAAGCATTCAATATCATAAAACTATGAAGAAAGGTTTTGAGGCATCGGATTAGGGGGATGAGCAAGCAAAGCAAAATAAAAGAAAGCAAAAAAAGACAAAACATCACAGTGAATTCTACTTGTTGCTTCTGTTCAGTCACCAGGGTATAAAACCTTTGCTTAAGCTATCTAAACCATTTGCATTAATGCTAATTAGGAAGCAAACACCAAGCAATTCTTCGTGGTGCACTCTTATAAAGCACTTTGTGTTGTCTGCTCGTATGAGTCTCTAATGCACTGATAGCGTAAGAGAGTCTTTAGCTGCGGTTCAGCCGATTTCCGGGAGTGCCATAAACAGTCCTCATGGTCCTGAGCTGTCCCCTTAAATCCTAGTGATATCGCCCAGCTGGCAGGCGGACCTGGGACTTTTACAGGAGCTCGGGAGGGAGCGCAGTACAGGATTGGACAGTCTTTGCTCTCGACCATAAAAACATAGGACACTAACAGGGTATAAAGGGAGAAGCGAGCTAGAAAACAGCCTCGGGCTCTGAGTGCAGTCAATGCGTATCAACCATGGTTGTTTGTCCACCCTCCCACCACCACATTAAAAAACTAAAAGACAAAAAAAAAAAAAAAACAGGAGCAAAACACACAAAAAAAGAAAAAGAAAAAAACATAAGACAGCGCACAGGATGAAGCGCAACATTTCATAGATAAGGTTTGTGGGTTACTTGGTTTCTACTACCTTGTGTGAATAAGTCTCCATTTGTTTGTTACCTGTAATGTATGGGAACGCATCGGATACTCTCTAATGCATCCTACCTCTATGAGTCACCCCTCACTTGCAGTCAAACCAAATGACTTAAGAACAAAGAATATTATTGACTCAGGAACGTAATTGCCCTTGAGAACCGGGATTTCCACTCGCATATTTCAGGTGATTCATTCCAGTGTTTAACGCAACCCTTTAATCCAAAAATAAAGTTTCCATTTCCTCTGAAAGGGAAAGCTCCTGGAACATATAAGCAGCAGTCTGTGCACACTTCATTCTTGGACTTGTCCTGTGGCTTTTTTCTGCCCAAACATCTCAGACAGGAGATTTCACATAAGATTTTTATATTAACCCAAAAAATGACAACCAACCTCTGCTTCCAGAATAAAAGGAAAGTTAAGAGGGGAGAAGAGAAAAAAAAAAGAAAAAAAGAGGCAAAAACTAAAATCAAAGTCTATATTGGACCAGGTAGCTTTAAACACTGGTCTTTTCGGATTCCACTTACCTACAGGAGCCTAAGGAAGACTTAAGGCCACAAGCACAGCTTGTCTAAACTCTAATGCTTTTTAGCCAGCCAAGAGACCCAATGGTGATCTCCGACACCCGCCTCACAGCCTGTCCCTGACAACATCAAAATATGTGAAAAAAAATAAAATAATAATTCCTAAAACTGCTTCTAAGGAGAAGAGCTTTAGGATAAACAGGTCATAAGAGAAATTTATACATGACACAAGAAAAAGGCCATGCTCCCCCCACAGGGAATCTAGGACTTACCTTTATACTGAGGTGTAAATTTTCGGATCTCTGCAGGGAGTGTTTCATAGAACAGGTGCTCCCTTTGAATGAGGGGCTTACAGATGGTCTTGTCGTTAAAGCGAAGGACACATGAGTGCCCCCCGACCTGGTGTAAAAAAGGCTCGAGCAGAACTCCCTTTGCGTAGCGCTCCACTTCCATAGCTCCGTATGCTGGGCTCATCGTTACTGCACATTAGAGAATGCCCGATGGCTTGTTCAGTTCTGTCCTTTAAGATGGCTTACCCAGTTCTCTGTTAAAGCAAATAAACAAGATTCCCTTCCGTTAGACCGGGGCAAGGCACGGCCCGTGCATGTCTTTAAAAAAAATTAATCTCTTCAAGGTTTTATATGAAGAGTAAGCTCCACAATGTCTTTCCTCTGCCGGGCAGAATCCTCTACTGAGCTCTCTGGCTTATAGCACCGAGACAAATAGAGTGATGTCACTCGGGAGAAGAAAAACAAGCTGGTTAACTCCTCCTGCAAAGACGTCTGAGCCAATCACGGATGTGTCTGGGAGTATCCCAGAAAACAGGCCGGAGAGACAAAAGAAGGTGGAGTGAGAGCGCTGCTGCTGCCCTCAGCTGTTTTCGTCTTTCTGAGCCACAAAATATTGATACCATACAGCTGAGAACAGCAGCGCCCCAAACCATGCATATATTATAACCATGCAGTATGGAAAAACTAGAGATAAGCAAATCAATGTTTCTTCAATTGCGGGCAGCTGTCCGCACAGGTGAATAAGCGGCCACCTGTCATAGGATTGGCAGAGCCGAACATCGCACCTGGCGCTGTCAATCTTCTGGCTGCACCGCAGCCGAAACTCAAATTCGAGTTTGGGAACAGCTACTGTGCAAGTGCCGAATTTGAGCTTTGGCAGCGGTGTAGCCTGGGGATTGACAGGGCCGGGCGGGATGTCCATCTTACAGCAGGTGGGTGCTCCTTCATCTGTAGGGACAGACCCCCACAGATGAAGAAGGCTGGCTAATGAGACAACTCGATTCGCTCATCTCTAGGAAAGATACACAGTGATCCCTCAGGATACAATATTTTCAAGATACAGTGACCCATCGTAATTGAAACCAGACTTAACATACAATGTCTCGGACTAAGATCCAACCAATCAAGATCATTTCTCTGGTAAAATAGCTGTATAAGGCTACTTTCACATTAGCGTTTTTTGCGGATCCGTCATGAATCTGCAAAAACGCTTCCATTACAATAATACAACCGCATGCATCCGTCATGAACACCATTTAAAGTCAGTGGGGGACGGATCCGTTTTCTATTGTGCCAGATTGTGTCAGAGAAAACAAATCCGTCCCCATTGACTTACATTGTGTGTCAGGAATGATCCGTTTTGGCTCCGCTTCGTCAGACGGACAGCAAAACGCTGCAGGCAGAGCGGAATAGATACTGATCGGAGGCAAACTGATGCATTCTCAGCAGATCCTTTTCCATTCAAAATACATTAGGGCAAAACTGATCCGTTTTGGACCGTTTGTGAGAGCCCTGAACGGATCTCACAAACGGAAAGCCAAAACGCCAGTGTGAAAGTAGCTTTAGTTGCTAGTTATTATTCCTGACTGTTATATGTAAGGACTTGTTTTATTCATTTAAATTATTTGCTTATTATTCTTAAATCTTCATTTTCTTTAATCTTGGATGACATTTTGGGGCTTTGGAACCGATTACTCAACTTACAATGGTTTCAACATACAATGGTCGTCCTGGAACCAATTAATATTGCAACTTGAGGGAGCACTGTATAGGCAACCCTTAGCAAAATGCATATACACATACAAACATACATGAAAGCATTTATAGCAGTGGTCCCCAACCCGGTGCTCTCCCCAGCATTCCCTTCCAGATCTACACCCGCCGTCACTTCACGTAGCGAATCCCTGCAACGCGCGATGTTAAAGCACATTTACAACCTGCCTCAAACATGTGAATGGAGACAGCTCAGTGGCGATTTTTGGGGAAGCACATAATGCCTTGTAGACTGAGAGGACCTTACGTCCACTAGCAGATTCAGCACAAAAACAATGTATGAGGATGAATACTACATATTACAGCGTACATTTACAGGTTTCAGACACTAGGGGGTGCTCTACGCTGCCTGTTCATAAGCGGCTCTGCTAACACGCCTTTGTTTACTACTTTATATAACTCACATCAGGGCCATTTTTCCCCCTCTAAGAAAACATGGGAAAGTCAAGGAGAACGTATTATTACAGAACATTATTCTGGTCCGCATGGCAGATGAGACTAGCCATTTCTATTGATGAGAGTGAGAAAACTGTGGAATGCACATGGACGGTAAATGCGTTTTGTGGACCTGCCTGATCTCTACCTGGTGTCAAGGAATGGAAACGGGAAAAGTAGAAAAGATCTCTGTGTTAGGGCTCATGCACACAAACTTATTATCTTTCAGTGTCCGTTCCCTTTAATTTTATTTGTAGACTGTATGCGGAACCATTCATTCCAAAAAATAAAATAAATTAAAGGTACTCCGTGTGCATTCCGTTTCCGTAAGGGTCCATTCACACGTCCGTTTTTTCTTTCCTGATCTGTTCCGTTTTTTCAGGAACAGATCAGGACCAGATCTGGACCCATTCATTTTTAATGGGTCCTGGAAAAAAATCGGACAGCACAATGTGTGCTGTCAGTTTCCGTTGTTCCGTTCCGCATGTCCGTTTAAATATAAAACATGTCCTATTCTTGTCCTGAAAAATCGGATCCTGGTACAATACAAAGTCAATGGATCCGCAAAAAACGGATGACATTCGGATGTCATTCCGTATGTCATCCGTTTTTTGCGGATTCCGTTCCTGGAAACACATAACAAATTTTTATTTTATTTTATTTTTTTCAATTTTTTTTCAAAGAAATCCAAACAACTTTATTTGATTATTGAAATGTATACATGCTCCCGTTTTTTGCGGATCCGCAAAAAACGGATGACATACGGATGACATACGGAAACATTTTCAGGAACAACGGATCCGCAAAAAACGGACCGTTTTTCAGGATGAAAAAAAACAGGACGTGTGAATGGACCCTAAGTTCGTATTTCTGTTCTGCCAAAAAATAGAACATGTCCTATTATTGTCCGCATTACGGACAAGGATAGGGCTGTTCTATTAGGGGCCAGCTGTTTCGTTCAGCAAAATATGGAATGCACACGGACGTCATCCGTATTTTTTGCTGGGAGAATTCAGGACAAGTGTAGGGACCAGAAGGATCCGTATGGAAAATATGAGCACAGCGCCACATTCCGGAGATACTCGGATGAGTTCATCAGGAGACTCGGGATGACATTTAGGAGATTTCCTGGCACTCTCTTATGTTTGTAGCAGCCTCTCTGTTTACTTGAAACCAGTGTTTCTCAACTCCAGTCCACAGGGTCCACCTGCCGGTCAGAATTTGAGAATATGCCGCAGAATGAATACCTGTGGTAAGTCCTGATGCACTGATAATGATATCAACTGCTCAATAGTAAGGAAATCCAGAAAACATGACATTGGGGGTGAGGACTGGGGTTGAAAAATGCTGCTTTAAAGGGCATCTGTCAGCAGTTTTGTACCTGTGACACTGGTCGACCTGTTACATGTGAAGGCGTCTGTGTTGGTCCCATGTTCATATGTGCCCACATTGCTGAGAGAAATGATGTTTTACTATTTGCAAATGAGCCTCTAGGAGCAACGGGGGTGTTACCATTACTCCTAGAGGCTCTGCTCTCTCTGCAACTGCCGCGCCCTCTGCACTTTGACTGACAGGACCAGGCAGTGAAATTGTTATCACACCTGGCCCTGTTAATTTTCCTAATGTAGACTGACAGCCATTCAGACCAGTCTAGGAGGCAACAGGAGCTTACAGACATCGGTTTCCGGGCTGCCAGGCTTATAGGGTTTGCTCAATACCAGGGCTACAAACAGTGGTGATTAAACATAAGGCCTTCTGCACATGAACGTATCCACCATGCGGTCCATAAAACGCAGATGTGGCTCGTGTGCATCTGGCAAGAATAGAACCGGTTCTATAATTTGCGACCCAGACGCTGACTTTTTTTTTTTGTGGACCAATAAAAATGAATGGGTCCACGTGCAATCTGTGTATTGGACACAGGCCAAAAATACAGTCATGTGTATAAGGCCTAAGATGTATATAAGGCTCAGGGAATTAATGATGCAATTTTCATAAAAATTGGTGAGAACATCTGTGTACAACTAGTCTCGTTCCTTAGGGAGCATTCACATGGTGTCTTCATTTACTAGATCGGCAGACGTTCATACCTTGTTTGTTGTATAGAACAGCATAGCCGACTACACAATTCTAGTAAAAAAAAAAAAATATATATAATATGTAATATATATATATAATTTAAACATGGGAGTCTGTGGTCAACTTGTACACATGTAAGACTATACAGTGGCATACATCAGATATATAAGCCACAATAAGAATACAGTAGCATATGTCACCTATTGGCTCCCATGCTACAGAAAAAAAAAAGCTTGCATACGATGGACAACTGGACGCCTTTCAATAGATCAGCACAGTGGTATACACCTTACTGTACGACCAGAAGGACATTCTTGGGAGGCAGACATGACACGGCCACTGCCACTGCCAAAATCTGCAGTGTTAATGGGCCCTCAGCCACCAATAGTATACATCGGTGGGCTCCACCTCATCAGACTGGACACCAGTGACGTACATCTTGCACAAGTGGCAATCACCAGTAAGAAAGGGACATACATCTGGATATCTAATGAAGAACAGCCACTGAAGAACACTTGTCATCCTATGCCAGAGATCATTTCTGGGGATATTCTGTACAAAACACCATGACAAATCCTACAGAGCTCGTCTGGAAACCTCCTAGTGCCAGAGAGGGCCTGTCGAGAAAACCGAAGACTTGGCCGCCACAAATAAACAAGAGAGGCCGGATTCGGAGGCCCCGCTAACAGGAACATCTGCTTTTCATTTGTGGCCATCTGAGCTCTGACTGCATCATCCTGTAACATTACTGTGCGCAAACCGTGTCCAAAGGCTGCAATTTTACTTCACAAACAACCCCGATGCCGAGGGAGCAGCGGATGCTCCGAAATGCAAAATATACCAGATATACAATATCACATCTGTGTGCTGCCATGGAAATGAACGGGTCTGTCCACGAAGAATGTGGATCGCACACGGATGCAAAATACGGTCGCATGCATGAGGCCTTAGGAAGAAGTAGGGGACAAAAGGACAGGGGTATAACTGTAGGGTCAGACTACACAGGAGCTGTTTGTTGTCTGTTACCACGGAGACCCAAGTCTGCACGGTAGCTGTAGACACAAAACGATAGGAAATCTTTAATGAAGACCATTGACAAAGTTACCTCATTACAAGGACAGTGGCGGCTCTCTCGGAGGAGGACCTCTGTCTGTCCTCTCTTCAGTGTAGTTGGAATTAGGCAATGCAACGTAATGTTCACAGCGTTGAAGGAGGAATCGCCTATTACCAACCATCCGATATATGAGTCACAGGTCTGTGAACGCTCACTAAGAATGACGGTTTATATATTATACATTGAATCAGACTTAATTCGATTAATTGATATTTCCCACAATGGTCTTGCAGCAGCTCCATGTATTTCTTCTGTATAATACAATAATTTGGACTCCTGACATAAATAGCTCCGCCATCCGCCAGGTTGCTGACATACCTCTGCCTGACAACTAGTATGTGTGACTTTTATGGTCAACTACAGTCCATGGCATTACACAGGGAGCAATTCCTGGGCTTGGTAACACACCATGGATAATACTATGATACAGGACCATGGATATACTATGATACAGGACCATGGATATACAGGACCATGGATATACTATGATACAGGACCATGGATATACTATGATACAGGACCATGGATATACTATGATACAGGACCATGGATATACTATGATACAGGACCATGGATATACTATGATACAGGACCATGGATATACTATGATACAGGACCTTGCCCCAGCACTAATTAAAGTGCACAAACTGGAGATTTACTCCAGATTACAGCAAAGGCAATGGCATTGCTACAAGAGGGTTCTCCCCCTACCTCTTCATCTTCTATCAAAAAAAGGAGATAAACAGTGCTGTGAAGTCATCAGTCAGCTGACGATGACATCACAGTTTCACCGTGACATTCCATTCCACTTACATCACAAGCATGGCAGAATATAGTCATCATGTAGTGCTGTCATGACATACAGTAATCACTGTGTTTGTCGGGGAGCTATCACACAGATAATTACAACATTAAAGGGATTCTGTCACCTCTTTTTACCCTATAGAGATGCGGAAATGCAGCGCTAGATCGCCGCTAGCATGTCCGCAATATACCCGTCCCATATGCCTGTGTGGTTTTATTGAGTGTAAAAAATGATTTTCTAGATATGTCAATCAGCCTGGTAAGGAGCCCAAGAGGCTGAACTAACCGTTCTGGAGCCCAGCCATGCCCCCCTGTGAAGGAGCCCAGCACCGCCTATATCCACGAATCTGCTCCTTGCTCACGAAGTCAGATTGCCATAATCTCTCGGTGCGCGAGCTCGCACATGCGCAGTTCCTTCCCCCTGAGGCTGATGCCAGCACAGAGAAGGAACACTATGCCGACACTGCGCATGCGCTACCTCACGCATCACGAGATTACGGCGATCTGACTTCGTGAGCAAAGAGGAGATTCGTGGTTACAGGCGGTGCTGGGCTCCAGAAGGGTTAGTGCAGCCCCTTGGTCTCCTTACCAGGCTGGTTGACAAATCTATAAAATCATTTTTTACACTCAAAAAAACCACACAGACATATGGGACAGGTATATTGCGGACATGCTAGCGGCGATCTAGCCGTGCATGTCCGTATCTCTATAGGGTAAAAAGATGTGACAGAATCCCTTTAAGTCCACAAGGAAGTCCTTTCCCCATTTCTTGCAGGGCGTACCGTGCCCTAATAATGTGTCCCAGTATTAAAAAGTGGTAAAGTGCGGATCGCAAAACACTAAACACTGGACCCACAAGTCAGCGAAAATTACTTTCTATTATAACAGTGGGTTGGTTCTGTCTGCCCTCATTTCAGTGCAGTTCTGCTCTGAGATGAAGGCCATTATGATCTGAAACAGACTGGTTGCTATGGGGCAAACTGCCTGACGACCGCTGTCAGTCATGACTTGCCTGTTCAGCTTGAAAGCTGTGGTCCGGTCTCCAGGCTGTAGAACTTATCGTTTACAGGGCTTTCGGCTGACCGTTATCTCTGGCCAGCTTTGGGGCTCATTCTGAAGCAGATTGAATACAGTGTGAGGCGGTGGCGCCGTTTGTGTGGTTTAGGCGACTTTTACACTAGCGCTTTTTGCTGGATCCGGCAGTGTACAGCAAAAACGCTTCCGTTACAGATAATACAACCGTCTGTCAATTATATCTGACAAAACTACATCAAATCCGCAACTAGAAATTGCCGTTTATGTGCGGAAACTCATTGAAACCCACACGGAAACGTGCACAGATTTTATGTTGGTGTACCCGCACTCGTGTGCAGGCACCCTAAAGGGTTTGTATGTTTTTTCTGTGTAGACACAACATGAAGCGGTGTAGGTTTCTGTTCTGTAATTCTCATGCATTGTTTTTCAGCCTTCAGCAGGCTGTGGTCGATGGCTGATAAGGTATGTGGTCTGCTCTGTAAACGAGTTAGCATTGCACTTCCGCCTGCCTTGAATTCTTGCAATGGAGTTTCCCTTTAGGTAGTTTTTTTTGCCTGTATCTTTGGTATCCTTACAGATCATTAAGTTTGCAGTGATGGCAGGTACAGATTACAGAACATCTAATATTACTTTCTGTCCCTACAAGCGTTGACACATCGATATCACAGGGGACGGCCGCGTGTTATTTGTCTTAGGAAGTGGCTCTTGTATCGACACAGATCATACAGTCCCATGGGGGATAATTGCATTAGTGCAAGGTAGAATCTGCTCCTGACATATCTGTATCCTAGCAGCCGGGAGAGTCAACATGCGAGAGAAACCCTCCGTATGGGAATTGTAGGCGCTAGGTTTCGTCACTGACGTTTCTCCCCCCCCCCCCCCCCCCCCGTAACCTAGAACTAAATGATGCGGTTTTAAGACAACTTGTTTTATTTTTATTGATGATCTTTGATGTGGTGCTGAGAAAAATCAGGGAGCCCTTTCATCCCCTTACAACAAGGTTTCCCAAATTCCAAGCAGCTCATGGGGGTGCAGACGTGTTACTGGCCCTTAGATGGGGTCTCCAGGCCGATCTCACATAGAGCTTAGGGAAACGCAACTACGTGCTGGTCGTCACAACAGCCAAGATGACATTCCAACGGCAAGCAGGTATCATGCAGGGGTCCCATTAGAAGATCTCTGAGAATGGTGGTCTATGGCTATCTCGGCTGGCTATAAGTGGTTACGATTTCTCAAAAGCTCAGCCACAGGCTGCGGCGAAGAGCAGGACAACCACCGATCTAATAGTTGTCCCCTATTCTGCAGATAGGGAATGACTTGTAACAAGTTCCACCATAATGCCGCTTTAGCTTGAGGTGTGGGAGTTTGAAATCCACAACCTGTCAGTATACTGCAAACATCCACTGGTCATTTTACCTTTAGCAGTGCTTAGGGGTGAAGTGTGCAGCAAAATTTGCAACCAGTTACCCTGTCGACTGGCCTGAAATTGACTAAAACGTGACACTTTTGAAATAATCAGAATCTTGAACCTGAGCAGAATTCACACTGCAGTTCTGTTTCTTGAAGAACAGGAGATGCAGTTACTCTCTGACATCCAGGCTCCATCCATCCTGAAGTGTTATACTGCCAAGTGAGCACTGGAGAGAGTCCCTGCTGTTCTGCCCCGACAGGTTCCCTTTAACAAATCCCCGTAATTGCAAAATACTTGTTTTTGGCTGATGGTTTATTTGCTATCATTTTAGACAACGATTAAAAACAATGACAAGCCCTTTGACATAACATTCACCTGAATGTGCATATTAGTGTCAATGGAAGGGGGATGGTAAGTTCCTTTAAGACACCAAAAGGTACAACTGATCTCAAGAGAGGCCAAGATCTGCTAAGAAACTTCAATTTAATTGTTCCAATTCCCATCCATTCCCACTTCCAAGCGCATCTGACTGCACCGCTTATCCTCGTTGAGAACAAATGATGGGCTATGTTAAAATGCAACATGCTCAATCCCTATTCCTTCAGTGGCAGTCACCTGGGATGCCCAATCCATACACATTATTTGCTGACCGTATGATGTGTATGGCCAGCTTTGGTACAGAATGAACCACCGGTCACGCTAGGATGCAATTTCGGATGGTTAACATGGCGCCATATACACATCTCATTTTACATTTGTTGAAAGATACCCCTTGATGTTCAATTAGCTCGTCTTTAAAATAGCAACTGTTATTAGTAGGGGATTAGACAGCTAGATCTATAATGCAGGCAAAATCCTAAACCGGCTATATCCTTAGCACATGGGTGACAGCTATACGTATGAGAGGCAGTGAAAGCGGCAGGAACAGAGGGTAATAATACTGCAGAACAAGGCTAGAAGGACTGAAAATAGGACCTCAGTGAGACAATCCATCAGCGTGGCTCCTGCCATGACAATGCATAGGGACATATCTTCCATTTAGCAATCAGTGTGGCACGACAGGAACCCTACAACCCTCCTCTCCTCATTCACCGCAGTCAACGGGGAGCAAACGCCTTATAATCATACTCACACACACAGCTGACAATCTTTAGATAATTGACACAGGCTGCGGGTAAAACAGCAGACATGCGATTTTAACGCGAATCACCACGCAATTTTTAAATTGACCCATAACGTATGCACAATTTTGCAGTTAAACAGTACTCAGGGGTAGTTTTTGGTCGCTACATGGACACGTACATACCTTAAGGCTACCTGCATATGTTGCCGATTTGGTGCGGAAAAACTGCAGCGCAACACAGCACCAGCAAAGTGTATGAGATCAGACAAACCTCTGAGCAGAAATGGACATGCCGTGAAGATTTTGAAATCCACAACCTGTCAATTCTTTGCTGCAGATTTTGTTGTTTTCAATGCAAGGGTGAGATTTGTGGCAAAACCACGTAAAATCTGCATTAAAAACCGCAGGTAACACTTGCAGTTTTTGCTGCCGATTTGGTTTTGAAACGCACAGAAATCTGCACGGATTTTCCGTTTAGCCTACCTGTAACTGTGTGTGCAGGTAGCCTAAAGGGGTATTCCGGTTTTATGAAATTGATGACCCATCCTCTCGTCACCCCCCACCAATCAGATGTTTGAAGAGGCTGCAGCCTCAGTATGAGAACTGCATCGACATCTACCTGCACGCCATCCACACTGCAGTGGCGGTACAGTGTAATTAGAAGATGTTCGTCCCAATCAAGTAAGAGGGAGACGTCATTTCCCGGCACCACGACTACGACGCAGATGGCGCGCCGGTTAAGAGAACGAAGCTCTCACATTAGCGCTGCAACCCCTTCAACCAGCTGATCAGCGGAGGTGCTGAGATGCAGACCTCGACAAATCTAAAATTGACGACCTATTTGTTTCCGATAATTGCTTGATTTTGAGTAGAGGTGAGAGCTGCACTTGCATGCAGCAGAGAATTTGCTTTGTCTCCATACAGATTCATTGTTTCTGGGCAGGAGCTCACTGGTTACACTGGACGATCTGCAGCCCAGAAACACTGATTTACGGTTAGTATCCACATCAACTATGTTTTCACCAGATGAGCGACCGTTTGCTCGTACATGGGGCAATTGGCGCCATCTTATAGGGCAAATATCTGGAAAGAGTGTTCCTAACAACACCTGATAATTCCCCTGTCATCATAAAAAGGTCCTTTTTTAGAGCTACCCGGAAGAGGGGACATCACCGATTTGCAGTATTTACATGGAAGTGACCTACTTAGAACACCAAACGGCAATTAGGATTTAACCTACATAGATGTGATGTGTTTTCTCTAAGCAAGATCATTACCATTTGCCGTTAACACTATAAAAAAAGACCAAATCAAAACACAAAAAGCAGCTCCACCTAGAATGGGGAATTTAGGTGGAGACTGATGAATGTCAACTCAGGAGTTTGTTGTGGCAATTCACTGATTTTGGCAGGTCATCCGAAAGATCAGTTTGTCCTTGCTGTGAAGTCAATAACTAAGGGAAAAAATGAGCAGTAGTAAATACAAGTCATTGTTTTATGGCAGCCTGCGTTTGAAACATGTATGGATCCCCTGCTTATTTTGGCTCAGAAAAAAAATAATAATTATAAAGCGGGTGTATAGAACAGCTAGAAGCGCAATAAAAGGGGGTCTACCACTGACTCCAGACGGTATTGCTGTACAATTTTACCTTCAGATTAAGGCCTCACTCAGACGGCCGTATGAATGGGTCCACAACTCATACCGCAATTTAGCGGACCTATTCATTTCAATGGGGCTGCAAAAGATGTGGACAACACGGCGTGCAACAAGCAGCAGTCGGCATCCATGGTTCCGTGGCTCAGCGGAGGAAAGGGCATGTTCCTAATCTTGTCCGCGGACAACAATAGGCATTTTCTATTATGGCGGCGGCCATGTGCGGTCCGCAGGTTGTGGAATGCACACGGCCGGTATCTGAATGAGGACCTAAAGCAGGTAAAATCTGCAGCGGATTACAGTAGCAGGTAAACGCATGGAAAACTGACCTACAGATTTCGCACCTTACAATGTAGCAGGGGTGAAACCCACAGTGAATAGTCAGCAAAATCTGGCTGTGTATTAGGCCTCATGAACACGACAGTTGTTTTTTGCATCCGCAAATTGTGAGTTTTTTTCCACAGATCCCTTGTAATAAATGCCTATCCTTGTCCTCAAATGTGAAAAAAGTAGGACATGCACAATTTTTTGGGCTGAAGGCAAACACGGAAAACAGACGCGGAACACAAACGGATGAAATGAAATGAATGGGTCCCCATCCTATCCGCAAAAAAAAACGGAATCGGAGGCCGAGAAAAACAACTGTCGTGTGCATGAGACCTTACAAAGAGAATGACCAGAGATTCTCAGTACGTCAAAGATTTGCCAATATGTCCCCCAGCTCTACAGACTCATTAACGAGCTTTGTTCCCGAGTGTATTTTGCAGACAGACACCTGGCGGGATTAGCAGTAATCTGCTGCAGGAACATCCATCGTTTGTCAGGCAGTTATGGAAACAAACATGTAAAACTTCTCTGCAAAAGCTACTGGCAACAGAGTGCAAAACTGGCTTGCATAGCAAATGTATAGGAGCAAAGTCATATCTGCTGCTCTGACCGTGCGCCCCAGTTCTGCATTTGCATTCATTTTCATAGGAGACCTCAGTTGGCCATGTATCGTCATTTCATAGGAAGGATAGAAAGTAAAAGATCCCACCGACCAGACTCAGCATTAGCAGTTTTGTTTGAGGAGTTATTTGAATGTGAGCTGAAGGCTTTGACAGATTACAAACCGGAAACCACAGGTCTCCTCCGCAGACGTTAACCGTATTAGTACAGAGGGCATGCTTTTTTTGGGTGCATTTTTAGCAAGAGAAGCAAACTACTTGAAGAGGATCTGTCACGGCTCCTGAAATGTCTGTTCAGGATCATGCAGATGATTGGATGGGGAACTACTCATTTTAACTGGGCCGCAAAAAAAAAAAAAAAACAGCGAACAGCAGTTGTCTCACAAAAAAGATAAAACATTTAGTATTCTTTTCTACAGTATTCAATTGGACATTTCAACAAAAGGGGAAAAGAAAATGGCAGCACACAGACCGCAAACACATGACAATGTTGTGTTATTCCTTTACCAAGTTATGAACGGATTACTAGCAGTTTGCACTGAAGGTCCAGATGGGTTATACCAGTTTGGGGGGGGGGGGTCCCCTGCACAGTCTGACACTATCTAATCAGTGTTGTCAGTGTAAGACTATGTAACATCAAGATGGACTTTTATTGCAGACTGCTAGTAATTTATTCATAATTCTAGCTGGAATGTTAAAGGCCTAATACAAGATGTCGTCCCCAAATTGTTATTACATGGAGAATGCAAGTAGTTAGTTTGTAGGAAAAGATTCAGTATAATTTACTCATTTAAATTATGATCTTTGAAGCCAAGGAGGCGGTCCTATCAGTGACTGACAGCTATCCTTGTATGCAGAGTCATAGACAGAAGGCTGGCAATCACGGAGAGGACCGCCTTCTGGACTTCAAAGCCCAGAATGAACTGGAAGTCAACTCATATCAATGGGTCCGCAAAAAAAAACAGAAGGTACTCTGTGTACATTACGTTTCCTTATCGCAAATAAATAGATGTCGTCCTTTTATTGTCCGCATTACGGACAAGCATAGTGCTGTTTTATTAGGGGCCGGCTGTTCCATTCCGCAAAATACATAAGGTCGTGTGCAAGTGGCCTTAGGCTGAATATTTTTCTACAAAACTACATATTGATCTGCTCCGCTCCTCCTTCTCTATAAGGCCTCATTCACACATACGTGGATTTTCATGGACCATGGTCTGTGAAAACCCGTCCTGCCGAGTGCACGGCGTCATTGGTTGCTATGATGCCCTGCACTTCGTGCCGTTGTCCAGTAATACTATTTTTGACAAACAAATGGATCCCACAGGAGGTTGCCACGCTACCAATCGAACAGGAAAGGAAAAATCAGGTGGTCTCTAGGACCTTAGCGTGTTTTTGCAACCTCACCGGCAGTACGTTAAAACTAATCTTTATTGTTTATACTAAAAAGAACATATAAGTCTAGGGATCGAACAATTAAAACTATCAGGAAGCGGTCATGAACGGGATATCAGTCTTTGTGGCTTAAGATGTACTTCACTTCTTACACTAATGTGACCCTAAAAGGGTTTAGATCGCACACTAAATGCCAGCATATGTCAATTCAAAATCCCTACACAGCATTCCTGCCTAAAAACTGAAGCAGGCTTCAGTTTTTAGGCAGGAAGGCTGTGTAGGGATTTTGAATTGACATATGCTGGCATTTAGTGTGCGATCTAAACCCTTTTAGGGTCACATTAGTGTAAGAAGTGAAGTACATCTTAAGCCACAAAGACTGATATCCCGTTCATGACCGCTTCCTGATAGTTTTAATTGTTCGATCCCTAGACTTATATGTTCTTTTTAGTATAAACAATAAAGATTAGTTGTCCAGTAATACACTCCTATGATCTATATGATTGTGCACTCAGCAGGACGGGTTTTCACGGACCGTGATCCATGAAAATCCACGTATGTGTGAATGAGGCCTAACATGCTGGCTGCAGCTCAAACACTATGGAGGACATTTATGTATACCGGCGAGTTAGAGGTCATTCTTCGTCCCTCCTGCTCTGGCGGTTCATACGCCTAAGGGTACTTTCACACTTGCGTTGTTGGATTACGGAAGGCAGTTCAGTCGCCGGAACTGTCTGCCGGATCCGGAAATCCGTATGCAAATGGATAGCATTTGTAGATGGATCCGGTATTTTATTTCCCACATTGGTGCATTTAAATGGAAAATAATGCCGGCATTTTGGCAATTGTTCCAGAATTTTGGACAGAGAAAATATGGCAGCATGCTGCGGTATTTTCTCCGGCCAAATACCGCAAGAGTGACTGAACTGAAGACATCCTAAACGGATTGCTCTCCATTCAGAATGCATTAGGATAAAACTGATCATTTTTTTCCCGGTATCGAGCCCCTAGGACAGAACTCGATACCGAAAAAACTTTAACTTAAGTGTGAAAGTGCCCTTAGTTATGTAGAGATGCCAAAAAGTGGTGTAAATCTGTTCGTAAGTGACTTCCTATGTTCAACAAGACAGGTTCCCTTTAAAGCATATCTGCCTGCAGACAAGTCTATTAAATGTGAGCTATGTGCGGCTAATAAATACGAACCCCTCCCCCATGCAGTCCATGCCCTGTGAAGCCTCAGTGAATTCGCAGCGCTCCTTTCTATATCTGGCACTGAGACTTTGAAAGCCAGTCCGTCATGTTGAAGACTGTCTACAGATGTCAGGTGACAATCATTTGATCTCGGTGAAAGTCTGCAAACTGGGCTGACAATGTGATGTCTGCAGCAGGAAGGACAAAATGCTGTGCATGCCGGTGACCAAGCAAGAAGAAGCTCTATAGATATATCTGTAGTAATCAGATATCCAGGATTATAAAAACATGTCTGTCTTCTTTCTAAAACAGCACCCCCCATGTCCACAGGTTGTGTGCAGCATTGCAGTTCTGCTCTATTGACTCCAATGGAGCTGAGCTGCAACACCTGACACAATCCATGGACGGCGGTGGTGCTGTTTTTTTTTGGAAGAAAGCAGATATGTTTTTCTAGTGCTGGACAAACCTTTTAATGTGCTGGTATTTGGCCTGCAATAGCCTTGTGTAATTACAAGTAAAGCCAGATTCATTGAAGTAACAGTCGCTCGTTGCTAAAGCAATCCGAGGTCAGTAAAGCTCAGACACATCGTCCATAGGAACCCCATAGATTGGAGATGATTGACTTCTATGGAAGAGTGTTGTAGTCACGCTTTGACTAGAACACTGTGCAGGGAGGGAGAAGAGCTGAGCTGTGGATTCCATGTATTCTATTTCGGGTCCATTCACATGTCCGCAATTTCGTTCAGCATTTTGTGGAACAGAATTGCGGACCCATTCATTTCTATGGGGCAGCACAGATCAGGAATTGCAGATCCGCACTTCCGGGTCCGCAATTCCGTTCCCGAAAAAAATTGAACATGTCCTATTCTTGTCCGCAATTGCGGACAAGAATAGGCATTTTCTATTAAGTGCCAGCGATGTCCGGTCCGCAAAATGCGGAACGCACATTGCTGGTGTCATGTTGCAAAACACACACGGACGTGTGAATGGACCCTAAGGCCTCTTTCACACGACCATATGGCCTTTTCAGTGTTCTGCGGTCTGTTTTTCACAGAATGTGATTTGCGGGCAATAATAGGACATGTTCTATCTTTCAACGGAACGGACACAGAATGCATACGGAGTACATTTGGAATGCACATGTCAGTGTTTTGCGGATCTGCAGAACACTTACGGACGTGTGAATGGACCCTAATGGTTACCCATCATTAATGTTCCTGCCTGTGACTATAATGAGATGACTGCTGACAAGAAATCTCTACAAAAGGTACAGAAGAAACAGGAAGTGTCACCTAAGGGCCCATTCACACCACCATATGGCAACCGTGTTGCGTAGCGCAGAACTCGGGCGCCAGCCGTGTTCACTTTGTATCAAGGATGCGGAACCCATTGACTTGAATAGTCCCGTGGTCAGCAAGATACAGCAAAAGATAGGACATGTCCTAACTTTTTGCGGAGTAGAGGCACGGATAGGAAGCCTGCGGAAACATTTGGAAGCCATTCCATGGACTTTCGGTCCATGCCTCCGCACAGCAAAACTGCAAGATTTCAAGATCTGATTTTTGCAAAACATAGACAGCGACATGAAAAATTAAAAAATAGAAAATCTGCAAACATTCTTATATGTGCACTCCAGGAAGGAAAGTGAGGCGCAGTCTGATCCACAAAAAATAAAAATAAAGAAGATGAGAGGGGTATTTAATAGAGATACTGCATAAATTATCCAATAAGGCCTAATGCACACGACCGTTGTGTGTTTTGCGATCTGCAAATTGCCGATCCGCAAAACACTGATGGCGTCCATGTGCGTTCCGCAATTTTCGGAAAGGTGCGGGCAGCCATTGATACAACGGCCTATTCTTGTCCACAAAATGGACAAGGACAGGATATATTTTTTTAGCGGACCACTGAACGGAGCAACGGATGCAGAAACACACGGATTGAAGTGAATGGGTCCGCATCCAAGCCGCAAATACTGCGTGTGCATGAGGCCTAAATTACAGACCAGAGACCTAAAACACAGTACATTTGCTCTGCTGGACTTGCAGAATCACAGCTGCTGCAGTTTTCGTGCCGCACACGCTGACGCCATTTGTTATGCTTGAAGGCAGAAACTGATTATCCATGGGGCTCTTTACATAATGATGTATGCTCTGTATGATAACAATCCAAGATCAGAAACAATGCTGCAAATACCCGTGTTTTCATTGACCTGCTGTGCCCCCTTATGTAATATTAGCTGCCTCAGACATTTATAGTGAGGGGTAAAGCTGTATAATACATAATCTAGATTGATGGCGCGGCAATTAATATTCTCTATTTAGGAGCACAAATAGCAGGTCCCAAACCTTAGCCAAGCGTCCAGGACAGAGACGGGGTTAGGACAGGTCACGGTGCAATGCCTTTTCATTATGGACTCGCTTGGCATGGGCCATAAAGCCTGGAACAGAGATCACGACACGGACAGAACAGGCCATTATCACCCCCGGAGGACACGGCTCCTAGAAGAGGGTACATCTGATACTTGACATGAACACGGAGCCAAGACATGTACCCATAATATAAGCCCGAGGTGAAGACACAGTCAAAGCAAGGGGAGTATATGAGTTATGTGAGATTTCCAATAATCACAATGCCTCTGCTCCCTATAAGGCTTACGTAATCATTTGTTGGAGTCATTGGTGTCCCTTATATAACACACGTACAGATATTTATATTCCATATTTATTATTCAACACTGCCTCCCTCTCTGGGCATGCTGGTACTTGTAGTCAGGGTCGCTTTTATAGAAAGTGAGGGCTCAAGCAGCAATTAAAGCAGGGATCCTGACTTCATTTTCAGTTTTAAAATATACATGTTAGTCTACTCTCACACTGGCGTTTTGGCTTTCTGTTTCTGAGATCCGTCATGGGCTCCCACAAGAGGTCCAGAACAGATCAGTTTTGCCCTAATGAATTCTGAATGGATAAGGATCTGCTCAGATTGCATCAGTTTGCCTCAGTCTTCATTCCGCTCTGGAGGTGACAGTGCTTTGTGACAGTGTTAACGGTAAAGTCCCGGGTGGTCTAGGGCATTGAAGAGGTCCCGACTTACTCATTTCAGTGGAGCGTTACAGAGCCTGTCTTTTGATTGCTGTACTTTCTCGGTCTCACAGATGAATGGAGCGTTGGTGCGCATAATTAACCACTGAAAAGGTGGGCTAGGGACCCCTTCTGACCTAGCAGTTCTCCCCTATCCAGTGTATTGGGTATAATTGGTTACTACCAAAATCAAGCCTGCGAGGTCCATGATAGGGCAGGTTTAGGCTCCATTCACACGTCCTTGATGTGTTGCGGACTCGCAAATTGCGGGTCCGCAACACACCAGCCCGGCAGCCCCATAGAAATGCCTATTCTCAGCACTGTGTGCTGTCCGCATCCATTCCGTCCCCATAGAGAATGAATGGGTCCGCACCCGTACCGCAAAATTGCGGAACGGATGCGGACCCATTCTGCGGACGTGTGAATGGAGCCTTATATGTTCTGCTCTCAAGTAGCTCCAGAGGGCCCCCCCCCCCCTCAAGGTAAAATGGGCAGCTGCCCCTAAGGCTACATGCACACGACCGTTGTTTTGGTCCACATCCGAGCAGCAGTTTTTGTGATCCATTCACTTCAATGGGGCCGCATCCGTTGCTCAGTTCTGTGGTCCTCAAGAAAAAAAAAAAAATAACCTGTCCCATTCTTGTCCATTTTACGGAAAAGAATAGGCAGTTATATCAATGGCTGTACCGTGCCGTTCCGCTAATTGTGAAACGCACACGGACGCCAACAACGGTCATGTGCATATAGCCTAAAGCTGTTCCCTCTGCGTAGTTCCCCTAGGACCCCTATTTTAAACTCTGTCTTAGGGCTCATGCCCACTAATGTATTTTCTTTCCGTACTGAGTCCACAAAAAAATAAAAACTGAAGTTGCTACGTGTGCAATCCATTTTCGTATGTCCGTTCCGTAAAATAAATAAATAAATAAATAAATAGAACATGTCTTATTATTGTCCGCATTACGGACAAGGATAGGACTGTTCTATTTGGGGGGGCGGATGTGCGGTTCCACAAAATACGGAATACACACGGACATCATCCGTATTTTCTGCTGATCCGTTTTTTGCGGACCGCAAAATACATACGGTCGTGTGCATGAGCCCTTACTCAAAAGGCCATGCAAGACACTAAACACACAGGAAACAGAAGTTAAAGGGGTCGTGCCACTTCAGCAAATAGCATTTATCATGTAGATAAAGTCAATCCAAGGTCACAATGTATTGTGATTCTCCATATTGCCTCCTTTGGGGTACATGCACACGTTCAGGATTCATGTGCAGAGCATCCGCACTGAAATCCAAAGGTGTTCACAGGCAAATCTGTGCAGCCAGTCCGCATCAATTGGTGCGGATTTTACTAAGTGAAAGAAGAAAATCCGCTCAGGAAAAATAAAATAAATTGACATGCTGCGGATTTAAAAAGCCGCACCGCAGGTCAAAATCCGCACAGGAAAAAATCTGCATCGTGTTCACTGAGAATTTCAAATTCTCATAGAATAAAAATCCGCACGCAATCCTGATCGTGTGCATTTAGCCTTGCTGGCTGGATTTATAATTATCCACTACTTGTTTCCAGGGATTACAACCAACACTGCAGCGCAGATACAAGGTGGCCGGGATGGGAGCTGCTGTGCATGCGCTCCTACGGTCCCCCGACACCAGAAAGGCCAGGGCCTTTTCCTACTGCAAGCACGGCCACGGCTCCTGGGGTGCAGGGTTGTCGTAACCCCTGAAAACCAGCAGTGTATAATAATGTGATGGAAAAATGAATCAAGGCAGCAAAGAAACATGGAGAATCAAAATACATTAACTTCCTCTACATGAGAAGGAACGGTTACATACCACAAATTCCTAACGCACCACCTTCCCCTATAAGGCAATGAGGACGCAGTACGTTGCGTACGTGATCCAAGGTCAGTAGCATCGACTTTATCTTTATTCCAGGTTCTCAGACCGCAGAAGACGCAGAACGGTGGTATTAGTTATCGCAATGATATTGTCACGTCCCCCATACGGTTGGTGCTACATGGTCACTAGCCATAGTGACGTCTGGTGCAAAAGCATCAAACTGTGCGACCCTACTCCCCCCCCTATAGAAGTGTGGTGCAACGTAACCGTGTTAGGTGCAAACAATCGACGACTGCACTAGCCCACAAGATGGAGGATGCCTGTGACATCCGGGGGCCTCTGTGTATCGGATTTTCCGCGTCGTACCCATCGCATGTCAGCAGCGCAAAAACCTCACAACGTGTATACGTTCTATAACAGTCATATAATTGTATGACAGCCTCCTCTGCAGATGTATGGGCCTGCTGAGCTTTGTGGTTCCTCAGAACCAGCTCCTACCATATCAGGCCGGTAAGTACACTAGGATCCGGCTCTCCATTGATTTCTATTATAAGGGGCGACCCCCTCCCCCCCCATGAACCTGTCACACAAGGTCCCTATAGAAACCTATGGGAACAGTACAGTCTCCACTTGTGGACACATAAAGCCCAAAAATGCCACAATCCTGCTTCTCGTTCGCACTACAAGTCCCAGAATACCCAGTCAAGACAGTACCTCTGGGCATCCTGAGACTTATGGTTCCACAACCCCATGTAACACAACACTCCACACTCCCTATGACCCACCCATTCAATGGCATGCTGTAACTTGTAGTCCTCCCGGCAACTGAAAGGCTTGATATCTCCAATAGCCATTAAGACGACACCAAACATCCGGTTACTCCCTCCCCGCCCCCTGTATGCTACCGAGACATTTATAGACATAATGTGGACGGTAAAGACGTGAATGACTCGGTTTATTTTACCTCAGCTTCTCCTTCGTCCGGGCTTCTCGGCTGCTTCCTCTCTTTTGTCTGAGCGGAGTCAAAATGGCGGCGTAGACACCACGGCCTCGGTGTAGAGACGCCTTCCTATTGGTCGGATACAAGGGGCGCTCGCTGATTGGCTGAGGGATCGGCTCTGTTGCTAAGTGACGGGTGGTTACCATGGTAGAATGTGCCAGATGATCCTCCTCGGGAAGCGGAGCGAGGAGGAGGTGGGTGAGGGGCAGCTGCGTGCTGTGTGTACAGAGGCCAAGGGAGCCAGGCACCTCAGTAATGGCCGCACAGGACAAGTGTTTGCTTTCTGTCACTTCCTCAAGATTGGGGAAGGTTTATAGCCTGTCAAGTGTAGAACAAGCAAAACAAAGAGAATAAGACGTCAGAGGGTCACAGCTTCTGGTGCTACCTGTCTTGTGTGGAGTAAAAAGGGCTAATGTTCTCATGGTTCGGCCGCCATTACCAATTTTCCTTGTGGCGGGTTATAAATTACGCGTATTTTCTTGTGCGATAAGTTTACGTGGTTGGAACCAATATGTTTACAAAGGGTTAATACAATTGCATATTGTACATACGATATGAGCCGTTCAATACCGCTGTACGATTTTTCCAGATTTCCGTTGGATGACGTTTTCCGAAAATAATCCACTGGCGAGGATTATAGTGGCGCGTGTAATAGCGCTTTGCCGTATGCACGGTTTTACACTGATTTTCATCAGGATAGGTCGCCAGTATCTGATCGGTGGTGGCTCCGTCACCCGGGCGAAGCAGCGGTGCTCGCAGTAGCGCCTTGGCCTTCTCGCAGCTTTGCCTAGGCCATGTGATATCACAGTCAACGGTCACATGACCTAGGCGCAGCTCAGTCTCATTGACGTGAATGGGGCCGAGCTGCGATACCAAGCACGGCCACTATTTAATGTACGGCGCTGTGCTTGGCTCACGGGAGCGCTGCTGCCTTCTCAAACAGCTGATCGGCGGGGGTCCCGGGTGTCGGACCCCCACCGATCAGATACTGATGACCTATCCTGAGAATAGGTCATCAGTATAAGGACTCATGCACACGACCATATGCATTTCGCGGTCTGCAAAACACGGATCCGCAAAAAGTACAGATGACGTCCGTGTGCATTCCGTATTTTGCAGAATGGAACAGCTGCCCCCTAAGGCCCCTTTCACACAAGCGAGTTTTCCACGCGGGTGCAATGCGTGACGTGAACGCACAGCACCCGCACTGAATCCTGACCCATTAATTTCAATGGTTCTGTGTACAGGAGCCTTGTTTTTCACGCATCAGTTCTGCGTTGCGTGAAAAACTCAGCATGTTCTATATTCTGTTTTTCACGCAGCCCTGGCCCCATAGAAATGAATGGGGCTTCAGTGAAAAACGCATTGCACTTGCGCGGAAAAAACTGAACGCAATTGCAGACAAAACTGACTGAACTTGCTTGCAAAATGGTGCGAGTTTCACTGAACTTTATCCGTCACACTCATGTGAAAGAGGCCTAATAGAATAGTCCTATCCTTGTCAGTAATGTGGACAAAGCGGGAAAATGCGCAATTTTTCTGTGCAAGTACAAAACATTTGAATGCGTTTTGCACGCACGTGAGAAAAATCGGCATGTTTGGTACCCGAACTTCTTCACAGAAGTTCGGGTTTGGGATCGGTGCTCTGTAGATTTTATTATTTTCCCTTATAACATGGTTATAAGGGAAAATAATAGCATTCTTAATACAGAATGCATAGTACAATAGCGCTGGAGGGGTTAAAATAAATAATTTAACTCACCTTAAGGCTCTATTCACACGTCTGCAAAATGTTTCCGCATCCGTTCCGCGATTTTGGGTGCGGACCCATTCGTTCTCTATGGGGACGGAATGGATGCGGACAGCACACAGTGTGCTGTCTGCATCCGCGGAGCGCGGCCCCAATCTTCGGGTCCGCAGCTCCGCAAAAGATAGAACATGTCCTATTCTTGTCTGCAGCTTGCGGACAAGAATAGGCATTTCTATGGGGGTGCTGGGCTGGTGTCTTGCGGACCCGCAATTTGTGGGTCCGCAACACATCACGGACGTGTGAATGGAGCCTTATCCACTTGTTCGCGCAGCCCGGCTTCTCTTCTTTCTTCTTCTTTGAGGAAAAGGACCTGTGGTGATGTCACTGCGCTCATCACATGGTCCAGCATATGATCCATCACCATGGTGATAGACCATGTGATGAGCGTAGTGACGTCACCACAGGTCCTTTTCCTCAAAGAAGAAGAAAGAAGAGAAGCCGAGCTGCACGAACAAGTGGATTAAGGCGAGTTAAATAATTTTTTTATTTTTTTTAACCCCTCCATCACTATTTTACTAAGCATTCTGAATTAAGAATGCTATTATTTTCCCTTATAACCATAAGTGACCCTGCTCCCCCTTCCTCCTGTCACCCCACTAGTGACCCTGCTCCCCCTTCCTCCTGTCACCCCACTAGTGACCCTGCTCCCCCTCCTCCTGTCACCTCACTAGTGACCCTCCTCCCCCTCCTCCTGTCACCTCACTAGTGACCCTGCTTCCCCCTCCTCCTGTCGCCCCACTAGTGACCCTGCTTCCCCCTCCTCCTGTCACCCCACTAGTGACCCTGCTCCCCCCTCCTCCACTCACCCCACTAGTGACCCTGCTTCCCCCTCCTCCTGTCACCCCACTAGTGACCCTGCTCCCCCTCCTCCTGTCACCTCACTAGTGACCCTGCTCCCCCCTCCTCCACTCACCCCACTAGTGACCCTGCTTCCCCCTCCTCCTGTCACCCCACTAGTGACCCTGCTTCCCCCTCCCCCTGTCACCCCACTAGTGACCCTGCTCCCCCCTCCCCCTGTCACCCCACTAGTGACCCTGCTCCCCCCCTCCCCCTGTCACCCCACTAGTGACCCTGCTCCCCCCTCCCCCTGTCACCCCACTAGTGACCCTGCTCCCCCCTCCCCCTGTCACCCCACTAGTGACCCTGCTCCCCCCTCCTCCTGTCACCCCACTAGTGACCCTGCTCCCCCCCCTCCTCCTGTCACTCTCGCTAGTGACCCTGCTTCCCCCTCCTCCTGTCGCCCCCGCTAGTGACCCTGCTTCCCCTTCCTCCTGTCGCCCCCGCTAGTGACCCTGCTCCCCCCCCTCCTCCTGTCACTCTCGCTAGTGACCCTGCTCTCCCCCCCCCCCCCCCTTCTCCTGTCACCCCACAGGGAAAAAGCTGAACAGACTCCACCGACTATGATGGGATCCGTTCAGTTTCCGTTCGGGATCCTTTTTACCGGACACAGAAGTGCTGCATACAAGACTTTTTTGTCTGGTCTTTCAACAGAATCTGCAACAGAGGCTCCAAACGCAGCCTCCAACGCAGATTTGAAGGCCTACGTATTATGTATTTTAGTAATGCTCACACGTGCCCCCTCACAGTGTTTGCATTTCTTTCTGGCAAAGCTACCTGGTTCTGGTACGCAAAATTTATCCCATGTCTAGTGCAGCCCTCAGATGGAAAATGGTTGGGCACCACTGTTTTAAGCAATATCAGGGTATTATTTTGGTTTTAAACTATTTTAGAGTAAAAAAAGGAAAGGAGTGCCTTGCAAAAGTTTGGGAACCCAAGGAGCTGTGACCGCACAGATAACTTTGATCAAGGTCATAGACCCTAAATAGCCTGTTAGGGTTAAGGCTTGTTCACAAGGTCATGCAAATTTCAAGACTCCTCTAACCTTGTGCCAAAAACCAGCAGCCATGGGTTCTTCTAAGCAGATGCCTAACACTCTGAAAATGAAAATGATTGAGGCCTACAAAGCAGGAAAAGGCTATAAGAAGATAGCAATTTTTGTCCGGCAGAATCCCGGCACTAATGCCGGAAACAGGCCAGATCTTCGCTGGTCCCGTAATAGTCCACGGGGCATGGTGGTGCTCCGGCCCACTTTATACTGCGATTTTGTGTGAGTGATGACGCCATGGCCCACATTTAGTAATGTAATTGCCCATTTGGAGTATCTAGGTTCAAAGAAATGTTAGTGTCACCTGGAGAATGGGTGGAGCTTAACGGAAAGAGGCTGTGGCTTCAGAGGAAACGGGCATGTCCTAAAATGCAGCAGTAAGCCAACCAATAGCTGGTATAGAGCCGGAGAAAAGTGCTCATCCCTGCACCACATCTATCATCTGCCCTCTACAGGCTTTGTAAATCTGCCCCGTCCGTACAGCGCTACAGAATATGTTGGAATTCATTCTCGTCCTTGAATTCACATGACGTAAGTCATCACGGCCCTAATTAACCTGGTAATTATTTTCATGTCGTTTGCAACCTGTTTTAAAACTGTATACTCAAGGGCGTAAAGAAAACACGTCCATCAGCCAAAAATTACAAAACAATCAGCCGCTACCCAAAGTAACAAAGTGCTTTATCATTGTGAGTGTAAAAGTCAGACCCGATTGGCCGACCCTTTGACTTTACTCCTTGATTGCTGTTTTTAGTTTTCTTATATCTCATCCACGCCCAAGTAGTACAGTTATTGCATCAATTTTATCTTCTCATCTCAAGTTTCTTGCAACACCGAGGTGCTACAGTGTTCACACTGAAAAGTTTGACAATTTGTCCTTAAAGGGATATTCCCATCCGGGACATTGATAGCGTATAGCTAGGATAGGAAATCGCTGAAAATATCTATACTGTGGAGTCATGCTAATCAAAAACTTTGCACAGAGGGCATGAAACTCTAGAACATAACTTTTAATAAACATTCATAAAAATGCACCATAGATATGAAGATAATACAACAGGCCCTTACAATACAAGGAGAAAATAATAAGATAAAAAAGTATGTGACAGAGACATAATATATAGCACAAGTCCCAACCGGGAAGGGTTCTTGCCCTAGGGAGACCCTAATTATCCCTGATCACAGGGAAGCACACTGATGGTGGGTGTAACCTGTACTGGAACCTACCCCTGATGCCACCATAGTACACTCTATAGTGTCCTGATGCATTTCCCCCTTTCAGGTTCATCAAGGGACAATAAATAAAAATAGGGTATGAAGGATAAAGACAGATATCGATGATGGCATATTATACCCCAGGCCCTATATGCCAATCCAGCAGTCATAGATAAAAGTGGCACATGGAGTAATAATAACCAGGTCCACAATAGGACTGCTCACGTATCTGAGTGGTGGCAAGGCATAGCAACTAGAAGGATCACTGGTATGGCAGATAGTGGTGGTGCAGCTGAGCAATAGTATCGCTAGGATAGGCCATCAGTGTCAGATGGGACTATCTCCAGAACAGGAACCCTCCCATAGTGAATAGAGAGCAGCTAAGCGCACTCGGCCACCCTCCATTCGGGGCTATGAGAGTCCTGAAAATAGTTGAGTGCTGGCTTGGCTATTTCCGGCAGTCCTGTATTGTTGAATGGAGAGGGGGACAGTGCGCTCTTCAGTTACCACTTCCAAGAACAGCCGAGCGCACTCGCTTGGTTATTTTCGGAACTCCCATAGCAATGACTCTCCTTCACTTGGGGGCCCGTTCTTTAGATAGGAGCAGGGTTCAGAGGTGGGCATATCCTAGTCATAGATGGGGTCCGTTCAGATGACCCTAAATGTTTTGCACTCCTCAGAACACTGATACTGGCCGTGTGCGTTCCGCAAAACATGGATACTGTGTTGGCACAAAGCCAGCCCTATGTAGAAGTGAATGGACTCTTAGTCTTTTGTTGGCCGAACCTTCGCTCTTCAGCGGGACTGGCCGACAATGTAATGTGTATGAGGGTCTCCTGACTCTTCCCCGATCGGGCTCTTTGAAATGTAATGCCCAATGTCAGGCAGTGACTTGTGCCTATGTAGGGGAGTTGGGAGAGTTAGGTGTATGGGCCCTTTTAGGTTGGTTGTCCATAGCTTTCAGCCTACAGCTGTTGCTCCCAACCCCCCATACTCACATTCTGTTTTGCCAATTGTGCTCGATCTGAATGGGGAGAGGGTTAACCCCTATGGCAGACGTGTCAGGAAGCAGATGGAAGGATTACGCTACTTTCACACTAGCATTTTTACTGGATCCGGCAAGGTTCAGCAAAAACACTTCAGTTACTGATAATACAACCGTCTGCATCCGTTATGAACAAGGATCTGGTTGTATTATCTTTAACATAGCCAAGACGGATCCGTCATGAACTCCATTGACTTGCATTGTGTGTCATGTCGGATCTGACTGATGGAAAGCAAACCGCAGAATGCTGCTCTCCGGTATGAGAACGGAATGCATTCTGGAGCACTCCGTTCTGTTCAGTTACGTTTTGTCCCCATTGACAATGAATGGGGACAAAATGGAAGCGTTTTTTTTCCGGTATTGAGACCCTATGACAGATCTCAATACCGGAAAATAGAAACACTAGTGTGAAAGTAGCCTTAGGCATGTCTGATCCCTATCTCCCCCAACGTCTACCAGTGGGTGAGAGTCAAGAGGGCCTGACATACATTTGATGGTCGGTGAGCACTGCCCAAATTAATGGATTTGGCCAACATTAATCTAACCTTTATGGCCAGCTTTAGTCTTAAGAACATAAAGTTGAGCCATTAAATGATCTGTACATACAGTATATATGTGTCAGGCATTATTAAATCCTCAGTCTTAGGTCTCATGCACACGGCTGTTGTTTTGGTCCGCATCCGAGCCGCAGTTTTGGCGGCTCGGATGCGGACCCTTCACTTCAATGGGGCCGCAAAAGATGCGGCCAGCACTCCATGTGCTGTCTGCATCCGTTGCTCTGTTCCGTGGTCCGCAAAAAAAATATAACCTGTCCTATTCTTTTCCGCGCTTTGCGGACAGGAATAGGCAGTTATATTAAAGGCTGTCCGTGCCGTTCCGTAACGGTTGTGTGCATGAGGCCTTAGGCTACATGCACACGAACGTTTGTTTCTGTGTCCATTCCTTTTTTTTGCGGATAGGATGCGGACCCATTCATCTCAAAGGGTCTGCAAAAAATGCGTGTGCTGTCCGCATCAGTATGTCCGTTCCGCAGCCCAACAAAAAAAAATAGAACGTCTTAGTCTTGTCCATTTTAGGCATTGTTATAATGGATCCGCAAAAAAAAAAAAAGGATGCCATACGGATCCGCAATTTGCAGGCCGCAAAACACATACGGTCGCGTGCATGTAGCCTTATAGGTGAAATACGCTGATTATAGGACAGAACAACGAGATCCATGGATTTATCGCAGCAGGCATCAAAGTTTACAACAGGAGCTTTGGGTATTTCCTGGAAAGACACATTCAGTCTTCTGTACGATGCCTTGAAGGCACAAAGTCCTTTTTATCTCCTTTCTGGTTTATGTAAACAACAAATGTTCTCGCTTTATTGAAATTACATAAATTTTACTATTTGAGTCAATAATTGAGATTACAACATGGATTTCAGGCTGGAGATAGAGCGGCATTCAGACTGCAGAACAATAGATTCTCAGAAGGACCCAAATCAATCTGCCATCCCACGCCATAACAGAAAGCGCTATGTTATCCAGAGAAAGCAGGTTCATCTTCTGTTGGGCGTAGAGGACTTTCCAGGACTTCCGTAATGATATCCAATGTTTATATAGGTCATCAGTATCAGACTGGTGGGAGTCCGACACCCAGCATTTCTATTGATCAGCCGTGCCAGGTTACTACAGCTCAGCTCCCATGTCCTAGAATGGGGGTTGACCTGCAATAACCCAGCACGGCCACTTCCCAGTGAGTGGAGCTCTCTGCTTCCTCTTGGTTCAGGTGGCTACAGCTCCTTCTAGCACCTGATTGGTGGCCATGTTGAGTGTCGGATCCTCACCGATCTGATATTGGTGACCTATAGGATAGGTCTTTGATAGCAAAGTCCTGGGACAGCCCTTTAAGGTGTCCATAGATTTTATATCTCTTTCACAGCTTATCGGTCCAGGCTTCTATACTAAAGGCATGCATGCACATTAGATTAACATCGGCAGGACCTGTGCCATTTTGGCGGAACTGGCAACATCAAATGTGTATGGCGTCATTCCGACTATTCCACAGTGGCAGATGTCGGGGGGAAAGAAGGATCAGGCATGTTAGATTTCAACATGGCCGGTCTTTAATTTTTATAGGAAATGAGGGTCTTGCAGCAGCTTATTCCCCTGTCCCTATTGAGATCATAGGCACATCTGGCTGAGTATGCATGCCTGCTGGGGGGACAGAAAGATTTACTTCCCGCCATTTAAGGCGCTCTCCCCAAGTACCCCCCAAATTGTCACTTAGGCCTCCCACGCAGTTAAGCCAGTATTCTCTGCTCTGCACTGATGAAGGGCAATCACCCCTAAACAGCCATCTGCAGATGAGATGCTGGCTTATTTATTATCCAAGAGGGTCAAACATTGACTTATAGGATAGCTGCCTTACATCTGGTGGCATCAGAGGCAGAGCTTATCACTTTCATGTCCACTAAATGAGCATATGACATCTAGGAAGTCTTGCCTGCTTTATAATAAGGTTTGAGCCAAATCAAGGGTGTACATTGATATGAAAAACCCTTTGCATATACTGTATGTTCCCATTATTATACATCTTTGGGCAATGATTGCTCATCCCATTTCTGGATAATAGAAGTGTGACCATTAGGTCTGTGGTGAGCCATGTGCTGGTCCACGCTGTCAAAAAGTGTGAAACAACTGAAAATATGTCATATTCTAGTTTCTTCAAAGTAGCCACCTTTTGCTTTGATTACTGCTTTGCACACTCTTGGCATTCTCTTGATGAGCTTCAAGAGGTAGTCACCTGAAATGGTCTTCACTTCACAGGTGTGCCCTGTCAGGTTTAATAAGTGGGATTTCTTGCCTTATAAATGGGGTTGGGACCATCAGTTGCGTTGAGAAGTCAGGTGGATACACAGCTGATAGTCCTACTGAATAGACTGTTAGAATTTGTATTATGGCAAAAAAAAAAAAAGCAGCTAAGTAAAGAAAAACGAGTGGCCATCATTACTTTAAGAAATGAAGGTCAGTCAGTCAGCCGAAAAATTGGGAAAACTTTGAAAGTAAGGGCTATTTGACCATGAAGGAGAGTGATGGGGTGCTGCGCCAGATGACCTGGCCTCCACAGTCACCGGACCTGAACCCAATCGAGATGGTTTGGGGTGAGCTGGACCGCAGAGTGAAGGCAAAAGGGCCAACAAGTGCTAAGCATCTCTGGGAACTCTTTCAAGACTGTTGGAAGACCATTTCAGGTGACTACCTCTTGAAGCTCATCAAGAGAATGCCAAGAGTGTGCAAAGCAGTAATCAAAGCAAAAGGTGGATACTTTGAAGAACCTAGAATATGACATATTTTCAGTTGTTTCACACTTTTTTGTTATGTATATAATTCCACATGTGTTAATTCATAGTTTTGATGCCTTCATAGTCATGAAAATAAAGAAAACTCTTTGAATGAGAAGGTGTGTCCAAACTTTTGGTCTGTACTGTATGTCAGCTGGTCCGGTTCTTGCTTCCCCCACCAGGTTACTGTAGCCCATGTAGATGTTATGTTGACACCAGATCTGGTGTTAGATACCACACTGATGTCGGAAGTGATGATATGTTGAGGGACGTTCATAGCTGCTCCGTACTTATATTGTTAGGCTGACAGCCCATGCCTGCCGCTGTCCTGCTTTCTTACCCTCCAACCTCAGTGCTCAGTGAACTTCCTTACAGCACTACTAGAGTTAATCCTTCCCTCTTGCACCCTGTCCAGCTACTGACTAAGGTGCTGATCAGTCTTCCTTTTTAGCTGGGTCAGTGGTTCCACCTCTTCGCCTGAGCTTTGAGGTTTTTTAGTGCCTAGTAACCAGCGAAGGTGTGATCTCTTGTCTGATTACCCATGTACTATACCTTGCCTGACTACCGATTCTGCTCTTTGCTGCCTACCCAGACCTTGGACTTGTCATCTGGAATACACACATACTCATCCTGCCCTGACCTTGGACTGTCTTTAGAATACGCCTTTTTCCTGACCCTTTGGTGTTTTGCAATGGTGTCTCCGACCCTATTGGGAGGTAGCAGCACGGTTGGTTCCCTGCAGCAAAGTCCAGATCCCAAAACTACGTAGATACATTTCTTCTTTTTTTGCCATTCCAATCCTTCAGAGTATATTACGCCGCTTTATAATTAAGGATTACATTCATTTTTCATGGCGCGAAAGATACCTTTTGTATTACGCAAAACACTTGTATTACGCAACTGAAGCACAAAGCGTCTCTGGGGCACCAGGATCCCCGACACACAACAAGAGCCCTTATTCAATAATTGCCGCCTGGTATTTCAGGTTACGCAGCCGTCGCGATGTTTGTTTCCTGATGATTGACTATTGTATTAGTGGTATGTAGATATCTCACAGCGGCCGCTGAATGAAACCATTTAAGGTCCTGTCAGTAGGTGGGTGATTGAGGACATAAAATGCGGTTTAATAGGCCCTGACTAGTTTCAAAACAAAACCTGAAATGAGTCGGCCTCGATAACGTTATGTAAGAGGTGTACTCATTCCAAAGCTAATATTATGACACCCATTAAATAGATTATTATCATCACTTTGAAATCATTACTACTGTATGTTTAGATGAAAACAATGATGGGTGACACCTGAAATGTTATTGCTTAATCTGCCCTCGATGTTCCTTTAGGCTCCAAATGTTCCCTTTACTTCCAAGCAAAATTAAAATGAAGTTGAAAACAGCAAACAACGAGGGGTTTATCAGAATTAAGGTACAGGAGGCAGATATTCGTAGAACTGAAGCTACTCTGAAGGACCAGGTGGTGTGAAGGAAGAAGGCGTTGTCTACCTGTTTTTCCTTCAGGACTGATTAGCCATGTCTGATCTTCTCGGGCAGGGTTCGTACAGGGCTCTCCATGGAAGAATCGAAAAAGGAAATGTGGGGTCTTTGTACTAGTAAAAGTAGATGCAATACAGAGTGGGCTCAGCATGCATGTGGAACCTGCATTCTCTAAATGGAGGCAACAAAAGAGGAAGTATTTAGCGTAGGTTCCTGTTCTAGAGAGATCGTCTTGCCAGGACGGACAGGCACAAATGATTTTGTACAAAATGTATTTGTCAACAATTTCCCCATTTATATAATGAGCATAGTATTAGCACTGTTTGCAGAGAGCTGTTGCATTGTGTTTGCTTTTTTGCAGAAATATAGTGTAAGACACTGCTGGTCAGCACCTCTTAAGGCCTCATATACGCGACCGTATGTGTTCGGCGGTCCGCGAATCCTAGATCCCGGCCGTGTGCATGCTGCCATTTTCTTTTTCACTTCAATAGAAATGTTCTATACTTGTCTGAGAAATGGACAAGAATAGGCCACGTTCGATCGTTTTTTTTTTTTTGCTGGGCCGTGGTGTTGTCCGCATCTTTTGTGGCCCCGTTGAAATGAATGGGTCCTTGTCTTATCTGCAAAAAATGCGGATCGGATGCAGACCAAACATACAGTTGTGTGCATGAGCCCTTAAAGTGTTAAGCAGTAGATGGGCAGGTGCAAATCTGTTGGGACTGCAAAGGCAAACAAAGACGCAGCACAGCCGTACGGGCGCTGAAGGATGCACCCACATATAGCTTCTGAAAATTGTATTACTAATATATTTAAAGGGGATATCCAGCCCCTATAATGACCTCCCCCAATGCCCGGGCCCCTCGTATACAACATACTTACCTGCTCACCGGCACCCGCGTCCCACTGGATTCCTGCACGGCCGCCGCTGCATCTCCCCATCGCTCAGATCAAAACATCTGGCGATGAAGGGGAGCAGCCAATAGCAGGCCGTGACGGAGACGAGCCTTCCTAGCGTGGCGACCGTGTAGGGATCTGGAGAAACGCGGGTGCTCGGGAGAAGGTAAGTATATTGTATACAAGGGGCCTGGGCATTGGGGGGATCATTATAGGGGTTGGATAACCCCTTTAAGGACCCCCAGACAAAGCCGTTGGTGAAACACACTTCGAATGTCATGGGTGAGCCTTGCTATAGTACTGTGACGTAAGGGTCTGCAACTTTTGTACTGTTTGAGATACCTGGGCACTTGCCTGTATTATACTTTTCCTGGCTATTTTCGCTATATGTTTTGCATCCTGCATGCAGGTTCACCCTCCTTATTATTTAGCTGTATTTAATGTGGCTTTGCTACCTTTTATCATGAAATCTCCTTTGTTCTTTTTGGTGATATTGTTTAGTAGGGTATAATTTGACAGTGGGGCCTGTTTTTTGGTCTATTATAAATTTGTAGCTCACATATTGTGTGAGCCCCCCTGCCACGATAAGATTTACTTCTCTTTTTTGAGGCCTAGGCCTACGAAATTAAAGGGGATCTCTGGGCTTTTAATATTGATTACCTATCCTCAGGATAGGTCATCAATAGAGATGAGTGAATCCGAATTTCCTCGCTCTTCGTGGTAACGAATCTCATTTTTTCATAAAATGTCTGCTGCACGTGTGAGGACATAGAGCAAGGAACTCTGGGAAGGCGGGATCACCCATAATGCCATGCATGCAGCCAATCAGCAGCCAGCCCTGTGATGTCACAGCCCTATAAATAGCCTCAGCCATCTTGGATTCTGTCATTTTCCAGTGTACTTAGTGCAGGGAGAGACGTCAGCAGCTCTAGGGACAGTGCTAGGAAAAACTTAATTGTGCTAAAAAACGATTTGCAAGTGCAGGGAAAGATTATTCAAGGTGTAGGGAAAGGATAGGGAGGAATCATTCCACAGCATTTATGTTGAACAGGGTTCAGTAGGGGAGTTACAGCCTGGGTAATAGGAACAATCCTATTACACCTTGCTGCACTGACTGGGGACCCAAATTGCCATTATACAGCTCTGTAATTCCAGAAAACAGTTCTTGTTATTGGGGTGTTACAGCCAATAACAGGGTTTATTACAAGGAAATATTTCTACGTCTTATTTGCCCTTGTGCGGTGCAGTTATATGTTCTAAAGCATTTTTTGTCATGTATTAGTAGCAAAAGAAAAATATATTTGCCATTCAGCGGTGCAGTTATATGTTCTAAAGCCTTTGAGGCATGTATAAGTGGAAAAATATAAATATATTTGCCGTACAGCGGTGCAGTTATATGTTCTAAAGCCTTTTGTGGCGTGTATAAGTGGAAAAATAAAAATATATTTGCAGTTCAGTGGTGCAGTTATATGTTATAAAGCCTTTTGTGGCATGTATTAGTGGCAAAAGAAAAATATATTTGCAGTTCAGTGGTGCAGTTATATGTTATAAAGCCCCTTTTGTCCTGTAATAGTGGCAAAATAAAAATATATTTTCCGTTCAGCGGTGCAGTTATATGTTCTAAAGCCTTTTGTGGCGTGTATTAGTGGCAAAAATTAAATATATTTGCCGTTCAGTGGTGCAGTTATATGTTCTAAAGCCCTTTTTTGTGTGTATTAGTGTGAAAAAAAGGACTTCTTAGCCATTGTGTGGTGAAGTGAGAAAATTACAGACTTTTTTGGGGTGTTTTAATTTCCTATTTATTTATTTATTTTATCTAACAGTATGTCAGACAGAGAAGTGCCAGGCCCTGCACAGGGGAGTTGCAGAGGCCTAAATGTTTCTGGCACAGGCAGAGGTCGCAGCAGAGTAAGGGGTCGTGGCAGCAGGGGTCACTTCGAGAGGCATGAGCTCCCAGTGTCAGCTAGCGGTCGTGTCTTGACCAGCAACCCAGCGGTTCTTGAATGGTTGACTCGCCGCAAGTGACATCAGACACCCCAGCCAAAAGTCAGTGGGTTCGTCAGACACAACCCTTAGTTGGAATGGCCCGGGAGCAGGCCCTGTGCCCCTTAACTGTCCTCAACCTGCCTCTGTCCTTTTCTGTTCCCTAAGCCACAGAAGTATTGTATGCTGTGGGCTCAGCTCCACTATACAGTGAGGACGAGCTACTGAATGACAGTCAGCAGCTACCGGCAAGCCAAGATGTGGAGGAGACATCCGCCGCTTCCTCCGCTAGGCGGGCAAGTAGTGATGAGAGTGTCGTGGGAGCTGGTGTTGCGAGCGGTGTTGCGAAGGGGGCGCTCTGCACTCACGTTTCACTGTCATGGCTTCTGGGGAGGGGTGGGGTGGCAGGAGCAGTATACTAGCTCCATCAGCAGCAGTCTGAGTCTAGAGTCGCTGATGAGCAGCTTTCTTCACCCGCCTAGTGAAGAAACTACTCACCAGCAGCAGCAACAGCTAGAACTGGAGCAGGACCTGAACCAACAGGTGTTGGCATACTTGGAGTGCACCCTGTCAGCCGTCATTGAAGATCCGCTGGACTACTGGGCAGCCAAACTGGATTTGTGGCCGCAACTGGCCGAGTTTGCCCTAGAAAAACTGTCCTGCCCGGCCAGTAGTGTGGCATCAGAGCGGGTGTTTAGTGCAGCAGGGGCCATAGTTACCCCAAGAAGAACTCGCCTGTCCACCCAAAATGTGGAGAGACTGACCTTTGTCAAGATGAATCAGGCGTGGATCAGCCAGGATTTCTACCCACTGATGCATCAAACTGGATCATCCATGGTGCCACACCAACACTTTGACAAAAGAGACTCAGCTACTATTCTGATGCTGCCACCCGCCTGATGCCACAGATCTGATGCCAAGTGCTCCTTCTTACACCCACCATCGTCAGTGGGTACTGTTATTGCCAACCACCTCCCCACTCTGTCACCGGGTCACCCTGTGGTCTCCTCATGCTGCTGCCACCTCCACACTATGTCACCTTGCCACTCTCTGGCCTCCTGATGCTGCCACTACCTGCACACTGTCATTGTGCCACTCTGTTGGCTCCTCCTGATGATGCTGCCACCACCTCCAGACTCTGTCATTGGGCCACTCTGTAGCCTCCTCATGCTGCTGCCACCTCCACAATATCTCGTCGTTGTGCTACTCTGTGGCCCCCTGATGCTGGCGCCACCTCCAGACCCTGTCATTGGGCCACTCTGTGGTCTCCTCATGCTGCTTCCACCTCTCCACTATGTCATAGGTCCACTCTGTGAAGTTCTCATGCTGTCCCCAACCTCCCTTCTTCATGACTGGGCCACTACTTTGCCTTTCGGCCTGGCTGACATCATCATTTATTTGACCCTTCTTCTAATCTGTCAGCAGGAAGGAAAAATGAGACTCACAACAGGGCCTGTATGGTCCCATCAGAATTGGCTTGTGATTTCATGGACAAAAGCAGGAGTGGGTACAAAACACAGAAGACATGCAAATATTCCATTCACGTGTCATCTCTGTTTTGGATCCACTCCTGTTTTTTTTTGGGCATTAGCAATACTGATGGATCACTGACCAAATGCTGACCGAGTGAAGGCTTTTTTGGGGGTTATTCGGACGGATCAGAGGAAGGGCAAAATAATCAGTGACGTCAACACAAACTTACTGCTGACACCCTCTCCACTCTGTCGGGGGCTCTACTTGTATAAGCGTTTAAAGGAAACCTGTCACCATGATTTTGCGCATAGAGCTGGGGACATGGGCTGCTAGATGGCCACTAGCACATCTGCAGTACCCGGGTCCCATAGCTCTCTGCGCTTTTATTGAGTTAAAAAACAGTTTTGAGTGATATGCAAATTACCTGATATGAGTCCTGTAGCCGGAGATGAGTCAAGCGGAAAGGAGCCCAGCACCGCCCCGCGTCCTCCGAATCTCCTCCTTGCTGGCTGACGTCACTGAGCTGGAGCGCCGAAATCTCGCGATGCGCGAGCTAGCGCATGCGCAGTTCGTTCCCTGTGCTGATGCCAGCACAGGGAATGAACATGATGCCGACACTGCGCATGCATCTATGTGGAATCAGCTGACGACGGTGTAAAAGGAGTGCGCTTCTTCTTGGCGCTAACATCGACCTGTAAGGCTGAGTTCATACTTGAGTTATTTGGTCAGTTTTGGCCCCATGACTGCCCAAAAAAGTGAAGTGCGCAGTGATTCTAAGAGCGACGCCTGTCATCTGCATGTCATACTGACTCACAGTATTATTTCACTACCACAGCTGACTCCCTATGCGTGTTACTGCAAGGCACAGTGCTACACCCCTATAAAGGCTCTCTGCAGCCAGGAAATAGCAGTTTTTTTAGCACGATTCGCTGCAAAAAATTTGGCGAACCGGCCAAATCGAATTTTGGAAAAATTCACTCATCTCTAGTCATCTCTAGTGCAGAGACCACACCAAGGACAGATATGTCCATTTTTGGCGAGGTCATCAGGACCGCCAGGGAGCCTTTTGGAGCAGAATCTTTGCCAAAATCTGTCTGAAAAAGATTCTGTGGAAATGGGTCCTTACTGCATATGGTTTATGTAGAGATGAGCTAATTTAGTCAAACAAATGAGTTGGTCTCATCAGCAGGACTTCTTGTCCCTGCAGGTGAAGAAGCTCCCACCTGCCGCTAGATTGACAGGGCCAGACATTTAGCCTGGGTCTGACAATTTCCCTCGATGTGCGGCTACTACGATTACCAGATGCTCGGCATCGAAGCAGCATCTACCTACAGCGCCTGCGCAGTCAGCCTCTGCCCTTGCTCTGGTAATCCGAGGCAGGGCCGGGTTAAATGTCCAGTCCTGTCTTTCTAGCAGCAGGTGGGTACTTCTTACCTGAGACGTCAGCGAAATAGAGGCCAGCGGGGCTCCCGTGAAGTGTCTTTTCTTTAGGCAATTCTGCTTACATTTTTTTACTGGCTGAACAACCCCTTTAAGGAATTAACCAGTACAGAATGTTGGATCTAAAAACTATATGGTTTTCAAAAGTGGGAATTAACTAAGGTTGAGTTTAAAGGCGTATTCTTATCTCGGCCTTTCGTTGGCGAGATGGGAACATCTTGTGTACTCACCAGTCAGGGGCCATCTGCACCATCTATAGCAGTGAATGGGAGTTACGAACACAGAGTAGCCAGCCGCATTATGCTGCTATGGGAGATATGGAAGCCATTTCCGTAACTTCTCCTACCCCTTAGGCCCCTATGCAGACGAGCGTGTCCAGATTAGGTCCGGATGCGTTCAGTAAAAACTGTGCGATTTTCGCAAGCAAGTCCATTCAGCGTTCCGTTTTTATCGCGCGGGTGCAATGTGATTTAATGCGTTTTGCACGCGTGTGAAAAAAAACCTGAATGTTTACAAACAACATCTCTTAGCAGCCATCTGTGAAAAACGCATCGCATCCGCACTTTCTTGTGGATGCAGTTTTCACGCAACTCCATTCACTTCTATGGGGCCAGCGTTGCATGAAAATAGCAGACTATAGAACATGCTGCGATTTTTACGCAACGCACAAGTAATGCGTGAAAACCAACGCACATGTACACAGCCCCATTGAAATAAACGGGTCCGGATTCTGTGCAGGCACAATGTGTTCGCATCATGCATTGCACCCGCGCGGGAAAACTCGCTCGTGTGAAAGGGGCCTTACTCTGGTTATTTCCATCTTGGCCAAGAAGGGAATAACTCTTGTAAGGTGGAAAGCTGCAAATGTATATACCGGGTGCAGGAGAACCCCGTCCCGTTATTTCTGGAAACGAGAAGCGTTCCCCTGCACTTTTGCATTATTATCTTGACATGTTTATTTCTCTTTTACAGCTGGATGATTTCATGCTTTGGTTGCAAGTACCAACCAGTTCTGCATTTGAGCGTCTCCAGACTCCTAATATAATAAAGGCCGTCTAATCAGTCGACTCAGCAATCTAATTTGGCAGAAGCGGTAGGTTTCACCTTAATTATTTTGTTTTTCTCTCTGAAGTGTAACCCTTAACCTACTTCCTTAACCAGCGGTTGTCCTGTAAGCGCCCATGTATGCTGTGAACAGGCCACACACTAGTGCTACCATGGGCAAGGTCAAATACCATAGTATTTCATAACTGCAGGGTTTACGAAATGGAGATAAAATAAGATAGGTACGGGCAGGGGCAGACCCAAATCTCATAGGGCCCCATAACAAAATTTAGTACAGACAACCTTCCCCACTCTGTTTGTCAGTATGTCGGCGTCAGACAAGCACAGACCGCAAAATGCGATGCCCCAGATTTCTGATGAATTTGTTTTTTTTTATATTGAGCGGAAGATTTAAAAAAAAATTATAAAAATATAAGCTGCCCTTGGGCCTCACCCGCTTTATCTGTCAGAAAGGCCTCATGCACACGGCCGTTGGACGGCCATGGCCGTATTGCGGCCCGCAAATAGCAGGTCGGCAATCCACGGCCGCCGGCCGCGTGCACCCCACATCACGGATGCGGAACAGACTCACTGAACGGTACACTGGAAGCACTACAGAGTGCTTCCGAGGTGTTTCTTTCTGTTGTTCCGCACCCCAAATAAATATGTCATATTTTTTTTTTGCGATGCGGACAGACCACGGACCCATTCAAGTTAAATGGGTCCGGCCCACTGAACGGATGTTGCCCGTGAATTGGGGACCGCAATTGCGGTCCCCAATGCATGGAATGGCCGCACAACAGCCATGTGCATGAGGCCAAAGGGTGTCAGAAATTTGGCACTCATTCTGAACACCATATTACTCCAAACAACTGCCATAAATATATTAATAAATCCCCCAAATACACTTTTTAAAGGGGTTGCGCAGGGGCAGACCTTACAGGGAAATTTCCCAGGGGGCCGCCTGGTCCCTCCTCACGGCTGGCCAGTTTTTGGGGATGTATTTTGTGCTGCTGGCAATATTTTGTGAAGGTCTGTGGTATTTGGCTCTGTTGAGGGAGGGTATAATGTGCCACAATATGGTATTGCTGGCCCTGCCTTTCATAAATTTGGACCCGACTACAAAACGGGGCCACTTTTAGTATTTTTTCCAGGGCCACTTTAAGTTCCCAGTCCGCCCCTGCGCAGGGGGTTTATATTGATGACTTATCCTCAGGATAGGTCATCAATTTCAGATTGGCGAGGAGAGGAGGCATCGCTGTCTCCTCTTGAAGATGGCACCGCGCATTGCCTCGCTTGCGGTGGCGGCACAGTGTCATTACAAGTGCTGATCCCATAGAGATTGAGACTTGTACCACTGGAGTAAATGAAAGGATTAGTCACTTAGGTCTAAACACTATGAGGGTAAAATCTACCCTATACATATAACCGAGGATCAGGCATGGCTCACCGGGGACTTTGGACTCTATGTACTATTATCTCATCAGGGACAGAGCACAGTCAATAAGCTGTTGGTTACATGGAGCTGGACACATTGTGTATTATTGAGTCACCAAAGACTTGGTACAAAATGTTCTACCGGGTTAATAAAGATGGGTCATGGACTACACCACTGGGTCAGGATGGACTGGACCCTTTACATGTCACTGACCAGAAGGCCTAGTGTGTCCAGTGTGTCATAGGGACCCAGAACCGCGTGTGCTGCCACCATTAGGAATCTATTATAAATTATACCTAGATGTGTATATATGTGTTTTTTGTACTATTTTACAGATTATATAACGATAATTTAGAAAAAGCTTTAGTATGAAACCATGCCGCTCCTTTAACGCGTCCGCTCATGGCTTCTAGGCACGTCTGTGGTCCGCAGTCAATTAAATTAGTTGCTTCGAAAGATTAGTAAATGGGGTATCCTTTCTGCAGAATCGGCAAAAGGAAGTATTTCTATTTCTTGACTATACAGATACCGTCCCAGTGATACCGCCCCCCCCCCCCCCCCCTGTTAAGGGACAGGGACACCCACATTCTTTATTAGATGTATTTTAGTCTTTGTGTTTATGACCATGTGCTATGAATCCTGATAAACCGGTTACCCGCTGGATGTGTTTACAAACCGCCACCTGTGTAGCTTGACGCTTTCTGCGTCATTGCTGTATGTGTGTAATGGTAAATGAGCCATAGAGGATGTCATGTGATGTAGATGTCCCTAGGAAAAAGGGCAAGGTTCAGTATCCAAAATAAAAAAATTATAATAATTAAGGAATCAGATTTAACCCACTTAACAATAATTTTTCATCAGAAAATGATCTATTGTTTAATTCCAATTTGTCTTTTGTCATTTTCAATATTGAAAGCGAATCCTAAAATATTGCATTTTGAAATTCATATTTGAGCCTTTACAATAGGATAACACTTTTCGGCTAGTGCAGCAGACACCGGGGGCAGAATCAGCAGTCATCTCATTATTGACAGAGAACAGGATCACAATGAAAGCTAACACCTGGAGGCAGATAACACAGGATCACACCATTGATGATAGCAACAAAACATCCCCATAACACTTAGTCTTTTTCTACCTTTCTTTTCTAATATCCGTCATATTTAAATAGGCCTCAGCACAATCTGAAAAAATGGTATAGATTGATTTCTTATATAATGTTAAAGGGGTTGTCGCGATAAGACAACTTACCGTATCCCTTATTCACAGGATAGGAGTCAAGGGGGTCTATAGGAAGGAGCAAGGGGCCGTCATTGATGGAAGGTATGTGTCACCAAGATTCCTGGCCTCGGTGAGGTAAGAGCCGGTAGTTTTAAGTGTCAGCGGCAGCTAGTGCTCACTGACACTGTTTTTATGTAAAGCCAATCCGGGCCGGCTCTTACTGGGAGTAGCCAAAGTTCTGGGTGGGTGACTGCTCCCCACACTCCAGGCCGAGTCTTTTTGGCCTATAGAAAAAAAAAGCAATCTCAGCTTGGTGCGGTTTATCCTCCATCTAACAGAGAAGCTGAGGAATCTCTGTGTTTTGGGACCTGCAAAATTGTGCCGTGCTAAAGGGCTGAGAGCCGCATGCCGGGAAACAGGCCCCTAAAGCCTGCTGTGGACTGCGGGTGGAAAACTGCTAACCAGGTCAAGATTTTGTTCTATGGACATTGCATGGTGTGAACAAACACTACGACTGTGATCGGTCATTTTAGTTTTTCCTTATGTGTGAATAAACATCGAATTGTTTAAGTTAAAGACTTTGTGATTGCCTCTATACCGCGTCCGCTAGCCTGTCTACCAGAGCAAAACCCCACAGGGTCATTTATTATTAGATATGCGCCACTTTTGGGCGCATATGTGTTGAAGATTCAGTCGCAAAGGGGATTTGCGGTTGAATCTTTGACTTTTCCCCGCTCACGCCAGTTCTACAAAGGTGGCAGCCCTGCCTGCCCATTTAATTTTTCATTTTCTAACCCTAATCAGTGAGGGACCTTTTTGCTAGGGCCCCTGCCAATTATGAAAAAAAATTAATGGAATGTCTCCGTTCAGCTCAAGCATTGAGCGTGGACCCCCGTTCTTGTGTTCGGTGGGGGCCCCAGAGGTCTGACCCCTGCCTATCAGACACTTATCCCCTGTCCTGTGTCTTATCGGGATAACCCCCTTTAATCCTTGGCAATCTATACAATAGCAAATTTTTGCCCGTTAACTAGCACAATGGATAAGTGGAAGCGTTGCCTTAATTCACTGCTGGAATGTTGGAAAGTGCTCCAGAAGAGTCACAGCAGGTTACAGAGGATAAAGCTGCCAACGTTTTTTGGCGTTGTTTTTACTCATGAACGCCGTTCTTCCCCATAAAATAACAAATGTGGAACACTTTTGTTATAAATCTACATTAATGTAAACCATTTTTGGGAATACCGCTCTAACTATTTTACCGTTTTAGTGTTAAAGTGTTAGGGTAACGGCCCTAGTAGAATCCTATTTAAAAGGGTCGTCCGAGATTTTCACGTTGATGGCCTGTCTTGATTGGTGGCTGTCCGTCTCCGGGCTCTGTGCTCCAGTGGGAGCTGCGGCCTCCCTCTAGGCCAGTGATGTCACATTTGTCTGTCACATGACCTAGGCACTCCGCAGTCCCATGCAAGTGATTGGGGCTAAGCCACAATACCAAGCACAGCTGCTATACAAAGGACGTGGCTGTGTTTGGTAAGCTGCAAGGAGACTACAGCACTCACCAGCGCGGCACGGTCTCCTCAAACAGCTGACATCACACCGATCTAATACTGAGGAACTATCCTGAGGATAGGTCATCAGAATTAAACACCCAGAAAACCCCTTTAAATATCCATTGTTCCCGCTTATCAATCAGATATGGCCAGATCATATTGTATACTGTCTATACACTATGCAAATATTGAAATAAAATTATTCTTTTTCTTAGGAAATCCAGTAAAGTAGGTTGTAGGGGTTGAACGTGCACCCACTACTGTTCCTTGGTGTCATAGGTATACTATTAGTTAATCTGCACACAGCTTTACACAACTGTTATATTGCAGTCCCTGGTATCTATATACAGTTGCAAGAAAAAGTATGTGAACCCTTTGGAATGATATGGATTTCTGCACAAATTGGTCATAAAATGTGATCTGATCTTCATCTAAGTCACAACAATAGACAATCACAGTCGGCTTAACCTAATAACACACAAAGAATTAAATGTTACCATGTTTTTATTGAACACACCATGTAAACGTTCACAGTGCACCCTTGGATTTAATAACTGGTTGAACCTCCTTTGGCAGCAATAACTTCCACCAAACGTTTCCTGTAGTTGCAGATCAGACGCGCACAACGGTCAGGAGTAATTCTTCACCATTCCTCTTTACAGAACTATTCTTGGGATGTCTGGTGTGAATCGCTTTCTTGAGGTCCTGCCCCAGCATCTCAAATCGGGTTGAGGTCAAGACTCTGACTGGGCCACTCCCGAAGGTGTATTTTCTTCTGTTTAAGCCATTCTGTTGTTGATTTACTTCTATGCTTTGGGTCGTTGTCCTGTTGCAGCACCCATCTTCTGTTGAGCTTCAGCTGGTGGACAGATGGCCTTAAGTTCTCCTGCAAAATGTCTTGATAAACTTGGGAATTCATTTTTACTTCGATGATAGCTATCCAGCCAGGCCCTGACACAGCAACGCAGCCCCAAACCATGATGCCCCCACCACCATACTTCACAGTTGGGATGAGGTTTTGAGGTTGGTGTGCTGTGCCTCTTTTTCTCCACACATAGTGTTGTGTGTTTCTTCCTAACAACTCAACTTTGGTTTCATCTGTCCACAGAATATTTTGCCAGTCCTGCTGTGGAACATCCAGGTGCTCTTGTGCAAACTGTAAACGTGCAGCAATGTTTTTTTGGACAGCAGTGGCTTCCTCTGTGGTATCCTCCCATGAAATCCATTCTTGTTTAGTGTTTTACGTATCGTAGATTCGAGAACAGGGTCGTTAGCATATGCCAGAGACTTTTGTAAGTCTTTAGCTGACACTCTAGGATTCTTCTTCACCTCATTGAGCAGTCTGCGCTGTGCTCTTGCAGTCATCTTTACAGGACGGCCACTTCTAGGGAGAGTAGCAGCAGTGCTGAACTTTCTCCATTTATAGACAATTTGTCTTACCGTGGACTGATGAACAGCAAGGCTTTTGGAGATACTTTTATAACCCTTTCCAGCTTTATCCAAGTCAACAATTCTTAATCGTAGGTCTTCTGAGAGCTCTTTTGTGCGAGGCATCATTCACATCAGGCAATGCTTCTTGTGAAAAGCAAACCCAGAACTGGTGTGTGTTTTTTATAGGGCAGGGCAGCTGTAACCAACACCTCCAATCTCATCCCATTGATGGGACTCCAGTTGGCTGACACCTCACTCCAATTAGCTCTTGGAGATGTCATAAGTCTAGGGGTTCACATACTTTTTCCACCTGCACTGTGAATGTTTACATGGTGTGTTCAATAAAAACATGGTAACATTTAATTCTTTGTGTGTTATTAGGTTAAGCAGACTGAGATTGTTTATTGTTGTGACTTAGATGAAGATCAGATCACATTTTATGACCAATTTGTACAGAAATCCATATAATTCCAAAGGGTTCACATACTTTTTCTTTCAACTGTAGGTCATCAGTATCTGATCGGTGAGGGTCCGACACCTGGGACTCCCGCCAATTAGCTTTCCTTAGGCCATGTGATGTAATGTTCATTGGTCACATGGCTTAGGCGCTGCTCATCCACATAGAAGTGAATAGTGCTGAGCCGCCATGCCAAACACAGCCGCCATACAATGTACGGTGTTTTCCGAGACTTAAATACTGATGACCTATTCTCTGGACCCACCTGGTACCCCCGCTGATCAGCTTTCCCTAGGCCGAGTGACGACGCGTTCATCGGTCACACGGCCTAGGTGCAGCTCGGCCCCAAAGAAGTGAATGGGGCTGAGCTGCAATACCAAGCACGGCCACTATACAATGTACGGCGCTGCGCTTGGTGAGCTGGGAGAAGGCCGCGGCACTACCGCAAGCACCACTTATATACCCACCGAGCCACATCACCACACCTTATATACCCAGCGAGCCACCTCACCACACCTTATATACCCACCGAGCCACCTCACGACACCTTATATACCCACCTCACCACACCTTATATACCCACGGAGCCACCTCACCACACCTTATATACCCACCAAGCCAGCTAAGCACACCTTATATACCCACCAAGCCAGCTCAGCACACCTAATATACCCACCAAGCCACCTCACCACACCTTATATACCCACCTCACCACACCTTATATACCCACCTCACCACACCTTATATACCCACCGAGCCACCTCACCACACCTTATATACCCACCGAGCCACCTCACGACACCTTATATACCCACTAAGCCAGCTCAGCACACCTTATATACCCACCGAACCATGTCACCACACCTTATATACACACCGAGCCAGCTCACGACACCTTATATACCCACCTCACCACACCTTATATACCCACGGAGCCACCTCACCACACCTAATATACCCACCAAGCCAGCTAAGCACACCTAATATACCCACCAAGCCAGCTCGGCACACCTAATATACCCACCAAGCCAGCTCACCACACCTTATATACCCACCTCACCACACCTTATATACCCAGCGAGCCACCTCACCACACCTTATATACCCAGCGAGCCACCTCACCACACCTTATATACCCAGCGAGCCACCTCACCACACCTTATATACCCAGCGAGCCACCTCACCACACCTTATATACCCAGCGAGCCACCTCACCACACCTTATATACCCAGCGAGCCACCTCACCACACCTTATATACCCAGCGAGCCACCTCACCACACCTTATATACCCAGCGAGCCACCTCACCACACCTTATATACCCAGCGAGCCACCTCACCACACCTTATATACCCAGCGAGCCACCTCACCACACCTTATATACCCAGCGAGCCACCTCACCACACCTTATATACCCAGCGAGCCACCTCACCACACCTTATATACCCAGCGAGCCACCTCACCACACCTTATATACCCAGCGAGCCACCTCACCACACCTTATATACCCAGCGAGCCACCTCACCACACCTTATATACCCAGCGAGCCACCTCAGCACACCTTATATACCCAGCGAGCCACCTCAGCACACCTTATATACCCAGCGAGCCACCTCAGCACACCTTATATACCCACCGAGCCGGCTCAGCACACCTTATATACCCACCGAGCCGGCTCAGCACACCTTATATACCCACCGAGCCGGCTCAGCACACCTTATATACCCACCGAGCCGGCTCACCACACCTTATATGCCCACCGAGCCAGTTCAGCTCACGTGACTTCCTTCATGAGCTATACACGCTGCCGACATCTAAACTAGGAAGTGGTCATAATAATGGGACTAGACTGTGTATTTACAGATTTACTGAGACAGAAGCTTTGAGTGGTCTATTATCTGGTTGGAGGGGCAGGCGTATAACTCTAGGTCGCAGTTCCATCAGGCCCTACGGCCGGAGGGAGCACAAAGACCCATCTGCCAGTATTATAAATGGCTCCTGGAAGGTAGGGGCCCTGTTTTGCATTGCTGATGTAGATCTTCCAGTTACACCTATGTTTGCCAGCCGTTCTGACAACAACTTCATTGTAGGCAGCTGCCATTTATGCCTTTCTTAGTACATTAACGTAGGTGTTCGGGTTCACATTAGGAGAACCTAAGTAAACTATAAAACGTATCCTACAGCTGTTTACCTTCAGTTCAATGAAATTTTACAACCCCTGCTTTACCTTTTCTGTGTTATTTTTGGCGCCCGCTGTTCATACTTTCCTCACTCAGAGAGCGGGTTGTTTTTTTGGCTTCAAATCTAGGATGACAATTAGTTTTCCTGTTTTTCTCAGTTTTTTATTTTTTATTTTTTTTTCTGATAGCATTTCACAATAAATAACATTCAGACATCGCCTCGAATATCAAGAAAACCCCCAGATGGTTCTTTCAATGACTTCTTCTTTGTAAGGTATTTTCTATGTTATGGAGGCTGTGAGCTTGCACACAGTATGGGAGAGCTGCCAAGACGTCACACAGCTGGGAGTTTGCACACAGTCGCTGGCGAGTATTTTGTTGACAAAAGCAAATATTGTCGGGGCACACTAAGCGGGCGCCGAATGCACTTTTACAATAAGGAACATAGATAATGATGCAGCCAGCGGTTGACAGCTGTACCCACATCAGTGCAAACTTCAGCCTGGTTAAAATGAGGGGGAAATTCACAGGTCCCCATCGATTTCTTGTATATTCCAGTTGTGTCCTCGCTGCACTCAGTGTCCTCATATTACCCTACACTAGTATGCTGCGGCAAGCTGAACTACGCTGTCCTTTACCCAGAGAAATGCAGAACAGAGTTGTTTTGTTTGGATCTGTGAACGCTTACAGCTCTGGCTTTAATTATGTGTCTCATCTATGAACCAAAACTATAGGAACAAATCGGACATGGAATAACTGGAGTAAGGATTTTAGGTATCCAAGTTTATTTGTAATAGACAACCACATAGTTAGCAATGGGGCCATAACTTTATTTTTTTGCATTGTACATATGGAGGAGGGGCTGCCCCCTTTTGGACCTTACACCCCCACCCATCTGCCCAGGGCTTTTAATCAGAATGTGATATAGCTGGGTTCTACATTGCCCCAAAATTTTGTAGGTCAAAAGCCCAGGAGAGGGAAGTCTGATAGTGTAGGTCCCGTCTGTTTGTAACGTAAAGTGAATTCAAAAGATTTAAGAATTAATTTGTATTATTCTGTATGTGATTTGTTTGTGTTATCGTATATTTAATCACCCTTAGTAAATATATTTATTCACTTAGCCTGCTTAAGTTTATTCATTCTCAAATCTTTTGAATTCACATTACATTACACTGTTAGAAGCTACCTTGTCACTGGTAGATGGGCCCGACACAATTTTGGTCAAAAATGTGTGCAAAGAGCTTCTAATTTTTATGTAGTAAGCATGGCAGTGTATCTGAAAAAATTAGATAGTGCAGTGATTATAAACCAAAGGTCCCGTCTCTTAAACACATCACAAAATCTAATCAAAGGACTCCTAAAAAGCTAAAATTTTATTTCTTAGATATTAGCTTGTGTGAACTAAATCAAAATAGATACAACTTGATACAAAAAATAATCGCGAGGGAAATTGGCACAGGTTATTAGGGCAGACAGGGTACACTAAAGGGAAAAGCTTTCCCTACGAATACTCTACCTATCCTTAAAGGGAACCTGCCGCCAGTGTTATGGTGTCCTAACTAAGGGCAACATAAATACGTGACTGATTCTCTTAGCAAAATGCTGGGTCACTTTCTTTAATTGGCCCAGTCAATCTGCCAACATCTTGTATTGAAAAGCTCCAGCTGATAATGATGAGTCATGAATATTCATGAGCTCCTGACTCTCCCCGCCTACCGGCTGCAGATTGACAGTTTTTTTCCATATGAATCGGCAGCAGGTGGGCAGGGGAGTGGCTATATCTCTGAATTAAATAAACGCTGGACTCAATGACATCACGCTGGACTCAAATCTTTAGCATGTGGAATGCGGCATCTTTGTGTGTATATTATGAGGTAACCATCTGTCACACCAGTAAGTGATTACATCTAAGGCACTTTTTAGTAGTTAATGATTGTATATAATTAGTTAGAGTATAATCAATTATCCACATGACAGGTTCCCTTTAAAGCCCCGAGTTGGCCCCTGGTGGTGGAGACCCTTCGTCCTCGTGCCTCTAATTTTTCAGATACACTCCTGGTTTTTGGCTTCAAAAACTGCATAAAAAACCTGAACGGATGGCAACACCCTAAGGAATATTCTCTAGTGCCAAGTGATTGGCTCCGAAGTGATGCCCAAATGAGCTGAGGGTCTTCTGTTGGTGCGTATTAGTGTGGCCCTCTGGTACTCTTTATAAATGGCACAGAGAGGGTGCCACCAACAGAATACAAGCACTATTGATGGCAGTCTGTATTCTGGCAGCACCAAAGGGTGTTGTGAGGTCGATCATTACATTAGATCTGCCTCTCGGCGCGGTTCACTGACAATACTTGCTGCATTGCATCTTGTGGAGGAAACATGCTACGTTTGCAGGGTTGACCACTCAACGTTTCCTGTTAACCCTCATGGAACACATTTGAGAAGCCGATCATATTTCCTGTGTTACAGGAAAACCTTTGGGTGTGAACAGATGTATTACTGGAGGGCTCTGCACATAAGCTACATAACATCTATCCAAGGGTAAAGCTATAAGGGGTGCACGGGTGGCAGGCCCGCCCGGTCCCTGGTAGCTGGGATGTCTCAAAGGCTCCAATTGTGGGCCCTGTTAACATATTTTGCATTAGGGCCCACAAGCTACAGGTCAGGCGTCTGCATTGGGTTTCTTTTTTGTGCTCAGCGTTTTTTGTCTGCTGAGCCTGTGACCCTCAGGGCTAGAAGACGTAGACGCGTCTCGGGCCCTTTCGTGGTTACCTAATCAACACAATCGCCTTAAGATCTGTTTGACTTTCAGATCAGTTCAGGCTGCCATCCTAAGAAGTCTGCTTTACTGGAAACATCTTTGTTTGGTGTCTCGGCTGCTTCTCATTACACATTTCTTTTTCGTACACTTGTCTTAGCCGTTTGCCTCCGAGCCAAACACTTGTCTTGTTCTGATCTTCTGCGAAATAGAGAACAACTGTCAAGTACAACGGAGGTCAATAGCGATACCAGAGAACGAGATTATAACGTCTGATAAATAGGTGGTCCCAATGTCAGCTACTGGGCTGCAACCATTAGAAAATCCTAGATAAATACTAATATATAATATCCCCAATGTGTTTATTAGCATTTTTTATCAGCAGATTTGTACCTATGACACTGGCCGACCTGTTGTATGTGCTTTTGGCAGCTGAAGGCATCTGTGTTGGTCCCATGTTCCTATGTGCCCGCATTGCTGAGAAAAATGAAGCTTTAATATATGCAAATGATCCTCTAGGAGCAACGGGGGTGTTACCATTACACCTAGAGGCTCTGCTCTCTCTGCAATTGCTGCGCCCTCTGCACTTTGACAGGACCAGGTGTGATGACGTTTACACTGCCTGGCCCTGTTAAAGTGCTGAGGGCGCGGCAGTTGCAGAGAGAGCAGAGCCTCTAGGTGTAATGGTAACGCCCCCGTTATTTAAACCTCATTTTTCTTAGCAATGCGGGCACATATGAACATGGGACCAACACAGATGCCTTCAGCTGCCAAGTGCACATGTAACAGGTCAGCCAGTGTCATAGGGACAGAACTGCCGACAGACGACCGTTAACCTTAAAGGGTTTGTCTCAATTCAGTAAGTGGCATTTATCATGTAGAGGAAGTTAATACAAGGCACTTACTATTATATTGTGATTCTCCATATTGCCTCCTTTGCTGGCTGTATAATTTTTCTATCACATTATACACTGCTCGTTTCCATGGTTACAGACCACCCTGCAATCCATTAGTGGTGGTCATGCTTGCACAATATAGTAAAAAGCACTAGTCTATGTGTGCTCCCATGGTCCTGGCCACCAGAGAGGCTGATGCTTTTTTCCTATAGTGTGCAAGCACGACCACCACTTCTGGATTGCAGGGTGGTCTGTAACCATGGAAATGAGCAATATATCATGTGATGGAAAAATGAATCCAGCCAGCAATCACAATACATCAGTAGGTGGCTTGTATTAACTTTCTCTACATGATAAATGCCACTTACTGAAGTGAGAGGACCCCTTTTAAAGGGACACTGACAGGCCCAATAAGCATATTTACAGGTCTTATCAAGTGTGTTAAAATCATCTAAGTATCCCCCCTGTCCACCTTTATAAATACCGAAAACTAAAGTTTTATAACCTGCTTGTCCCGTCTCCAATCTGCCCAAGGGGCTGCGTTTCATCTCAAAATGCGCCCAACTGCCGTTCTGAAGCCCCGCCCAGCTCATCAATATTCACTTCGCTGGGCGGCGGCTACAACTCTCCCCGCCTCAAGATCCTGCGCATGTACAATTCAATCCTCTGGGCACGTCCTCCGTCTAATCTTCAGCGCATGCGCCCGGCCGGGGTCACATCGCGCCTGCGTACAGACAGTCTGCGTCTTAGAGGCCGCTGCAGCCTCTGCTTTATGCGCATGCGCCGAGCACTTGAGTCGGGGAGAGTTGTAGCCGCCGCCAAGCGAAGTGAATATTGATGAGCTGGGCGGGGCTTCAGAACGGCAGTTGGGAGCGGCTGGCTGGGCGCATTTTGAGATGAAACGCCGCCCCTTGGGCAGATTGGAGACGAGACAAGCAGGTTATAAAACTTTAGTTTTCGGTATTTATAAGGTGGACAGGGGGGATACTTGGATGATTTTAACACACTTGATAAGACCTGTACTGTCGTATATATATACCTAAAATATGCTTATTGGGCCTGTCAGTGTCCCTTTAAGGAAGACCAAAGTAAGGGGAATGGAATGAATATAGTTGAAGAAAAACCTGATGCCACGAGCTAGAGACAAATCACACATGAAATAACATTGTGTAGAGACTCAAGTGAAGAATGGTAGAAAGCCTGCAAATCAAAGGTAGGTTAGAATTATTTTAGCACAGCGGGACCGATCTCGCAGTCAAAATAAAACTTGCACGTGCAATGTCTTGCCTGCCTGCCGGCCACCTGGCCTGGTTCTACTATAAGCACGTAGTATAATAATAATAATTTGGAGAGAACCCAATGTCTATAAAAACAGAGCCTTTTGTTTTGAAGCAGATGTGAATCTCTTGTATCTACTGAATAGATTTGACTTGGGGTCGCTCCTAAGGGCTGTATTACGTTAAAAGATCTTGCAGAGTTTAATTATAAAAGACACGGTGGCCACGTGGAAGGCAGTTAGGAAGGAATATGGGTTGCCTTTTTTACTATCTAAGCATATGCCATTATGGGGACACCCCGAATTTATGGAAGGGAGAATGAACATACAATTCCGGGTCTGGAGGGACAAAGGAATACGCTTGGTGAGTGATTTGTGGAACAATGCGGAGCATAGATATCTTAATTTTGATGAATTATGCACCAAGTATGAGCTGAATTCCGGTCATTACTTGGCATATCGACAGATATATAGTTTTCTGAAAGGAAGGGTGATTGACCTTAGTAAGGAGTTTCCCACAAATAGGTTTGACCCTCTGCGAGGTACGAACACAGCCTCATTATCCTTGTCCGATCTTCAAGGTAGACTACAAGATGCTAGGCAGGTGACCTTTCCTATTCAGCCATTCAAAGCTTGGGATAAAGAGCTTGATAGACAAGGACTACACGAAAATATTCTGAAGGGATGGCTATGTCTGAGGAACTCGACTCCCAATGAGATATGGCGGGAGACTCAGTTCAGATTAGTACATAGGGCGATCTACGGGTTCTACAATACGGGATCAGCGATTCTGGCAAATAAGGTTACACATTGCCCAAAGTGCGCATTAGAGAACTCCAATTTATTTCATGGGCTGTGGAATTGTCCGGAGGTAGTGGTTTTCTGGACTTCCTTTAGAAAGTGGTTAAAAGAGGTGATGCATATCCCGATTTCGCTGACACCGGACCTTCTGCTGTTCCATTTCTATCCCGAAGGCACAAAGATACCACAAATTGCCCATGTTTGCATCATGGCGGCAAAACGGTGCATATTGCGAAACTGGCTTTCTCAATCAGTTCCCTCAATTGGGGAGGTCATCTCCCAAGTAAAGTGGTGCCTGTATAGGGAAGTCTATGCGGCAGATCAAGGCTCAGATAAAGCTTTACAAAAATTGATGAGTAGGTGGAGAGGGTTTATTGGCAAGGTACTGGACTCGGACGAGATCAACACAATTATGAATCCTTTGAAACAGACGTCCTGGTACTTACTTGAGCAGCTGAAAGGCACTCTGGGTAGACTGGAACAGTAGTGTCCGGAGTAGTGGGGTTGGATATAAATTGATGTCGGAGATGGAATAGGGGATAAGGAGAGCACTGACTTACGAACTGTTTTTGGGCTTCTTTGGGCTAGGGGAGGAGGGGTTAAGGTGTTTACAATTGTGATAACTTGTGATTATTCATATGGAAAATATACAAGATATCAGTATGTATTTTGTTGAGCACAAATGCCGTACTATGACCTTTTTCAATGTATGTACGATACTATGAAAGTCTGGATTTATGTATCTTGTGCTTACAATGGATGTAACGGATTCAAATACTTGAGTAAAATTTGGTTTAAAAAAAAAAAGATCTTGCAGGCGATTGTCGGGAAGGAAGCGTTCGTTTCCGGCAATCGCCTGCTCTTTAGTGGAGGAAACTGTATGGGGAGCAGCGATCACTAATGCCATCAATCGCACCCCCATACAGAATCAATATTTGCCGGCAGCAGACTGTGATTAGACAGCATGCTCAAAAATCTTGATTGACTGATTGCTCATTCATCGGGTAATGAAGCACAGTATTAGGGCTCATGCGCGTATTTTTTTTCCGGGTCCATTCCATTTTTTTTATTTTTTTTTGCGGAACCATTCATTTCAATGGCTCCGTAAAAAAAAAAAGTTACTCTGTGTGCATTCCATTTCCATATGTCCGTTCCACAAAAAACTAGAACATGTCCTATTATTGCCCGCATTACGGACAAGGATAGGACTGTTCTATTAGGGGCCAGCTGTTCAGTAAAATTCGGAATGCACACGGACATCATCTGTATTTTTTGCCGATCCGTTTTTGCGGACCAAAAGATACATACGGTTGTGTGCATGAGCCCTTACACAGGTAGCTCATCAATAACGAGCATTCGTACAAATGCTCATTAGCGATGATCTGGCCGCCATCGACCAGTATAATACAGCCCTAAGAGCCTTTTCTAAGTGGCCAATTAATAAGTAATAATTACACCAAAGTACTTAGGTGTATTAGATCAGTGAGGCTTCTACCACTGAGACCCCCACCAGTCATGAAAACAGAAACCCTTAGGCCCCTTTCACACGTTCGCGCAGCCGGCATCTCTTCTGTCTTCTTCTTTGCTGTGCACAGGAAAAGGACCTGTGGTGATGTCACTGCGCTCATCACATGGTCCATCACCATGATACAAATTTGGGTACCAAACATGCCGATTTTTCTCACGCGAGTGCAAAACGCATAAAAATGTTTAGCGCAGAAAAATCGCTGATTTTCCCTCAACGCACCCGCATCTTATCCGGGCCAAAAACACGACTTCCCTTGTGAAAGAGGCCTTACACTTCAGGACCCCCCAAAATGAACAGAGTGGCAGAACGGACATGCACGCTGCTGCTCCATTCATCTCATATGGGAGTCCTGGAAATAACTGAGCGCTGTACTCTGTGGTCTCCGAAAGAGATGAATGAAACGGCAGTGCGCATTCCCGACCTGTTTCTTCATTTATTTTGGGGTCCCCTCTCTTGTGATCAGGGTGGGTCCCAGCAGTTAGACCCCCACCAAGCCTGTGGATAGGGGATAACTTCTCACAACCGGAATACCCATTAGTATTGCTGTAGTAGGAAAGGAACAGTTCTAGAAAATGCTATAAGCACCACAATTGTGATATTTTTTTTTTTTCATGGCTTTTTTTTTCAACTACATTTTCTCCCAACTGAAGTCAATAGAGATTTGACAGATGTGGTTTCAAAAGCATCAAACAAAAAAAGAAAAAAAAAAAAACAACGCTAAATGTGAATGCAACAAAATTGCAAATAAGGAATGTAAAAAAATATATAAAAATAAAGGATTCTTCAGCCGTTTATTACATCAGTATTTCTAGGAGGACAGTCCTCAATTGTATGAAAATTGGATGAGAATTATGACATTTGCGTCCTTATTCTAGAGGACATACAGAAGAGAGAACATTGGTGAATGGCCCTCTGCACCTCCTCCCCCATATATAGGACTACAGGGCAGACCAGATGGAGAATGTGGCTTCTCTTTCCTATGTAAATGTTCGGCAGGTGTGAGGAGTATGTGACCGTCTGCATGTCTGCAGCCACCACCCACCTGGACAGTCTCGTAGCAAAGACCCATTTACATAGCAGTAATCTCATGCAGCCATTACAGCTATGAGATAGATGGCTGCACCTATGCAGCGTGAGATGGATGAATTTGCAATCTATAGTAGAGGATGACTATGGATATAAGACCCATTAATGGACAAATGGGGTACGGCCACAGGGGACGGATTTTGACAGTGGAAATCCTGCTGTGGACTTGCTGATAAGCCCCCAGATTTCACCCTCTTCAATGCAGAGAGTGAAATCCGTCCTAAAATTAAGCATCACAAATTGACATCTTGTGAGTTTAATTTTTTTAATTTTTTTTTGCATCGTGTGGATTGCAGCGAGATTTCGTCAACTCTTATCCACTTTGCTCGTACTTTGAAATGCTGCTCACAAATCTGCAAAGGCAAGTCCGTGGTGTATACATCCCGCGTGGACGTACCTTTACTATTACAACTTATTTGTACACCGTGGTAGAATTGCAGGACTGAAGGCCGGATTACATGAATTTGTATTGCATTTCCTCCCTGAAGTTCCATTGAATGGTCTGGTCACCCCGACTCCCCACTGGTAAAGCTGACCATTTATCTTTTTACTACTGGAGGGGATTGATCCTTTGATTGCATTATGCATTTTATCATGAATATATCTACAGATCATTAGCAGCTAAGAATTTAATTAACGGTGGTAAAAGGATCACACGCTGAGTAATAAAACATTTAGGGACTCTTTATAAGGCCCCCATGCAGACGACCGTGCCTGTTTTGCGGTCCGTAAACGTCAGATCTGCAAAATATAGAAGCAGCCCGTGTATCGTCCACATTTTATTTGCGGATCCATTGTTTTCAATGGGTCTGTGGTCCTCATAGTTTTGTGGAACGGACATATTGATAAGGAAAGAATGCAGATGATCCGTGTGTGTTCTACATCCATATGTCCGTTCTGCAAAAAGATAGAACATGTCCGCAAAATGCATACCCATTGAAATCAATGGGTCCTCAATAAATGCGGATGCAACACGGACCGCATCCGTATTTTGCGGATATGTGATTTGCAGACCGCAAGACTAATACAGTCATGTGCATGGGGCCCTAATGCTGACAGGAAGAGAACTCTCTGTGTAGTACCTGCTGCCGCTGTTGTTGCCGACGTGACTGTGATATACTCTATGTTGTGTGAGGCAACAAACAGAAAAACTGCGATAATCTGGCAGTGTAATACTGCCACCGATTACCCGATAGTCATCAGGCAATCCATATTTTTAAGCACACTTAAAGATCATTGTTTGCCGGCGGCAGATCATGCTGTCTAATCGCGATCTGCTACCGGCAAACAACTAGTCAGAATGGGGACAAGGGAACTTCCCTTCCCCTTCCATGGAGGAGATCGCTGCATGTAATAGCAGCGGTCTCCTTCACTAACGAGCATGCGATTGCCTGGAGGAACGCTTCCTTCCAGACAATCATCTGCCTGATCTTTTAATGTGAAGGTGGATTTAAATTGTCAGATTTTCAGGCAGAATATCGGGAACAACTGTTCCTGCTAACGCTCATTTCCGAGAATCTGCCAATCTAAATGTGCCGCCATGGAGATGCGCCCGCTCCCTAGCAGCCCGCAGGCCGGGATACGTGGGCTGGAGCGGCAATATTACATTACCGCACCAGCCCGTGCGGCATCTTCTGTGACCGCGCATCTCCAGAGGTACGTGGCAGGGAATCATTATTGATCCTCTGTCTTTTGAAGTGGCCGCACCTGGACATAATTGTCCAGCTATCTCGGCGGCCTCGCCTTTCTGCAGGCGCACTGGTATGCGCCTGCAGGGGATTAGGCTGGGGAGGGGGCACCCGTGACTGGGGTCATGATTTGGATTTATATAAGTATATACATATGTATATGGACAATTGGGCATATCTATATACATAGCAAAATATAATAAAACCTGGGGCATATTATATAAGAATATACAGTGAGGAGCAGAAGTATTTGAACATCCTGCGATTCTGCAAGTTCTCCCACCTAGAAATCATGGAGGGGTCTGAAATTCACATTGTAGGTACATTCTCACTCAGAGAGAATTTTTTTTTTTTAATTCAGGAAATCACTTTGTATGATTTTTAAAGAATGTATTTGTCTCGCACTGCTGAACATAAGTATTGGAACACCTGAGAAAATCAGTGTTAATATTTGGTCCAGAAGCCTTTGTTTGCAATTACAGAGGTCAGACGTCTCCTGCAGTTCTTGACCAGGTTTGCACACACTGCAGCAGGGGTTGTGGCCCACTCCTCCACACAGGTCTCCTCTAGATCTGTCAGGTTTCGGGGCTGTCGCTGAGCAACACAGAGTTTCAGCTCCCTCCAAAGATGTTCTATTGGATTTAGGTCTGGAGACTGGCTAGGCCACTCCAGAACCTTAATACGCTTCTCACGGAGCCGCTCCTTGGTTATACAATGTGATTTCCTTAATTTATTTTATTTTATTCTGTCTCCGAGTGGGAATGCACCTACAATGTGAATTTCAGACCCCTCCATGATTTCTAATTGGGAGAACTTGCAAAATTGCAGGGTGTTCAAATACTTCTGTTCCTCACTGTATATAGATGTATGTAATAACTGGGGCATATATATATATATATATATATATATATATATACCCAGACATACCTGTGGCAATGCATGGCCACAAACACTGGGCCTATACTGGCCACACAGGGACAACAATTATTTGTACTGTATATATTAGAAATATATACATATACAGTATGTATGTGTGTGTGTGTGTATATATGTATATGTGTATATATATATATATATATGTATATATATATATATATATATATATATATATATTTGTGGTCATGGCTACGGCCAAGAGGTATCCGAAGAACCCTAAGGAGAAAACAACGGGGACAACCTAACCCAGCTAGGCGTGTCTTAGCTGACCTGACTAAATGGCTTGTTGTGTGCCCTAAGCCATGATCGTGGGTAGGCCTATAAGTGGGCAAAAACCAAGCCAAGTAGGGTAGAAAAGAATTTGAATGGCATGTACAAACTAATCCCCAAGCCAACTGCAAGGCATCCGGGATCTAGAGCGAAAATTCGGGGTATGTGAGGCAAGACCAGTAGGAAACCTACAACCCATCTTGTGGATGACGAGGCCAGAGACATGATGCTCAATATTGCGGATACTGCACCAAACCGGAATGGAGGACCGAGAATACGTTGAGAAATGGATCATAAAAACCAACTGAAACAAAGTTTGGTTCTAGTGCGAGTACTGGCAATGCCCTAGCGTCAGGAGATCGTGGGACCAAAGCCTAACTGCCTAGACTATGCAGGAATGAGGGCCAAAAAGAACCAGGTAGATAGGAAGAGAATCCTTGAATAGTTACCCAGACAACAGCTATCCGCACTTTGTTCTACTGTGCGCCCCTGAGAATTGTTTTTATGCTTGAGACGTGAAGACCGACCTACTATCTGAATCTTCTACCGTGAGAAAATGCTGGACCTTGTCCAAAATCCGATTCAACGTGGTTGTAGGGAGTCTGAGGTTAGTGCAGCAAGAAGCTATGAAGCCATAATATACAAGATTCTGTCTATGCCCTCCCATGAGTGAGGGAATGCAATGCAATGAAGCTACTGGCGAAAATGAATTCCTGGTCGTGGTAAAAAGGCAAAGACTTTGCGCGGGGACCTGGTTGACAAGATATGATCGACTACGATCAGAGACTGAAATGCTAGAGCAAATTGCCCTACTTGTTCTTCCTCTGGCAGGACCTGAACGAAAGCATGAACAATTAAAGAAAGACGAAATATCTGCGTAAGACATGACAATAATGCTGTAGGGCGAACCGGACCAGTTTTGCGGTCAAAACATAAAATGAGCGATCAACATGGATTATTAGGAAATTAGGGAAGCGGGTATGTATGCGATACATAGGGGCCAAATCAGCCTAGATGCACAGATGGACAACCAACCAGGCAATCAGCCCAGCAGGTTTGAAAACAGTCGTCGGGCCCCCGAAGCCATGGTGCCGAAGCAGTCGTCGGGCCCCCGAAGCCATGGTGCCGAAGCAGTCGTCGGGCCCCCGAAGCCATGGTGCCGAAGCAGTCGTCGGGCCCCCGAAGCCATGGTGCCGAAGCAGTCGTCGGGCCCCCGAAGCCATGGTGCCGAAGCAGTCAGTCGGGCCCCCGAAGCCATGGGGCCGAAGCAGGTCGTCGGGCCCCCGAAGCCATGGATCAACATAGAGCGATCAACATGGATTATTAGGAAATTAGGGAAGCAGGTATGTAGGCGATACATAGGGGCCAGCCTAGATGCACAGATGGACAACCAACCAGGCAATGAGCCCAGCAGGACTGAAAACAGTCGTCGGGCCCCCGAAGCCATGGGGCCGAAGCAGGTAGTCGGGCCCCCGAAGCCATGGGGCCGAAGCAGGTAGTCGGGCCCCCGAAGCCATGGGGCCGAAGCAGGTAGTCGGGCCCCCGAAGCCATGGGGCCGAAGCAGGTAGTCGGGCCCCCGAAGCCATGGGGCCGAAGCAGGTAGTCGGGCCCCCGAAGCCATGGGGCCGAAGCAGGTAGTCGGGCCCCCGAAGCCATGGGGCCGAAGCAGGTAGTCGGGCCCCCGAAGCCATGGGGCCGAAGCAGGTAGTCGGGCCCCCGAAGCCATGGGGCCGAAGCAGGTAGTCGGGCCCCCGAAGCCATGGGGCCGAAGCAGGTAGTCGGGACCCCGAAGCCATGGGGCCGAAGCAGGTCGTCGGGCCCCCGAAGCCATGGATCAACATGGAGCGATCAACATGGATTATTAGGAAATTAGGGAAGCAGGTATGTATGCGATACATAGGAGCCAAAACAGCCTAGATGCACAGATGGACAACCAACCAGGCAATCAGCCCAGCAGGACTGAAAACAGTCGTCGGGCCCCCGAAGCCATGGGGCCGAAGCAGTCGTCGGGCCCCCGAAGCCATGGGGCCGAGTTTTTTTTTTTTTTTTTTTTTTTTTTTTTTTTTTTAAGAATTATAACTATGAAAAGTGACATGAATAAGGTGCACTTGAATTAAACCATGAGCCTGACCGATGTGGCAGGCGATACCCAAGATAAACTACGTGGCCTGAATAACATGCAAGGCGAAATATCGTTAGGAACGAGACCTGACCGACGTGGAAGGTGACCCCAATAGTTCAACTGCATGACCTGAAAAGACAAAGGGAAACCTGACAGAAAATGGAGATAATAACGGACATTAACTAAAATTGATAACATAAGCTGGCAAGCAGGTAAAGATATGAGTCATTCAAAAGCATAGCTGCACAGGTGGACAGACACCCATTGGTCAGACCCCTGAAGCCATGGGGCTGAAGCAACCACCAGGGGCCCATGGGGCCGGGCAGCCGCCGGGATGCGAACCTTAGAATTAAGGACGGCTGGGGAAAAGATTGGGGCTTAACCCAACGGGTTTAGTAAGCAACCGGGACTCGATAACCTAGAACAGTGATGGCAAACCTTTTAGAAACCGGGTGCCCAAACTGCAGCCCAAAACCCACTTATTTATCGCAAAGTGCCAACACGCCAATTTACCCTGAATACTACAGTCCAGTATAGTATATCTTGTGTACTTTATCATTTACCTATAATAGCCTGTCTGCATTCAGTGCGCTGCCTGTGCTGTTCATACTGCGCCCTGCGCTGATGAAGGGCTGGTAAAGTCCAGAGTATATTGGCACACCATAGACTTTTTCCAGGGTGCGGGTGCCCACAGAGAGAGCTCTGAGTGCCGCCTCTGGCACCCGTGCCATAGGTTCGCCATCACTGACCTAGAAAGACAAAGACATGGACTCGCATAACCATGACCCCCTCCAACAGAAACCTGGGACACTAACCAGCCTACAACCATGTCGTACCCTTAACAAACAAAACACGAAAAAACGGTCATGGGGCCCCCGGAGCCATGAGGCTGGATCAGTCATAGGGCCCCCGAAGCCAGAGGGATGACGTTGCGGTGACGATAAGTAATTAAAACGTAAGCCGGACCTGATGGCATATGAAGCGACTTGAATGATTGGATTGGCTAGAAGGTGGCCTAAGGAACATGACTGCCAACAGGCGTTAAAAATATAGACATTAGTAATCCGAAGCACGTGCATACATAAAACACTAACCACCGCGAACCATAAACGTAAACATGAAATGTCTGGGGCATTGCAAGTTCGCTAAGAGAAGTCTCTTATCGTGACAAACAAATGAACAGCTTGTGAAAACATGGCAGGAAACGTACTCCTATCGGCCCACTGACCTCCACTGAGGAGCTGTTTGGTGAACTGGGGCAGGAGACCAATCTGAGTGGATACGAACCAGAAGTAACAGGAGACCAGTCTGAGTGAATATGAACCAGGATTAAACAGAAAGTAGGCCTATGGAATGTGAAAGACCACCGAGGAAGGGAACGTAAGCCTGAAAAGAACGCAGTTATGTTTGTCAGGAGAGAGGTACCAGAGTGGTGGGTGCAGACTGCCCCGGTGAGATTGAGCAAAACCACGACGTAGCAATGAACAGGAGAATGCAGATTTGAGTGGGAGCAGAGTACAACACATGATGTAACAACAAATGGGTGAATGCAGCTTTGGATGTGAGTGGTACCTAAAAACATGGTATAGGCGCAGCTCTGAGTATGGGTAGCGCATGAAAAGCATGGTATAAAGCAGACGTATAAATGCAACCTGAAAGTGAGCAGAGTATTGGCGTGATGCGAAAGCAGACATGTGGACGCAGCTCTAGTAGTGAAAGGAGTATAGGACAAGATGTGAAAAGCAGACATGCGGACGCAGCTTTGGATGTGAACGGAATATTAACTTAATGTGACCGCAGACATGGAAAGCGGCTTTGGTGAGTGGGGTATACAACCTGGTGTAGCAGTAGAAGTGTGAACACAACTTTGGGTATAAGCAGAGCATGAAAATTGGTATAAACGCAGCTCTGGTTGTGAGTGGAGCAAGGTGGGAACCCCAGGGTGGTGCGTCCAGAGCATGAAAACGGAGTAACAGTAGCAGCTATGGCTGTAAGCCGAGTATACAACATATAATAACAGGCATGTAATACGGATCCGGCTGTCGGCTGGGGACGGAATGAGATGTAACAGCCAACAGGTGAACGCAGCTTGAATGTGAGACCAATCTGAGTGAATACGAACCAAGAGTAGAAAAGTGCAGTACAGTGAAGACGTGCGGATGCAGCATAAGACATTAAATAAAAGCCAAAAGTGTAAATGCCGCTCAGGATAACAGCGGAGCATGAAAGTGTGAGATTGTGGATAAGCTCTGCCTGTATATTTATGTTTAAATTGTATTGGAGCTGTCATTTGGCATTCTGGGCACTAGAGGCCGCTGTTTTGCAGCACAGTCAGCATGCTTCTGGGAGAACCAGGAAGTAATGATCTGACATGGTGGAAGGATTGTGCTGTGAGGGGCTGAATCCGATTCCATCCTGGCTTGTGGATGTCCGGCAGTGAATGGATACTCAAAGGAAGGAGAGTATCTGCTGTCCCCTGTCTGGATCCAGCACTTTGAAAGAGAGGTTGTCCCAGGAAGACCAGTTCCAGTGTATGGACAGAAAACCTTAGCATCAAGCAAGGCCGCATGGTTGCTGAGAGCTTGGTGGCCATCCCGGGTAAGCGGCATCCTAGGGCCCAGAACGGACGCAGGTGAGTACACCTGATTACCAATTATACTTCACTGTTTGGCGCCTAAAGTAACAGAGACTAGCCTAGGCCTTGTATTAGCTAGTTAGATAGGGTTATAGCTTTGTTAGGCCTTACTGTACTGGACTGCAGCGCAGTAATTGACTTGCAGGCTCTGCTGCGTCTGCCACCGGTTAGGTGTGTCTTCTATAGCGGCACAGTACGACTTGTAGGCTCTGCTGTGTACGCCAACGGGCTAGGCCTGTCCCTCGGACAGGGACGGTGACTGTGGGCCTGGGGTATTACTTATACTGTTTGTACTTGTGTTAATACTGTTTCCAAAGTAAAGTTTATATTCTTGCATATAAAGCTGGTGTCAGTGTTGCTTCCATGTCTGTGACTTTGCTGTATCCTGGGGAGCCCACCCCGGTACACGGCTTACGAAAGTGAAATACATGAAGTTTAAAGATGGTGGTAGCGGGGGGAAAAGGGGGGGGGGGAGACACATGGCAAGGAACAGCTACAGCAAAAGGCCTAAACAATAAACGCTGTGTCCGATCTCCAAACATAACGTCACGTGCAGCCCAGGTAACTCTTACTTCAGCCGGATTGCTGTAAAGAAACTTTTCATACGAGACGAACGAAGCAAAGTGAAACTTGTAAGATTTATAGGAACCAACTCTTATTACCAACAAACAAAAATGAAAAGCAAATGGAAGTATTTAGGCCCAAACGAGCAAACCTGAGGTAGCAGATTCTGAGGTGAAGCCTCCCGTTCGCTAGCAAAGTCGGATCCGACCGGCCTGGAGAGACGGCCCCGGCCCAACCTACTTACGTAATATGGCGCGTGCATGCTATGGTAGCAGAGAGCAAAATAACAAGCTCCATGCTGTAAAGAAAGACTCCTACCACCAGAGAAGCTAGTGTGCTAATGGCACCTGAAAACACACACCTGTGAGTGAGGGTGTGGCTCGTATATGAAAAGCCTCCGCCCCTCCCACAAATGCAGGCTGACTAATCAGCCTTACCAACATATATATATATACTTACTGGGATCTTTCTCAAGCAGTGACATAGTAGGCAGTGCATTGTGCATATTTATACAGCTTCCCATAATTAAGTAATTAACAAATCAATTACATTAGTCAAAATTAATAAATTCAAAAAAACAATATAGACAATAATATCAATATATTTATACAATCCCATTCTATAACAAACTTCAATGTGATAGTGTGGCATAATTCCCACTTTGTAAAATTCAGCATAAGCATAAAACGAATCATAATACCCTAATTGTGATGTAAAACAAATGTGTAGGTCTTCTTAATGACCTAATGTGTACAGGTGTACCTTCAGTAGGTTGATGAGTCGGGTCCCAGGAGTGTGCGATGGGGCTGGTTCACGTGGATCTCGGCGTACCATTAGTCACAATGCGCATGTCACAGGACCTTTCTAAACTTCCCTTTAGCTGATGAGTGACACATCGCTGAGATCAGGCATTTCTGTCACTAATGTATACTGCCCTCAGTACGGTCCGCATAAAGTTGATGACCGGTTCCCTTTAACTCCTAATGGGCTCCCTTAACTCCTAACCCCTTTTTTATTATATTTTCTTGATCATTTCAGTATTTTATATGGGTCCAGAACATTCTTGTTAATGAGCGTATGTATTCTAGTGCATGACAATATGAGACATTTGCCGGTAGAAATGGATGGGTCTTATGATTTGCATTCAGACAAGGGCTCATCCTTCAATCCAGCGCTGGAACCTTATTAATAGAACACAATCTGTCAGTAAATCTGTGAACCTTGAGATCCTGACTCTTCTAAGCTGTCATGTCAGATTGTCAGTGCAGCGGCACAGATTACGGCTGTGTCACTCTGCGGTGTGGCAGGGAAACACCACACTGAGCATAGGAGGGAAGGGGGAAATCAGGCCTGAGAACTAGGGAAGGAAGATGGATACCTCCTAGCGAAAACCCTAACCAAAATCCTGACTGACTACCAGTATGAACAGATCCCAGAGGTAGGCGAGTTCATACGCAGGAATACCTAGAGTCCTATCTAGCCCTATAGGACCCTGGTACTAATGGCAGGGAATGTTCCTCCAACAGGAAGGACGAACAGGAGTCTCCTTCAGGCGTAATACAAGCAATAGGGAAATGCAACACACGGAACCCAAACAAAATACAAAAGGGAAAGGAAAGACTTAACTTCAAAGAGGCTTTGGAAGCACCAGGAACTCAGCTGAGACCCAACCACAAACAATCCACAGGCACAGAAGCTATAAACCGCACCGCATCGTGGGAGAAGCAACTATAAATAAGGAAGGTTAAATGACCAAATAAGCAACACCTGGAGGCAAGAGGTGCGGCCATTACCAGAAACAACACAGACACCTATTGATCCACAAGGAAAACCTGTCAGATCAAGCCACGTGTTGCCAGTCTCACCGATCTCCTGCCACTCACTGTCGCCGGGGCATCCAAATGTCTTGGTACATCCATGTGAAGGTGCTCACTGACAGCGATCCACCGGCAGCCCCCGTTACATAAAGAGGAGCTGCCACCTAATGACCTGTGCTGACAGACATCCTCACTCTGTATCACCATACTGTATTACCCTTCATCTCGGCAGGGTGTACTAAGTGTACTAGATCAATTCTGCCGTGTGCATATACTGTGTCCATATGGCTATACGAAGCCAAGCATTACAGCCTGTAAATAGCAATATCCTGATTTAATATTAACTTTTCGGGTGATTCCAAGGTCGTAAATACCATTGAGACAATCTATAGGGCTGCTATAGAGGAGGCTAGGGCTGGCCCCTGCTGCCTTCACAATGGGTGCTGTACATGTGTGCAGTGTGTCCCCTCCAAATCCGACAGAACATTTACAAAGGAAGAAGGAAACATCCCAATGGTTCGGCCTTGTTCACATCTCCGGCAGTGCCAGAACAGCCCGCCGGATCCTCTACTTCACAGCCAGATGGACGCCAGATGGCATTTGCACCGGATAAGGCTGTCGGATCTTCAAAATGGAGATGTGAACGCAGCCTTATTCTGCCCTTTGCATTTACAGGGGTTGAAAGGGGGACAATAAGCAAGCAACCAGTCCGCCAATTTTACTATGGAGGGAGTCTATTTCTCCTTTAGGTATGCCTCTAAATAAAGATTCATAGACTTCATTTTAATTATTATGAGGTATTCCGTGTGAAAAGGTGATAGCATATCGTTAGGTTTGCTGGGGTCCAATCCTGAGAATGAAGGGGCTGCAGTGCAGGTTTTGCACAGCCCAACATTTTGTGCAGACTGGGACTGCTGCGGCCCAACTCCAAATTTCTGATGTTTGGGCCCCTCACCAATCACTACACCAGGGTCCCGAGTGGTGGAGTTTTAATGGAGCGGGTACTCCACTTGACTTGGAAAACTGCATTATGTCTGGGTTTAGACAGGGGGTATGCCGCTGTAGTATCATTGGGCACAGGGTGGTGTAGAGGGAGCAGTTGCACCTGACGCCTACTTTCGAGCAGTCACTTAAAATGCACAAATGCCTTCATATGCAACGGTGAAATAAAGTATCATGCGCATTGTGCTATATGTAGTTATATCACTACAGGAATTAATACTACAGTGTATACAGTCACACATGAAGTCCTGACTAGACACATGGCATGCTTGCAGTCTGTAATTGGGGGTCATTACTTACAGACATACGGCTAAATTACTTGTATATCTGGAGCAGATTGCGAAGCTGAAGTACTTTGTCAAGTATAACGAGGAAGCAGCTAGGCCAGGACGCCGGAATCAGGAAGCAGGTCACCTCCTATTGCGTCCCTAATCCTCACCCTAACTCCTCACCGTATGAGCGGACCTGGATGGTAGGACGGCTCATAGCAGGATACCTTTGGCCCTGAAGTCGCCCTGATAATCCCTCACATAGGAGCAGGGGACAGACGACCTGTTCTTCCCAGACACGGATCAACAGGAGTCTCAAATGGCCTAGCAGCAGGGAAAGGAAAATACCATATGCAGCAACAGAGTCGGCAGGTAAGAACACCAGAAACACACTTACCTGCCGCAGCCACCACGACTGGAACCCATGCATAAGTACAGGTGCCCACACACCAAATAGGACACCGTACAGACAACACACACAGGTATCCAGCACTTCTGATACTGCCTGGACTCCATGCCGCAAGGAGCACGGCAGCCCCAGACAGCGCTGCATACAGACTTATGGTTCACCCCTCTGGGAAACCAGCCCCCTCACAGAGGTACAACACACACAGGGAAAACGTCTTACACACATGCAGAGACAAACACCAACAACAGGCCAGACGTGTAACAACAAACAAGACGTACAACAAACCCTGAACATAAACCCACACCAAACATACAACAAGTGAGGTTGGGTACATAGAGGATACAAGGGAGACAAAGGAATGACATCACAGATAACATCGATGTCATACAAGGTGGCCCTTACGGACTGGGCAGATAGATCACCCCGGACTAGAGCAGAGCTCCAGCACCAACAACAGCTGAAGTACAACTGACTCCAGCCAGGAAGCCACAGGAGATAAAACCCAAGTGACCACACCCAGTCAGGGAGTTAACCCTTACAGCACCAGACAGGGGAAGGCTACAACTTAAAGGGGAAGTGCACACACCAAACCAACACGCAACACGTTGCCACCGGCAACAGCATGCGTGGCAACTATGTCACGGCGCACACAGCCAAAGCCAAGACACCACATGCCTGAACAGCAACGCGTTGCCACCGGCAACCGCAAACATAGCACAAGTATCACGGCGCACACAGCAAAGGCCGTGACAGCAGGATCTACAAAAGTTGGTCGTGGTGTGGACGGGGAATCATGCATCATTTTCTACGCCTGTTTTAGGCCTATAAAATAGTCTAAATCCATGCCAGCAAGGGAGCTGGCGTAGATTTAGAAGCGGTGGTGGTTCTGCCAAAGTTATGCGCCTCTACATTAACTTCGGCAGATCCACCACCAGTGCAAGGGGTTATTTCTTTGTTCGGCTCACTGAGATGGCCACACATGCTCAGATTCATCTGTAAACCACCTCCCCTGAGCTGCAGCAGAAAGGACGCTCCCCCTGAGCAGCCAGGTTGATATAATCTAGCCGAGCAATGAATGGGGAGATCTCTGGATCCATGTGAGGTGCAGGGCTGGTTCTAGATTTGTTAGAAAGAGAATGTCTTTAACAATATGATGTTTGATTTAAAATGTTTAGGCCTCATGCACACGTCCGTGTGTGTTCCGCAATTTGCGGAACGGCACGGACAACCTTTAATAACTCAAAAACACTAATGCAATCGCACTCTGCAACCAGCACTCTGCCCTGCCTTTATGCTGGATGTTGAATAAGGCATTGGTGTACATTTGGGCCAAAGCGTAATAAGCCACTCCACTAAATTAGGGACCACTCATGAAGGCGACCTTGACGTGGTGAGTGGCTCATTACGCTTTGGCCAAAATGTACACCAATGCCTTATTCAATGTCCAGCATAAAGGCAGGGCAGAGTGCTGGGTGCAGAGTGCGATTGCATTTGTGTTTTTGCGTTGTGTTAATACCCACAACATGCTAGAAGAAAATTTAGACTAGCACTTCATAGTCACAGGTGCATATCCGTCAAGCAAACATGGTTGATAATAAAATGGCTGCACAACATTTCACATGCAAACCGCAATCTGCCTGGGGCTTCTGAGCCGAGTATAAATGTAGCTGGTTCCTACACTGCCCTGAACATTGTAGGCTTAGGCAAGTCCAAGAGGGGCGGTAAATTAGTGTTAGGTACCCATCTGCGGAAGCCACCTTGATGCCTGGTAGATGGGCCCGTCACATGTTTGATTGTGCGCAAAGAGCTTCTATTTTCCATTTATAGTAGGTATAATATCACTTTAATTTAGAATGATCCCCATTTCTCTAAATGTTGTGCAGCCATTTTATTATGACCCACAACATGCTGCAACTTCAACAAAATGCCAAGTTACCAAAAACACCAGGAACTGTCTTAAAGGGGTTATTCCATGATTAATGCTCGCTGCGGCAATTGACCTAGCCGATTCTCTGCATATTTGCCATGATTGCGGCCAGATCTCACGAACACTAGCGTGAAACTAGCCCTACCTTTTTCTGTAACCTGTTCATTGTCCACGGCAGTAGTTTTGCAACAGCCGCATTTGCACTCCTAAGCTCCCCCTAGTGGTGGCTACAGGCAAAGCAGAATTTTTAACTCCATGTCTATGCAGAAGATTTTGAGCTCTGTATCAGAAAACCAGAGCTCTGGCCGATTGTATGGAGGAAATTATTCAGCACTGAATGTCGGATCTAAAAACGACTGTTTAAAGGTGGAGTAAACAATAAGCTATTTTATTGCACCCGATCATATGTCCTATATGACGGGGTTACATTATGCAGTATAGTGTGTTTGTTTGCCTTTTGCTGGTTCAGTGCACAGGAGGGAAGCCACCTGCATTCAAAATAGCTGACCTGATGTAAAAATTATTATCCACCATTTTAATAAATCAGCAGAGAGACAGAGAACGCTGACGTCTCTTCTATGTAATACATCCTACAAGAGCCATTCTCCAAGGGAATGAAGGCTATACATAGCCGGTGAGATCCCATTGTAAGGATTATCAGCACCTGGCCGGCTTGTCCTTGATAAATATGTAGCTTAGCGGAAAAAAACAACTCTTCATAATGAGTTGTTTCTAGAATGGGACGAGGACAGGAGACGTGAGAGAGAAGCTTTGGCGTTAGCTGGTAAACAACGCGAACGCATCAATAAAGTCGAAAACAAATTTATTTTATTTTTTATTATTGTAGTGGGTATTGAGAGGCGTATGGGTCCAAGTTGTAGCCGCTATGGCCTCCCAGTCCACCTCTTCAATGAACGAAGTAGCAGTCCTGCATGCACTTTGACACTCCAGTCATCTCTATGGGACCACTAGAGATGGTGGAATGATCGGTGGGGGTCCCAGCTGTCGGACCCCCACCTATCAGACACTTATCCCCTATCCTGTAGATTAGTTTCAATCTTTGGACAACAAGGAATTTAGAGTCCCATAAAATTGGGGCATATCTCAGGATTAGTGAGGGGGGGGGGGGGGTCCGCAACCTCTTGGACACCCACGATCCTTATGTAGTGCTGTGGCTGTGTCCCCGTCATTGTTTTTCCCCTGCGCAGGAGCCACTGGCCACCAAGGAACTGCCGCACAGTCAAGTGAATGGAGACGGCTGCAGTTCTCTGTACAACTGGGGGTTCACCAGTGCCGCTGGGCAGTGGAAACCAGTTCTGCACATCCCCTTTATTCTCCGGATCGGTGGGGACCCTCAAAGGCCAGCTGCAAATTATCCTTTTGGAACGCTGCGCCAGTTTCAGACTTTTTCGGACCTGGATAGGTCTTCTATTTTGCAAAGGAGAGCCCCATCATCCCTCGCTGCTGTATGATGATTCCAGGGGGATAGGAGGTCTCTTCTGCGGCAAAATCTAAATCATAACCAGCAGGACTTTTAGAGAAGAAATTCTATTTGGGACGGGTACAATGGATTAAAGAAAGGGAAACCCTATTAATAAGCACATCTCAAGGACAAGATTTTCTAAAGGCGCCTTATTAAAGCCTCTGATTCTCCTAGAAATACAGGGAAATTTCAGGATACATTGATACTTAGTTTTGCAACAAACTCATTAAAAGGACACTCTCCCCCTACCTTTTACGAGAGGCTATAGTTAGCACACGCTGGGAAACATCAGTGTATTAATAGGTGCATATCATTTTTACAGACTTTCCTTTTAGAGATACCCTCCGGAGCGGATCACACATTTCAGGCTACAGGAACAGCTTCTGCGAGTTCCAAAAATACTTTTATGTCTGAGGTGTAGCCATCAGACTGAATGCTAAAAGGATCCATCATTAAAGTTGTATCATGCAAGCGGCCACTGACAGATCAAAAAGCGGAGCAAAAAGTAAAGAGAGGGGTGTGTATAAACAATATAATAAGACCTCTAAAAAAAAACGGATCCGTCACCATTGACTTACATTGCTTTCAGTGCTGGATCCATTTTTGTCCGTTTTTATGACCCGACACAAAACGGAATGCTGACGGAATGGAAGACGTCCTGATGCATCCTGGACGGATCGCTTTCCATTCAGAATGCATGAAGACTAAATGAAAACGTCTTTTTTTTTCCGGTATTGAGAACCTCTGCCGGATCTCAATACCGGAAAACAACAACGCAGGTGTGAAAGTAGCCTAACCTGGGTTTTATTTAAAGGGTTGTCTCATGTCAGCAAATAGCATTTATCATGTAGAGAAAGTTAATACAAGGCGCCAGGGGCGTAGCTAACGGCTCATGGGCCCTGGTGCAAGAGTTCAGCTTGGGCCCCCCCTTCCCTCAGTGCATTGTGTGTCTTCTTATGTGGCACAAGGGTCTTTGGGCCCCTTCAGGCTCCTGGGCCTGGTAGCGACTGCTACCTCTGCACCCCCTATAGCTACGCCCATGCAAGGCGCTTACTAATGTATTGTGATTCTCCATGTTGCCTCCTTTGCTGGATTCATTAATTTTGCCATCATATTATACACTGTTAGTTTGCACACAACCGTATGGCTTTTTCAGTGTTTTGAGGTCCGCAAAAAAGGATCTGCAAAAAATGCGGATGACATCCCTGTGCATTTTTTTTTTTTGCGGAACGGAACATCTGGCCACCTAATAGAATAGTACTATCCTTGTCCCTTATGCAGACAATAATAGGACATGTTCTATCTTTGAACGGAACGGAAAAACAGAATGCATACAGAGTACATTCCGTTTATTTGCGGACCCATAGAAATTAATGGTTTCATATACGGACCATATACGGAACGCAAAAAAACGGAACAAAAAACGTTTGTGTGCAAGAGGCCTAAAGGGCTCATATATAAAGTTATCCCCTAGCCACAGGTTAGGGGATAGTTATCAGATCCTTGGGGGTCCTACCACTGGGGCCCCGACCAATAACAAGAACGGGGACCCCGTAGTGAAAAGAACAGAGCGGCCGGTCGGAATACACGCAGCTGTTCAAGTATTTTCTATGGGAATGCAGCGCTTGGCTATTTCAGAAATCCCATAGAAATTACCGGAGCAATCTTGCGAATGTCCAACTGACCGCTCCTTCCATATGGGGGGCTCCACAGGGTACAGGGCACGTGTTTTCGTAGTCAGTAAGGGTCCCAGCGGTAGAACCCCCACTGATCTAATAGTTTTATCCCTATGCTTCCCCTTGTATCTCTCCAGTTCCTGCTCAGTTCACAATGGTAATTGGATCCTGACATTCTGCAAGAATATAAAAAAAAAAAAATTACCAAGAAAACAACAATTAAAATAACATAGCAGTTGGAAGATTTGCTAGAAAGAAACTCAATAAACTTAAAATAATGAAAGATAGTCGGGCACGATCTTCCCTTCTTATGCAAATGTATAAAAATGTTTTCCCTTAAATAACCAGCAGTGGATGACGCTCGTACACCCACATACACAGGGGCATATACCGAACTCCAGCATACTGTAAAATGAATTCATTCAGTACAGGGTCGTATCATACAGATGTTATCAGGGCACTGAGCAGCGGACATCTATAGATGGTTCTATGCAGTGGCGTACACACAATCCATGGGGCCCCGGTGCAAAACTGATCCATGGGCCCCCCCCCCCCCCCCGGGCAATAGGAGGGGCGTTTCCCCGGGCAATAGGAGATTATGGGGCCCCTGTGTCCCCACCCGCCCTCAAACCACACCCACACCCACACCCACACACAGCCCCACCCATAAATCGCGCCCGTACCTCTTACATCCAGTGACGTCTCCTTTGATATAGATGTTCTCTGTCCTCATCTTCTCCTTTCAGATCAGACCACCATTTTTACGCCTTTTTTAATCTCTGCAGTTTGACAGAAATAGACACCTTTGATGAATGAGTACAAAGAATCCCATATCATTTTAAAATTTATATAGTCTTTATTAGAAAATCAGAATGAACATGATTACATCACTTATAACAATATTTTATACAAGTTGTACCAAGCCATAAAAGTGAAGCTAACTAATAACTACAGAGCCGATTTATATAAAGTGACTATTCTCATAGAATGGGATCATCTGGGTCTAAACACTGCACATTGGTGGACTCAATTAGGAATTGTATCTGGGGTGCACTAGAAACTATTAACTAGAAGCAAACACCCGTCTAACTGTGTGAAAGAGACCGACACCTGGGCAGTGAACAAAATGCTAATGGGTGGAGCTGGAATCTGAAGCTACTAACCGTAAGATGAAATGTGGAACCAGTCAAGAGGGGTCAAGGAATAAGGCTCTGGATCTCCCCGACGTACGTTTCGCCGTTCTGCGTCCTCAGGAGGAGTAAATTAATGGGGCTGAATGACCAGTTTATATTGATATATGTTGTCCAATGAAATGGGGCGTTTGGGATCACATGTGTCGACTACGACGAGATGGGCGACACTGGCGCATGGCGCGTCACTTCCGGCCGCTGCTGTAACTACTTCCGCCCGTCTCCCGAGTCCGACGGCGGCAAGGGCAGCCACGCGTCGCGTACGGCACGGGCTGACGTCACCGGCGTCTGATCTCCTTGGAGACAGAGGGAAGTCTGCTGGCCGCAGGACCGTCATGCGCACTGTGCCAATCTCGTCTAATGCAGTGCATGCCTAGGTTAGTAACTAGTACGGTTGTACTAGTTTACTACTTTTCCATCATCCCACCATCTTCTGGATAAAACATCCTACTACTCCAATACTGTGCCCTGTGGTCCCCAATAGTGCCCCCAATAATGTGCCAGTAACAAGTGCCTCTCTCCCCCCATGTGCCAGTATCAAGTGCCAACCCTCCATGTGCCAGTATCAAGTGCCAACCGCCCCATGTGCCAGTATCAAGTCCCAAAACCCCCATGTGCCAGTATCAAATGCCAACCCCCGGTGTGCCAGTATCAAGTGCCAACCCCCCTCATTTGCCAGTATGAAGTGCCAACCCCCCTCATTTGCCAGTATGAAGTGCCAACCCCCCTCATTTGCCAGTATGAAGTGCCAACCCCCTCATCTGCCAGTATGAAGTGCCAACCCCCCTCATCTGCCAGTATGAAGTGCCAACCCCCCTCATCTGCCAGTATGAAGTGCCAACGCCCCTCATCTGCCAGTATGAAGTGCCAACCCCCCCTCATCTGCCAGTATGAAGTGCCAACCCCCCTCATTTGCCAGTATGAAGTGCCAACCCCCCTCATCTGCCAGTATGAAGTGCCAACCCCCCTCATCTGCCAGTATGAAGTGCCAACCCCCCTCATCTGCCAGTATGAAGTGCCAACCCCCCCTCATCTGCCAGTATGAAGTGCCAACCCCCCCTCATCTGCCAGTATGAAGTGCCAACCCCCCTCATCTGCCAGTATGAAGTGCCAACCCCCCTCATTTGCCAGTATGAAGTGCCAACCCCCCCCTCATCTGCCAGTATGAAGTGCCAACCCCCCCTCATCTGCCAGTATGAAGTGCCAACCCCCCCTCATCTGCCAGTATGAAGTGCCAACCCCCCTCTATATGCCAGTAAGCGCCAACCCCCTCCCCCTCATGTCCCAGTAAAGTCTGGTATATAAAAAAATAAATAAACCCTTATACTTACCTCCTTAGCAGCGATGCGATGCAGGCCTCTTCTGGCCTGTGTCCCACGTTGTATGGCTGAGGCGGCGCGATGACGTCATCGCGCCGCCTGCACCGCTCTGATAGGCTGCCGACACAAGGCCCGCAGCCTATCAGAGGAACAGGGAAGGGAGACGCCTCCCTCCCCTGCCCGGCCGCAGCACAGCTATCTGTATCGCTGTCCTGAGGACAGCGATACAGATCACTATGGAGATGAACGCTTCCACAATGGAAGCGTTCATCTCCCTGTCACTTGCCGCTGCCGCGGGCCCACACTTGAGTTTCAGTGGCACTAATGGAGGGGCCAGGGGTCCACAGGCGGCCGGGCCCCCTGGAGTGCCGGGCCCGGTCGCAACTGCGACCCCTGTATGTACGCCACTGGTTCTATGCCATAGAAATAGTAGCAGTGCGCCATGTCAGACAAAGGGAATTCCCAACATGTTGTAAAATGCTGATGATGTGATTCTTTACCCTCTTCAAGGAAATAGATAGGAATGGGGCGGTAGGATAACATGTCCAGGCAATCCGTTGAACTATGGTACCTCTAGGCATCCTAAAGGATCTCTACTGCTGATTAAAGCTCTGAACCCGGACATATTCACATTTTCACCCAGGCAGCCCCCCTAATATGAGCATCGGTGCTTTTCATGCTCTCTTTTGCCCTGAGCTGAATTGCGCAGGGCAAAGGCATTTTTAGGAGATCCGGTCATGTACCGGGCTCTCCATAGCAAGTGCTAGGGGGAGGCTTCCGCCTAGCAGTGTTCCCGGTGACGTCAACGGCACTAATGGGCTGACTTTAGCGCTGTCCTAGCCTGTAAAACGGCTAGGGCAGCGATAAAACCCGGCCATCAGATCCAAACAAAAAAACCCTTTCCCTGCGTGATACAACGCAGGGCAAAGGAGAGCATGAGATGCCCCGATGCTCATATTAGGGGGGCTGCCTGGGTGAAAATGTGGGTACGTCCGGGTTCAGCTCTGAACCTGGACAACCCCTTTAACTTGGAAATAGTCAAATTGTGCAATAGCTTAAAGGCTATGTACACCTTCGGGGCATTTTTTTATGATTGCATTTTACTGTTTTTGGACTTAAAATCCTTTTTTCAATTCTTTAATAAAAATGTTCAGCCGTTTCTGAGTTACACGGGTTAAAAATCAGTCACTGTAATTTTTTTTTTAAATCCTATCATCTGATGGCTTATGTGTAGCCCTTATGTCTGATTTCCTGACCCAAATGCATATTCTTATCAGTTTGATAAGTAATAAGCTGTAATGAGTGCTTACGAGGCCAGGAAAACTACACATGACCCATCAGATGGCAGGATTCAAAAAAAATAAACTGTGACAGCTTGCAAACAGACTGATTTTTAACCCCTGTCTCTCAGAAACGGCTGAACATTTTTAATAAAGACCAATTGTAAAAATGATTTTAAGCTCAAAATGAGTATAATGCAATCATAAAAAATGTCCTGGAGGTATCCAGAGCCTTTAAAAAAAGCTCTTTCTTTTATCTATATTTAGGCAGCACGGTGGCTCAGTGGTTAGCATCTGTGGGGTCCTGGGTTCGTATCTCACCAAGGACTTATATTTGCATGGAGTTTGTATGTTCTCCCTATGTTTACCTGGCTTTCCCCAAAAACATACCAGAAGATTAATTGGCTTTCTGTAAAGTGGCCATAGTGTATGTTTGAGATCAGAGAAATTTGTCATTAGGGACAGGGACATGTGAAGGCCGATGATCCCTGTACAGCGCCGAGGATTATGTTGATGCTTTTGGAAGGCTTTGGAATGATGGGATAAGGGTTCATATACATTTCTCACGCTGGACTGTATGACGCCCCCCTGAATGCAGTCGTAAGGCTCATGGATACAGACGTGCCGTGGATCCGTATTGTAACGCAGCATAGAGGTCCCCGACCTTTTTTTACCCTGTGAGCTACATTTGAATGCTGTTCCTTTCTTCGTCTGCCCCCAGTGAAAGAAACATGCACGCTCAGCCAATCCAAGCTTGCATGTTTATATGTGGGAGCAGGTGAGAAAGAAAAAAAAAGAAAAACGGAGGAGGTTAATCAAGTCTCCTGGGATAACAAATCCCTTGAAAGATAAAGAACCGTGGGCGCCAGCAGTGGTGGGATCTAATCCGTCATATAGCTTAAGAAGAGAAAAAAAGAAGGTATAATTGTATGCAGCCAAAAGAGTGCAAGAATAGAGCGCCACTCCCTGTACTTCTTAAAAATAATGGATATAATTACGGTAACTTTTGTTTAGTGAAAGTTGCTGGGAAACAAGAGATTTTCTTATTCACGTAAAGGGTTTTCAGCATTAAACTGGCTGACATTAGCGATGTGCTAATGTCAGCTGCACCTAACTCTGCTATTCTAATGATTATCCGTGCCCCCGTTACTGTAGAATTCTTTCTTTTATAATATGTAAATGAGCCTCTAGGAGCGGGGGGGGGGGGGGGGGGGGGGAGTTGCTCCTGCACCTAGAGGCTCCCGTCTCCCTCCTCAAGTCACGCCTTCCAAGTGTTGATTGACAGGGCAAGACATTGTTCGCATCCTTCTGCCTGCCCTGTGCCCTGCGGAGATCTCACGCCATTCGGTATTCTGCGCAGGCGCAGTGAGGAAAGGATGCTTCCTCAACATCCCTTGCTACCTGGAAAGAAATCTTGTGGGGGTCATCCACCCATACACAGCAGCTGCATGGTGTTTGTACTCTCCAACAGTTTTTGCTACACACATATTGCTCTGTAACTCAAAAACTCATTAATCAATTTCTACTAAACTTGGTCCACATATCACTTACTATCTGAGAAAGAATACTGTGGAGGTAACATGTCGGTACACAATGAGTTTCTGTCTGTCCCGACCTCTATCTGTTCTTTATGTGCGACCAAAGGACTGGACCAAATTTGGCACACAGGTACATCAGGTGTCCGGGAAGGTTTTAGACCGGGCCTCAGCTCTCTGGGAAGTACCGTTCCTGAGATATTCCCAAAAAAATGACCTGTATTAGCCAATACAAGCCTGCAAGTCTTTTTCTTCATATCCCAACTGCCATACACACGGTCACATGTCCCTTATTAGCCAATAGAAGCTCGCAGGCCCTTAGTCTCCACATACACACAGTTTTACTCCAGGTTTCTATAACAACCCAGCCATTTTTCTTCACTGCTGTAGGTCAGCTTTAGGCTAGGGCTACACAACATGTGTCGCACAACAATAAGTCGCACAACACAAAGGGCACAACTATACTTCTACATGTCCGGGTCCGGGTACAGAAATGGCCAGTCTGCAGTCCAGATCTTTCACCTATAGAGAACATTTGGCGCATCATAAAGAGGAAGGTGCAACAAAGAAGGCCCAAGACGATTGAACGGTTAGAGGCCTGTATTAGACAAGAATGGGAGAGCATTCCTATTTCTAAACTTGAGAAACTGGTCTCCTCGGTCCCCAGACGTCTGTTGAGTGTTGTAAGAAGAAGGGGAGATGCCACACAGCGGTGAAAATGGCCTTGTCCCAACTTTTTGGGGATTTGTTGAAACCATGAAATTCTGATTCAACATATTTTTCCCTTAAAATGGTACATTTTCTCAGTTTAAACTTTTGTTCCGTGATTTATGTTCTATTCTGAATAAAATATTAGAAGTTGGCACCTCCACATCATTGCATTCAGTTTTTATTCACGATTTGTATAGTGTCCCAACTTTTTGGGAATCCGGTTTGTATATATATAAGTGTGCACTCACTTCGTTGGGGGGTTGTCTACAGGATAAACTCAATACACCTGAGACTTTGAACCCCCTGGCCAGGATGGCGCGTAGTCTAATGTACCGTATATACTCGAGTATAAGCCGACCCGAATATAAGCCGAGGCCCCTAATTTTACCCCCAAAAAATGGGAAAAATTATTGACTCGAGTATAAGACTAGGGTGGGAAATGCAGCAAGAAAAAAGACTTTGATATTCGAATTGCGAATTTTAATCGCGAATATTTCGAATATCGCAAAAATATAATCGTAATTGCGAATATTTGATTTTTGGGAAAATAACGGTATGCGATTTTTTTTTTTTTGCGAATTTTCGCAATCAAGCAAATACCCCTCCCTACTTCATACTTGGCCAGGGAGAGGGGGCTGTCCAGGGGGAGGAGAGGCTGTGCAGGGGCCGGTACTTGCTGCCGGTGTAAATCTCGCGATCTGCTCCCAGTGTAAATCTCGCGGTCTGCTCCTAGTGTAAATCTCGCGGCCCGCGTGTCTCGCGTGATTTACACTGGGAGCTTAACAGAGGTGCCGCGCGGACGTGCTGGGAGCTGACCGGAGCAGCTGTAAAGGTAAGTAACAGCTTCTCTGGCCCCCAACATGTCATGGTCTGTATTAAGGCAATGTAAGTTGCCATAACACAGACCTAGACTCGAGTATAAGACGAGGGGGCTTTTTGAGCACAAAAATATGTGCCAAAAAACTCATCTTATACTCGAGTATATACGGTAGATTGATGGCAGCACACGCCTCACAGACTTCTGATCAATCCTTTTATGCAAAACTATTTTGTGGCTCAACGCGTTTTGGAGAAATCCCCTTCTTCAGAAAAACTAGCCGTCAGCAGATACCTCAAGTGCATGGCGATCGTAGAGTTTCTATTATTTTTCTTTCCCATCCTCATACCTGCAATGTAGCGAGGTAGAAAATATGTGAACTGTAGGGAGATGTGGTGGATGTTGTCGGAGATGTAGTAGAGGTCTGAAAGCAATGGCTGCACCCATGCAGGGAAATGACTTCGCTCTCAAAACAAAAAAACTAGTTTTTCTTCTCTGAGAACCATGTTTCCAAGAAGTGGATTCAGTTGATGGTAATTAAAAATTTGTTGAGCTACCAACATATGGTTAAAATCAACTTTTCTTGTTGGTAGCGTGTGCACGTACGTGTTACTGGCCAGGTTCATCTCAATGCGATGGATATTTCATCCTCTACAGAGCACAGAGAAGGCGTGTAAACTCACATGTGAAGCTGAAATCTTCTAATAACATAAAAAGGGGGGAGCTGGTTATTTATACGGCCATTCCTTGCTAGGCATTGTAGTACATCGGACACGACCATTCCTATCTCTAATGATAGATTCATTCTTACCAGCGATGGACTAGTGATCTTCGCATCTTTAAAGGATTGTCCCATCCGAGTGAACCCTTTCCAATACACCTTAATATATCACCTAAGATTTCAGACCTATGTAAGATGGCCATCGATGTCGTTGTGCCTCCTGCTTTTTGCTAAACTGCACAAAGTGGAAGAGGAGGCAGCTGGAAGAGAGTAACACCGGACTGCTGGATTAGACCGCACAGGTTTTGTTTGCAGTGTGTGACCATGGAGATACATAAGTCTGCATAACTGCTGGGCACACAAAACGGCAAAATAATTTTAATCAAGATTATTTTCATCATTTTGTACTTGGCCTTTATGTTGTCCATTGATAATTTCATATGGGTGAGAGATCACTAGAATAAGAAAGATATAATTCTGCTTGTCTAATCTTGGGGTGAGGGTCTGTCCAAAACCTTTGGGGGTTATGCTGTGCTGGTGCACTCCTTATGGTAAAGTTTTCTGCAAAAGCTAGGAAATCTGTTACTTCTATACAACTATGCAAAGAGGTATCTCCCAAGGAAGAGAACCATGGAAGTGGCTCCCTGTGAGTCAAGATCTCACTTGCCTTGAGATTTGACAAGAGAATATAGCAGGGATGGCCAACCTGCAGCTCTCCAGCTGTTGTAAAACTACAACTCCCGCCATGCCCTGCTGCAGGCTGATAGCTGTAGGCAGTGTGAGCATGCTGGGAGTTGTAGTTTTGCAACAGCTGGAGAGCCTCAGGTTGGCCATCCCTGGAATATAGCCAGGCCAGATATCCATCCGTAGACAGCTGTTTCAGGTGCTTGCCCCTCATCAGTACAGAATAGGATTCTTGCTGGCTCAGTGTGATACCTTGGAAGCAGCTTAGGCAGGGTGCTGAATCTCCTTAAAGGGGTCCTCTCACTTCAGTAAGTGGCATTTATCATGTAGAGAAAGTTAATACAAGCCACTTACTAATGTATTGTTATTATCCATATTGCTTTCTTTGCTGGCAGGATTAATTTTTCCATCACATTATACACTGCTTGTTTCCATGGTTACAGACTACCTTGCAATCCATCAGTGGTGGTCGTTCTTCCACACTATAGGAAAAAGCACCTAGCCTATGTGTGTTCTCATAGGTCCCTGCCACCAGAGAGGCTGACGTTTTTTCCTATAGTGTGCAAGCATGACCACCACTGATGGGATTGCAGGGTGGTCGTAACTAGGGATGAGCGAATCGACTTTCGGATGAAACATCCGAAGTCTATTTGCATAAAACATTGTTCCAATACTGTACGCAGCAGGAGCTCCGTACAGTATTAGAATGTATTGGCTCCCATGAGCCGAAGTTATTGCTTTGCGAAGTCTCGCGAGACTTCGGGCAATAACTTCATAAATTAATTTGTACTGTAAAAAAACATTTCCCGAACTCGGCCTTCCAAGGTACCACTTGCTACATGGAAAGAAATCTTGTGGGGGTCATCCGCCCCTACACAGCAGCTGCATGGAGTTTGTATGCTTCAACTATTTTTGCTACAGACATATTGCTCTGTAACTCAAAAACTCATCGATCAATTTCTACTAAACTTGGTCCACATATCACTTACTATCTGGGAAAGAATACTGTGGAGGTAACATGCCGGTACACAGTGAGTTTCTGTCTGTCCCGACGTCTGTCTGTTTGTTCTTTATGCACGACCAGACGACTGGACCGATCTTCACCAAATTTGGCACCCAGGTACATCAGGTGTCCGGGAAGGTTTTAGACCTGGCCTCAACTCTCTAAGACGTACCGTTCCTGAGATATTCCCCAAAAATGGCCTGCATTAGCCAATACAAGCCTGCAAGTCTTTTTCTTCATATCCCAACTGCCATACACACGGTCACATGTCCCTCGAGCCATTTTTCTTCACTGCTGTAGGTCAGCTTTAGGCTAAGGCTACATGACGACATGTATCGCACGACACATAGGGCACAACTACACTGCTACATGTGTCGCACTACAATTTTTATAATGATAGTCTATGGTGTTGCGCTGCGACATGTGACATACTGCGACTGCGATGCAAAAGTCGCAGAAAAATACATCTTGGATGGGTTTTTTGCGACTGTCGTGTCGCAGCATGTCACATGTCGCAGTGCGACACCATAGCCTATAATTATAAAAATTGTTGAGACAAAAGTTTGTGCGACACATGTCGTCGTGTAGCCCTAGCATTAAAGGGGCAGGGTGCTGTGGAGGTCACTGTTAAAGAGGTGTTCACTGTGAATGTGGCTGTTAAGGGGGCAGGCCGCTGTGTAGGTCACTGTTAAAGGGGCGGACACTGTGGAGGTCACTGTTAAGGGTTAAGGTGCCACTATTAAAGGGGCAACTGCTGTGTCACTGTTAAGGCAGCAGGATACTGTGAGGTCAGTGTTAAAGGGGTTGTCCAGGTTCAGAGCTGAACCTGGACATACCTCCATTTTCACCCAGGCAGCCCCCCTGACATGAGCATCGGAGCAGTTCATGCTCCGATGCTCTCCTTTGCCCTGCGCTAAATCGCGCAGGGCAAAGGCATTTTTCTGAGTTCCGGTGACGTACCGGGGCTCTCTATGGGGCTGACAGGAACCCCGGTGACGTCACCGGCACTGATGGGCGGGATTTGGCTCTGCCCTAGCCAGTAAAACGGCTAGGGCAGAGCTAAAGCCCGCCCCTCAGAGCCGGTGACGTCACCGAACACACCGCTGGGCGGAAGTTACCGCCCGGCAGTGTGTTATTGTAAACACAACAGCCTGTGCCCTGCGCGATCTAGCGCAGGGCACGGGAGCGCATCGGAGCATGAGATGCTCCGATGCTAGGCTCAGGGGGGCTGCCGGGGTGAAAATAAGGGTATGTCCGGGTTCAGCTTTGAACCCGGACAACCCCTTTAAGCGAGTGGGGTACTGTGGAGGTCAATGTTGAGGGGCAGACCCCGGAGGAGGTCACTGTCAAGGGAGTGGGGTGCTCTGAAACTCACTGTTAAAGGGGCGGGCTGCTGTGAAGGTCAAAGTTAAGAGGATGGGCTGCGGTGGAGGTCCCATTTTAAAGTGGCGGGGCACTGTGGGGGGGGTTAGTGTTAAGTGGTGGGGGACTGTGGAGTTCACTGAGAGGGGCGGGTGCTGTAAAGGTCACTGTTATGGGGGACACTGTCAATATGTTTTAACGACACACACAAAGATTAAATTAAATGGATAAAATATACCCATGTGAAGCCGGGTCCTTCTGCTAGTATATAGAGGTATGCACTCACTTCTCTGGGGGGTTGTCTACAGGATAAACTCAATACACCTGAGACTTTGAACCCCCCCGGCCAGGATGGCTTGTAGTCTAATGTAGATTGATGGCAGCACACGTCTCACAGACTTCTGATCAATCCTTTTATGCAAAACAATTTGTGGCTCAACGCGTTTTGGAGAAATCTTCTTCTTCAGAAAAACTAGCCGTCAGCAGATACCTCAAGTGCATGGCGATCGGAGTTTCTATTATTTTTCTTTCCCATCCTCATACCTGCAATGTAGCGAGGTAGAAAATATGTGAACTGTAGGGAGATGTGGTGGATGTTGTCGGAGATGTAGTAGAAAGCAATGGCTGCACCCATGCAGGGAAATGACTTCGCTCTCAAAACAAACAAAAAATAGTTTTTCTTCTCTGAGAACCATGTTTCCAAGAAGTGGATGCGGTGGATGGTAATTAAAAACTTGTTGAGCTACCGAAATACGGTAAAAATCTACTTTTCTTGTTGGTAGCGTGTCCACGTCGTGTTACTGGCCAGGTTCATCTCAATGCGATTGGGTATGTCATCCTCTACAGGGCACAGAGAAGGCGTGTAAATTCACAAGTCTTGCAAATTTCACGTGTGAAGCTCAAATCTAATAACATAAAAAGGGGGGAGCTGGTTATTTATACGGCCATTCCTTGCTAGGCATTGTAGTACACCGGACACGACCATTCCTATCTCTAATGAGAGATTCATTTTTACCAGCGATGGACTAGTGATCTTCGCATCTTTAAAGGATTGTCCCATCCGAGTGAACCCTTTCCAGTACACCTTAATATATCACCTAAGATTTCAGACCTATGTAAGATGGCCATCGATGTCGTTGTGCCTCCTGCTTTTTGCTAAACTACACAAAGTGGAAGAGGAGGCAGCTGGAAGAGAGTAACACCGGACTGCTGGATTAGACCGCACAGGTTTTGTTTGCAGTGTGTGACCATGGAGATACATAAGTCTGCATAACTGCTGTGTACACAAAACGGCAAAATAATTTGAATCAAGGTTATTTTCATCATTTTGTACTTGGCCTTTATGTTGTCCATTTGATAATTTTATATGGGTAAGAGATCAATAAAATAAGAAAGATATAATTCTGCTTGTCTAATCTTGGGGTGAGGGTCTGCCCGTAAATGTTCAAAACCTATGGGGGTTATGCTATGCTGGTGCACTCCTTATGGGAAAGTTTTCTACAAAAGCTAGGAAATCTGTTACTTCTATACAACTATGCAAAGAGGTATCTCTCAAGGAAGAGAACCATGGAAGTGGCTCCCTATGAGTGAAGATCTCACTTGCCTTGAGATTTGACAAGGGAATATAGCAGGGATGGCCAACCTGCAGCTCTCCAGCTGTTGTAAAACTACAACTCCCGCCATGCCCTGCTGCAGGCTGATAGCTGTAGGCAGTGTGAGCATGCTGGGAGTTGTAGTTTTGCAACAGCTGGAGAGCCTCAGGTTGGCCATCCCTGGAATATAGCCAGGCCAGATATCCATCCATAGACAGCTGTTTCAGGTGCTTGCCCCTCATCAGTACAGAATAGGATTCTTGCTGGCTCAGTGTAATACCTTGGAGGCAGCTTAGGCAGGGTGCTGAATCTCCTTAAAGGGGTCGTCTCACTTCAGTAAGTGGCATTTATCATGTAGAGAAAGTTAATACAAGACACTTACTAATGTATTGTTATTATCCACAGTGCTTCCTTTGCTGGCTGGATTCATTTTTCCATCACATTATAAACTGCTTGTTTCCATTGGTTACAGACCACCCTGCAATCCATCAGTGGTGGTCGTTCTTGCACACTATAGGAAAAAGCACTAGTCTATGTGTGCTCCCATGGTTCCGGCCATCCAGAGAGGCTGATGCTTTTTCCTATAGTGTGCAAGCACGACCACCACTGATGGATTGCAGGGTGGTCGTAACTAGGGATGAGCAAATCGACTTCCGATGAAACATCCGAAGTCGATTCGCATAAAACTTTGTTCCAATACTGTACGGAGCAGGAGCTCCGTACAGTATTAGAATGTATTGGCTCCGATGAGCCGAAGTTATTGCTTTGCGAAGTCTCGCAGGACTTCGGGTAATAAGTTAATAAATTATTTTGTACTGTAAAAAAAACATTTCCCGAACTTGGGTTTGCTTCCAAGGTAGCAATTGGGACCGAACCTGAGTACGGGAAATATTTTTTTACAGTTCAAATTAATTTATGAAGTTATTACCCGAAGTCTCGCGAAGCAATAACTTTAGCTCATCTGAGCCAATACATTCTAATACTGTACGGAGTTCCTGCTCTGTACAGTATTGGAGCAAAGTTTTATGCGAATCGACTTTGAATGTTTAATCTGAAGTCGATTCGCTCATCCTTAGTCGTAACCATGGAAACCAGCAGTGTATAATGTGATGGAAAAATTAATCCAGCCAGCAAAGGAAGCAATATGTGGATAATAACAATACATTAGTAAGTGCATTGTATTAACTTTCTCTACATGATAAATGCCACTTGCTGAAGTGAGATAACCCCCTTTAAAGACACCAGCCCTGTATGAAGACTTATTGGAAGTTATGGAAGTACTGCCTAAGCTTCTTCCAAAGCATCGCACTGAGCCAGCCAGAATCCTGCTCCGTACTGATGAGGGGCAAGCACCCCAAAACAGCTGTCTACGGATGGATAAATGATCTTGCTATATTACCTTGTCAAATCCCAAGGATTGTTGGAAAGTTTGATTTAGACTCATAGGGAGCCACTTGCAATAGGTGGCGCCGGCGAGATGGTTCTCTTTCTTGGGAGATGCCTCTTTGCATGTTCGTTTCCCATGGAGCATTGCCTATGAGTCTCCATACAGGACTGGTCTCTTTAAGGAGATTCTGCACCCTGCCTAAGCTACTTCTATACCAGGAAAGAGGAATATACTAACATGGTAATTTAAGCTAAGCTGATGGCTAAACAGAGCAGGAACAGCCCATTAACTATAATAGACTATTACACACACACAAAAATATGCAGGTAGCTAATTATAAGACTGAGGTATGTACCATCCTGGAGGATGGTGGTGGCCATTAGAGATGAGCGAGTCGAATCCCACCAATTGGAATTCGATCCGAATTTTAGGATAAATTCGATTCTCCTTGAAGCCGAATTTCCTCGTGCTTCGTGTTAACAAATCGATTTAACCTGAAATAGTGTAAAAAAAAAAAAAAAAATTCATACTCGCCTTCTCCATTTGCTCACGACCGGCCACCAGCCATCATCTTGATTGAAGATCTCTGCTGAAATCCTGTGTGCAGTGACAGCGTGATGATGTAATCTCGTGCCTAGCGAGATTTCGGGTCAGATCTTCAAGCAAGATGGCAGCGGCCGGCCCGTCGCGAGCAAATGGAGGCGGTAAGTTTGATTAAAAAAAAAAATGTTACACTGTTTTTACACTCGGATGCCGCGATCATGTATGAATGCGGCATCTAAGGGGTACAATGACGGGGGCGGCGCTATCGCAGTTCCCTGTCATTGCACTCTCAACTTACAAAAAAATGCGCTTCGTGACGAAGTAATTAGTCACAAAGTGATTTTTTTTGTAAAATTCATCAAATCAGCCGAATCAAACTTTTCTCTCATCTCTAATGGCCATGAACATTATATGACCGTGCAGATAATGGCCGGCAAACTAAGTGTTTGTATAGGGAAGAGCGATGGCATTAGCGATCAGGCCTACCCATACTGTGGAGGAGATTGCTGCAGGTTATTGCAGCGTTCTCCTTCACTGACAAGCAGGTGTTTGCTGTGAAGGAACACTTCCTTCCCGACAATCGCCTGCTGAATTGTCCCGCCTAAAGGTAGCATATCTCATAAGACTACAGTATGGTTGGAGAAGATAAAGATTTAAAGAAGGTCACCTAAAAGTTTTGGATGGAGTTTCCAGTTTCTCAAAATTCCTTCTGACCTTGGTTTTGTACATTAGTTATATTGGTGAGAAGACATAGGCTATTGTAGATGGTGGTCTCCCTTGGGACTTACAGTGAACTCTGCATTCATTGCTATGGGGCTCCCAAAAATGGTTGAGCGCGCTCGCTCTGCTTTTTCAGAACCTCCATAACAGTGAATGGAGAGCACGCTGCACATGCACGGTGTGCTTTCCTTCACTTCGGGGGGCCATGTTCTGGAGATAGTAGTAGCAGATCTCAGAGGTGGGACCATCACCTATCTGACGCTAATGGCATATCCTAGCGATATTGCAAGAAAATTTGCACTAGCACATCCAGCGTCACAGGTGCACATCCATAAAGCTAACAAACAAACAGCAAACAAAATATGGCAGCACACTGCTATACATGCAAACTATAGAACTAGGGATTAGGGATTGTTCTGGATTGCAGTGGTCCCCTACCTACTATACATGAAAAATGGAAGCTCTTCGCTCAGATTTTTGATCAAACATGTGTTGAGCCCATCTACCAATGTCAAGGTGGCTTCTGCAGATGGGTACCTAACACTAACAGAAATGCCTCTCTGTTAGTGTTACCCATCTACAGAAGCCACCTTGACGTTGGTAGATGGGCCCAACACGTTTGATCAAAAATATGAGCGAAGAGCTTCTATTTTTCAGGTATAGTAGGCATGGTACCGCTGTAATCCAGATTAATCTCTAATCCTTAGTTCTGTTGTTTGCATGTATAACAATGTGCTGCCATACCCTAGCGATATGCAATCAATGTGAGATGGGAATACCCCTTTAAGAACCTAAAACGTGTTAGTTTCCATTGTATGTTCTCGATGAACAAATAAAGAAGAATCTTTATATGTGGATTGGAGATCTGGTACTTCTTGGTGTAAGAAGGAACAAGGGGCCGTCATTGACGGAAGATACGTGTCACCGAGGTTCCTGGTGAGGTAAGAACCGGGTTTTTCCCTGAAGTGTCAGTTTTGCAGTTGCAGTCTGACACTTCAGCTGTTAGTATGGCTGTAAAGCCGATCCGGGACGGTTCTTATTGGGAGCAGCCAAAGAGTAGGGTGGGTGGCTGTTCCCCACGGTTCCAGGCCGGGTTTTGGCTGGGATATAAATACCCAGCCAGCACGTTCAGCTAGGGTGGATTATCCTCCATGACAGAGAAGCTGTGGAGTCTGTGTCTTGAGACACTGAGGCCATCTATTTGTGAGAGCCGCATGCTGGGGAACCGGCCTCTAAAGCCTGCTGTGGACTGCGGGTGGAAATCTGCTGACCAGGCGAAGGCTTTTTGCACTGTGGACTTTGTGTGGTGTGAACAGGCACGAAAACTGAACACTGTTACTTTTGGCTTGTTTTTTCCTATGTGTGAATAAACACTGAACTTTGCTTTACAACCTTGTTTTTGCCTCTGTACTGCGTCCGCTTACCCTGCCTCCTACCAGAGCGAATCCCCACATTGGACGATTGTGGCTAATAGCCTGATATTACCGGGTACATTTACACTGCAGTGTATGTTTGACACAAGCGTATGCGTCAAATGGATCTATAGGCCCCCATTCACCTGTGCAGCGGAATATGTCAGGTATATGTTGAGTAATCTTCCGCCATATACCGCAAATGCAGATCATTCAGCTATATTTGTTCAATGTGGATGGGAGAAAACTCCCCCAGTTTGGAAAGGTTTTCTGCCAGGCCAGAGGAGCCGACAACCACATAATGGGCCTTCCAACAGCTTTTTGTTCCCTCCAGCCATTACTCGACCCACATTTCTCCATATGGAGCATTAGGATTGTCCAGCACGGCATTGAATATTGAAGGAGATGCTTTTCACAGGAGATACTCTTTGAGGGTTCGGTTCCCTGGGATAGACCGTAAATGCACATAAAGCCTTGTCTCCTGCGGCCGATGCCAGGCGCTCAGGTTGTTAGACGATTTTAGAGCCAAGGACACAGTCGGTCAAGCTGAAGATTATAGCCTGCGTGTGCTCATTATCCTTACGAGAATATCATGGGATCACATGACGGAGCGGCTGGGATCCCGACTTCCCTTCACTTCTCATCACATCACAACCCTGTTCCAGGACTCTCGATTGTGTGAGAGGAACATTCAGTGTTTTTATGCTTGAAATTCAATTTGGAGTAGTAAATGGAAGTTGACAGATCACACGGAAAACGCGGCCAAAAATGTTTTACTTTTTGACCAATAATTTGGTCTTTTTTTTTCATTCTTAATTTGTGCAAAGTCAAACTGACGGCAATGAGTGTTCAGGCCAAAAATTAGCTGTAAATCCTGTGTCCTACAGTAAGGGGAGATCTGGACCCACTTCTGGTGTGGATCTGGCATCAACGCTTGCCGAGCCTTTATTCACTAGTCTGTAGATGTGGCCCAAACCATTAGTTCCCACTAGAGCTGGACCGGCCCGCCAGGGTACTTTTTGTAAAGTCCACATACCTGGGTCTGCTCTGAGGCGAAGGTCGAGGAGAGGCAGCTCCAGTGGTGTGTAGCCCTTTCTGCTAACCACACAGTAAGAATGTCCTCGGAGGTACACCGCCGGCAAACACACGCCATCGACCAAAGGAGGTTGGGTGAGTGCACTGACTTGTGGTGGGACGCCGCCACAGTCAGAGATAGAAAACTGGACAACAATCAGTGAGTATACAATAAGCACGAAAACCCACCAGTGTACCATTGTGGATGTAAACATCTATCAGTGTGCCATACACTTGAGACTTTGAATTGAAGTGCAATAACGGGACATTACTGAATGCACTTTAATAAGTACATATGAAATCCTCTGGGAGTTTTATGTGATGATCTTATGGAATTTTAATCTATGAATAATTATCTCCTATATTATATTCAGTAATGCATGTAATAATCTCTATGAATTTGTAGGCATTACAGACAGAAAATAGTGTGATCAAAGATATTATCTGAATGTGTATAGTATTTGTCATATTGCATTGTCCATATTGATTGATTTTGAATAAATGTGTTGCTATACAGTGTACCGGATATGTAGCACCAGATATTGAGTGCCCACTATATACTATACATTTTATTTTACTTAGTTTGGGCAAAACATTTTTTTTTCAGTTAGTCTTTATAAAAATGTTGAGCTGTTTCTAAGATGCAAGAGTTAAAAATCAGTTGGTTGCCAGCTGTCAGAGTCTGTTTTCTTTGAATCCTGTCATTTGACGGCTCATGTGTAGCTCTTATCTCTGATGTACTGACCTCATAAACACTTATTTAAGCCATACTCTTTGATAAGAATGGAGCTATAATGTGTGTTTATGAGGTCAGGAGATCAGAGATAAGAGCTACACATGAGCCGTCAGATGACAGGATTCAAAGAAAACAGACTGTGACAGCTTGCAGCTGACTGATTTTTAAGGGCTGAACATTTTTTTTTTAAAGGTCGAAAATGAGTAAAATGCAATCATAAACAATTGCCTTGAAGCTGTCCATTTGTGCTTCATTACAATGCTTAGTGTTTATGCTTTGCTCTTTTATAGTCCCGCTAGACCCGACTGTAGAATTCCTCAGAACCTGCATAAACATTGCATAACCCCCGCTATGTCCTCCAGGCTACTTATTCATGTCCCGGCTTTGACGTCACCGAGTGCCAGCACAAGTGAAAATCTAAAAATGAGATAATTATTAACCAGCAGAAAGTACACCCTGTCTCTTCTAGGCTCGTGTTTGCTATGGCGGCGCTTATAAATGTTAGGAAAAGTGTCACAAATGACACCGGACAAAGAACAGCGACCGGAGAACAGAATTACAAGTCATATATATTGTTCTTGAGTAATGGAGTCATTGGATTGGTATGAGGAAGATGACGATGTCTGCGGAGGCGCAGGCCAGAAGAGGCGTCATTTTACCAGCAGTTTATTTCTGTTATTTGCGTGGTTTCATGCAAATCATTGTCATATTAGATGCAGGAATAGGGGGATTCTATACGGGGTGCAGAGGATGGAGTCGGACGGAGGTGCAGGCACCACGAAACGTCCGTCTGCCCCAACTGAGGAGACCGGTATGATAACGACACTTGGTATTTTGGGTCCTTTTTCAGATTTTTTTGCATTAGAGCCTAAGAAAGGGATCAGCAATCTTTCAGCTGTTGCGAAACTACAGTTCCCAGCATGCTCCATTCATTTCTATTAGAGTGCCTAGAAGAGCAGAGCAAGTATGCATGCTGGGAGTTGTAGTTTCACGACAGCTGGAGTGCCGGAGGTTGCCCACCCCTGGCCTAAGAGCTTTGAGTTACACCCAGGGGCGGACTGGGAAATTAAAGTGACCCTGGAAAAAATACTAAAAGTGGCCCCTGTTTTGTAGTTGGGTACAAATTGATGGAAGGCAGGGCCAGCACAAGTAGACGAGGCACATTATACCGCCCCAACAGAGCCAAATACCACAGTCCATCACAAAATGCTGCCACAAGCAGCACAAAATACATCCCCCAAAACTCCCACCGGCCGGCCATGAGGAGGGCTCAGACGGACCCTTGGGCATCGGCCCACCGGGAAATTTCCCAGTAGGGTCTATGGCCAATCCGGAATGAGGAAACCTACATTTTGACCAGATGTTATCTTCGTGTCTATGGCTTGTTCCTTGCTGGCTCAGCTTTCCATGGCATGACTTGGCACAGAGGCAGCGTTGTCTTCTAAATAGTCGACACAAATATTCCTAATGCATCAATGATTAACGCGTGTGAACTCACAGACCTGCAGAAAATATTGATTTGTCTGTGTTTTATCAGCGGCTTTCAAAGTTCAGACTATAGACAACCAGACTATAGACAACCTAGAAAAGGGAATTCCTACACGGTGAAAAAATAAATAAAAATATTAGGAAATCCTTTTTTTTTTTTTTTTTTTTTTTTTTTTAATCAGATCATTTTTTATTGAACATTTTACAGTGTAACTACACATTTTATCATACTACGTACAAGGATGACATAGAGACATATTGTCCATACGGCTAATAACAAAAAGGACACCAAACTATGTGTAGTAATCAAGTTTCAATCCAACCCCCCCACCCCAGGAAATCCTTTTAGTTAATAGGTTTAGTCTGCCCATAGTTTTTACTTTGCGTATGACTTCAACATACAATGTAAGATGACAGGTTGTCTCAGGATAGATCAATAGAGCAATGACACACTGACACGTGGGGTGCAGGATAATAACAGTGACACTCGGGGTACAGGATAATGACACTGACACGTGGGGTGCAGGATAATAACAGTGACACTCGGGGTACAGGATAATGACACTGACACGTGGGGTACAGGATAATAACATTGACACTTGGGGTGCAGGATAATAACATTGGCACTTGGTGTACAGGATAATGACACTGACACTTGGGGTACAGGATAATGACACTGACACTTGGGGTACAGGATAATGACACTGACACTTGGAGTACAGGATAGTGACACTGACACTCGGGGTACAGGATAATAACACTGACACTTGGGGTACAGGATAATGACGCTGACACTTGGGGTACAGGATAATAACACTGACACGTGGGGTACAGGATAATAACACTGACACGTGGGGTACAGGATAATGACACTGACACTCGGGGTACAGGATAATAACACTGACACGTGGGGTACAGGATAATAACACTGACACGTGGGGTACAGGATAATGACACTGACACTTGGGGTACAGGATAATGACACTGACACTTGGGGTACAGGATAATGACACTGACACTTGGAGTACAGGATAGTGACACTGACACTCGGGGTACAGGATAATAACACTGACACTTGGGGTACAGGATAATGACGCTGACACTTGGGGTACAGGATAATAACACTGACACGTGGGGTACAGGATAATAACACTGACACGTGGGGTACAGGATAATAACACTGACACGTGGGGTACAGGATAATGACACTGACACTTGGGGTACAGGATAATGACACTGACACTTGGGTTAGGGTTACACTGTCATGGTCCAAGTGTATGTTGTGGGTAGAATTATTCTTTAAAGAGCCATTTCTTGCAGATTTCGTTTCTCAGCTCGTCAGTCCCTGACTTTTGCGGTTGCGGAGATGAGAGTCGGGTTCTGGATGCCAATCTGCTGCTGACAGAGTGGCAGCAGGAGAGGAGAAGAGAACCGTGGGCACATTTGCCAGGCAGGAAACGCAGCTGAGTAATCAATGCTGACTCGGAGCGTGGGGCAGAGAGATAAAAAAATTCAAGAAAAAGCTGTTTTGTTGCCATGGTTCACAGATGATATTCAGTGGACAGAGGCACTTACTGTGCAGGTGCTGTGCACTGATCTACAGGGATTCAGGAGCAAACGGAGGAGAAATCTGCAGATGATGCATGCACTGCGGGGCGAAATCAGGCACAAAACAACAGTTGTCAGCATTATACAAATATGCAAACTAACAGACAATCTATCTTCAGTCAAACCTAATGAAGGCAGGGGTCTCCCCAGCTGCTGCACCACCATAACTCCCATCATTTTTTCACATTAAAGGGGATTTGTTAACAGAAAATGACCTATTTCAATATTATATTTTATAATATATTACAATTTCAGATGCTAAAAAAAAATAGAAATTAAAATATCTGAAATCTTGCAGTTATCATTCTGACCTCTGAGTTTGACAATAGAGTGACGCTGTTCTGTAGAGATCACTTTTCAGCAGTCATCTCATTATCATCACAGGCAAGATTACAATGACAGGTAGCACCTATATACTGTATGTAACACAGGAGTCTCCATTCACAATAGGTGATGTCACAGCTCACCTCCTCCCTGGACAATGACCTCAGCACTGTTAACAAAGCATGCCCCCAACACTTTACCATAGAAGTCAATGGTGGAGATTTAATAATAAATGCGCTCAATAGTTTGGCAACTGCACTGTGGGTAATGGGAGGCTTGTTAGGGTGGTGTTGGTTGAAGTCTTCTGCTATTGCATGTGTGCTTAGTTCACAGGAAATAAGCATGATCTCAAAAGGTTCTGCTTGGCTTAACGCCATCCTTCTGTTACAAAGTTGACTTGGATCCGTTGTGGCACTTAATTTGCTTGGGGCTACCCCTAAGGGTTTTTTCTTAGGGGTCCCTCTGGTCTTCACCCTTCACCCTTTAACCCCTACACAGGGATCTGGACTCCACGGCAGGGGAACCACCAGGCTGCTACGTCTCTCTTTCTTCTAATGGCTCAACCAGGGCAGTTAAGAGACACAGGCACTGAGCACCAAGGGATCAGGCAAAACCATAGCCAGGGACAGGCCCAGCTCAGTTCAGAATGGAGATCAAACAGAGGTCTGATCAGGAAACATAGCGAAGTCGGCACGTGGGCAGACAAACGTAGAAACGGCACACCTTTTGCAAGACACTAGCAAACTAGAACCTATTGCTCAGGCACCCTCTCACATGGAGAGGAGCCATAAATACCCCTAGATGGCCTGTAATGATTAGGTGGAGTGCATGCCCTATGGGCAGAGCAGAAGCAGGCCTAGCCAAGAAGAATGCCGTCAAGAAGAAGGCCGCAGCCTGTAAGCACGAAATGGAGAGCAGAGCAGTGTCGGGCAAGGGCCGGTGCTCTAACACCTGGAAAACCGAGGCTTGTGTCTAAAACTAGATGACTTTCTATTAAACTATGTTCATTTTTTATGGGTGTTTCTTCACTTTTGAGACACCCTGGTTGTGAAGGTGGACATAGCCTTACCAAGAACAGTAAGGAAAGCAAGTAGCACCAGGGATTGTCTTCGTAAAATGAATGCTGGACTTCCAGGTGTGACAACCAGCCTTGGCTGCCGTTACAGTGCTCACAGAGTTGTCGTCACCCTCATTTGTAACTGATCTTGAATGTGACTCTGCATTATCACTGGGATTTATACCCCACCGCCCCCACTGCTTTGCAGGTGTATGTGCCAGTCTACACTATCATTCAAGAATTCTGCTCCTCAGCCCAACTTAAAGAGCGGTTGATATCCTGCTGCAGTGATTGTGTGAAGATCTATAATCTTAAGCGATCCTGCATCTTTGGCTACAAATCATGGGGCCTCCTGGTATAGAAATAATAGGAGGTAGAGACATTGGATCTGTTCTGATTGTCTCGCAGCCAAAATGCGTCACGTCCCCTTTTTACGGGGGAGTTCAGAGCCCAATCATCCACAGCATCAAAACATCTCAGCTCTGCCTGTAATTTACTGTTCCATCCAAATCCGGGAACCAGGCAGAATTATCCTGTATTGGGGTCATATTCATTTGGCTTCCTCCATTGTTTTCTATGACACATTCCGTGTGAGTAATTGCAGTATTATAAAATCACAAATTAGATGGCCATTGTCCATCTACGATAATGAGGACGGCACGCCAGCATTACTGTGCATACATATCGGAGAGTCTCTTACATGTAATATTCGAGGGACTGTTGGACACAGATGTTTCTTCTGTTTGTCCGAGGGGCCTTACATAATTGCAGGCATTGTGATGGCGGATGAAAGCCTGTCCTTTTGATTGCATTGTCTTGTAAACCCTGCCCCGTTTGATCCTCGGCGTCCTTTATGTTTTATTTCCTTTTAATTCATTTTTTTTTGAGAATTAGCAAAACAATAGTAATTTACATCTCTTTTTATATATTCTGTTCTAGGCGGGGATACTGACACTCATTGAAGAGACTTGTTGTCAAGCAATGCTCCATGGGAAAAAAATATGCAAATTAGCTTAACCAGGAACTCAACTGCAATAAACAATCCATCTGTAGGCCGCTGTTTCAGGTTCTTGCTCCATAAACTGAGCCGTTACCATCTGGTGGATTGCTCTTCATTTTGGAGGAGTCTCTGGTTTGCATCATAACCATCGTGTGTGAGAAACTGGAGATGGGCACCCGGATTATAGGGATTAGAGGGTGTCCTGTAGTATTTATGGCATACTTGCCAAACTTCAAGTAGGAATATGAGGAAAATTCTGGATAGTGCCGTACAAAGTGACTTGCCATGTGTGTCAGACAAAATTTTTGTCCATATGCCCCACATATTTATATAGGACCCCCCCTCCCCCCCAGTTACAGAATTGGAATCACTAATGGTAATAATGACCTCTTCATCCCATCCCAAAATAAAGTCAGACCCTTAAAATAAAACAGATAAGACCCCAAGCCCCCTTTATAAACATAGGGGCACATTTAAGACTGGCGTTTTAGATGCGGGTCTTAATAACCCCTATACCGGTGTCACGGCTGAGGATAGGGAAAACCCTCAGCCGTGCGATGCCAGAAGATGGACGGTCAGTGCAAGGCCAGGACAGGAATCAGGGAGCAGGTCACCTCCTAACAATCCCTAATTCTGATCCTGTCTCCTAGCCGTATGAGCCGACCCTGATGGTAGGAGGGCTCATACTCCGGAACCTTATATTCCTGCTAGCCCTCAGGGTGGCCCTGGACTAGGAGCTGGGTAAGACTACCTGTTCCTCCTAGATACGGACGAACAGGAGTCTCGCTGGCCAAGTTATAAAGAAAGGGGAAACAGGAACAGACATATGGCAATGGCAGGTAAGTGGAACTAGTACCACACCTACCTGCCACCGACACAGAGCCTGGAACCCATGTATATTTGCTGCTGTCCACAACAACACAAAAGACACAGCACACAACACCCATCACACGGGAACCTAGGAAACCATATGCTGCAATAAATAAAGACCAAAGAAACATCTATTTAACACCATACATGAAGCTTATGACCACAAGGGTGGCCCCTACTGGCAGATGGTATAACACAGGAGGCTGTCTCCAGCAAACCATGGCTGAAGTACCCCTCAGACTAGTGATCTTCACTGAGGCTTTATAGGCCCAAGTAGCCACACAGACACACCCAGTGTTCACACACACAGAAGGGATTTAACCCTTCCAACACAAGGCAAGGGAAGACGGACACTTAAAGGGGAAGTACACACACAAACACACACTTCACCTGTCGCCGCGGGCAACGGCATGCGTGGCAACCATGTCCTGGGGATTAGCCAGAAGGCTGAGACACTGCCACCACATGCAAACAACACCAAACGTAGTCAAGGGCAACCAAGTGAAGGAAAGGGTCACTACACACACCATAGGCCGTGACAACCGGGCGGTGGATCCGCCGGAGTTATGAAGAAGCGCCGGCGGATCCTCCGCTAGTTCTAAATCTATGCCAGTTTCCTAGCTGTCTTACATTAAGACCGTTTTCTATGCCTAAAACAAGCATAGAAAAATGGTAAATGAGACGGGCATCCTGGCCCATCCCCTTTGCTGCTCACGATGCACCCCCTTTTTTAGACCTGGCATGAGCGGGGAAAAGCCTAATTTAGGCTTATTTCTGTTTGATAAATGACCCCCATAGTCACCATGCCAAATATATTCACCAGACCTGGGGCAGAAAAATTATTCAGACCCCCTTTTGTACAGACCCCACATGCATACATTAGGAAGCCTCAGAACAGATCCCCCCCCCATATTTCAGAGCAGTCCTCTTATTTAGGGCTCATGCGCGCGGCCTTAGCCATTTTTGCGGGCCACAAATTTCTGGCCGTGTGTTCTGCATTTTTGGTAGCGGAACGTCCGGCCCATAATAGAACCATCCTATCCTTGTCCGTAACGCAGACAAGAACAGGTCATGTTCTATATTTTTGCGGATAGCACGGAATGGACCAATGGATGCGGGCAGCACTCGGTTTGCTTTCGGCATATTTTGCGGCCCCGTTGAAATGAATGTGTCGGCATCCGAACAATCGGATGCAGACCCAAACCACGGTCACGGGCAGGAGCCCTTATATAGATTTCGGGTCAGAAGTATGGGTACTCACCTCTCCTCATACCCGCACCTCTTTTCATTCCTGGACGCCACCGCAGACAAGGCCTCACGCTGGCAGCAGGGGGTTGTCTGCAGGGGGGCAGTGAAAAGGTGAGCAGAATTTTATAGACATGCTGCACCCGGGAGATTTGCGCTCTCTTCTGGGCATCTAAGAGGTCTCTTCTTTTTCCATGAGTCTCCTGGACATTCTGGAATTGCTATCAAGTATGATTTACGCCACATCTAATCAACGGACGTGTCTGCGATGGGAAAACCCTTTTATAGGCTCATGCCCATCGCTGTATTTCCGCACAGTACATGTCCTCAGCTGTGCTGCTGAGCCGTTATATGGCACCCATACAAGTCTATGGGACCAGTGGACCCCGATTTCAGATTAATAGGCTATCCAACAGAAATAAAAATGCACATTACATCAGACAGAGCTATTCTAGAGGAGGGCGACCCCACAATACTGTGCAGTGTACAGGCACCATATAGCGGCACAATACTGCCTTTGGTTCTGTAGTACAATTTGTAGTTCTCTTTTCTACCCACTCTGAGCTGTTTCTTAAAACGACATGACAAAACTGCACTGTGTGAACTAGGCCGTTAGTTACTTCATCAATAGCAGCTTGCCAAACAACACAAATATCTATGTTAAAAATGTGATATTTTTTTTTTATATATATAATTGACAGACACTGACAGGTTTCCTAAGTGTCTACACAGTGCATTATTAGGCCCCATTATATATATATAGGGCAGTGCAGATTCCTTGTGTAGATAGAGCAGCAGGTCAACGAGTGCATTGTGAGTGCGGTATCAGTGCACACAGTCTATACTCCGCAGATAGATCAGTGAAAAAAACAGATGCTATGGGACGCTACCGGATCTGAAATCTGCCTTTTTATTATAATATATTTATATACACACACATAGAGTAGTGACAGACACTGATTTTAATGGTCTGCCACTTACAGTACCTGCTAATGTTCAGAAGTTGTGCAGAATTTACTGTTTCATCCTTGCAGCGTGTTCTGGAGAAGAGTTATGCGCTGCAAGAGAGGTGTCCATCTTACTCATGAGTTTGCTCTGCCCACTCACTTGATAAGTTATATTCTTGTACATAGGGGCAGTATTATAGTAGTTATAGTCTTGTACATAGGAGCAGTATTATAGTAGTTATATTCTTGTACATAGGAGGCAGTATTATAGTAGTTATATTCTTGTACATAGGAGCAGTATTATAGTAGTTATATTCTTGTACATAGGAGGCAGTATTATAGTAGTTATATTCCTGTACATAGGAGCAGTATTATAGTAGTTATATTCTTGTACATAGGAGGCAGTATTATAGTAGTTATATTCTTGTACATAGGAGACAGTATTATAGTAGTTATTCTTGTACATAGGAGACAGTATTATAGTAGTTATATTCTTGTACATAGGAGCAGTATTATAGTAGTTATATTCTTGTACATAGGAGGCAGTATTATAGTAGTTATATTCTTGTACATAGGAGCAGTATTATAGTAGTTATATTCTTGTACATAGGAGCAGTATTATAGTAGTTATATTCTTGTACATAGGAGCAGTATTATAGTAGTTATAGTCTTGTACATAGGGGCAGTATTATAGTAGTTATATTCTTGTACATAGTAGCAGTATTATAGTAGTTATATTCCTGTACATAGGAGCAGTATTATAGTAGTTATATTCTTGTACATAGGAGCAGTATTATAGTAGTTATATTCTTGTACATAGGAGCAGTATTATAGTAGTTATATTCTTGTACATAGGAGACAGTATTATAGTAGTTATATTCTCGTACATAGGAGCAGTATTATAGTAGTTATATTCTTGTACATAGGAGCAGTATTATAGTAGTTATATTCTTGTACATAGGAGGCAGTATTATAGTAGTTATATTCTTGTACATAGGAGCAGTATTATAGTAGTTATATTCTTGTACATAGGAGACAGTATTATAGTAGTTATATTCTCGTACATAGGAGCAGTATTATAGTAGTTATAGTCTTGTACATAGGAGGCAGTATTATAGTTGTTATATTCTTGTACATAGGAGCAGTATTATAGTAGTTATATTCTTGTACATAGGAGCAGTATTATAGTAGTTATATTCTTGTACATAGGAGCAGTATTATAGTAGTTATATTCTTGTACATAGGAGCAGTATTATAGGAGTTATATTCTTGTACATAGGAGCAGTATTCTAGTAGTTATATTCTTGTACATAGGAGGCAGTATTATAGTAGTTATATTCTTGTACATAGGAGGCAGTATTATAGTAGTTATATTCTTGTACATAGGAGCAGTATTATAGGAGTTATATTCTTGTACATAGGAGCAGTATTATAGGAGTTATATTCTTGTACATAGGAGGCAGTATTATAGTAGTTATATTCTTGTACATAAGAGCAGTACTATAGTAGTTATATTCTTGTACATAGGAGGCAGTATTATAGGAGTTATATTCTTGTACATAGGAGCAGTATTATAGGAGTTATATTCTTGTACATAGGAGGAAGTATTATAGCAGTTATATTCTTGAACATAGGCGCAATATTATAGTACTTATATTCTTGTACATAGGAGCAGTATTATGGTAGTTATATTCTTGTACATAGGAGCAGTATTATAGTAGTTATATTCTTGTATATAGGAGGCAGTATTATAGTAGTTATATTCTTATACATAGGAGCAGTATTATAGTAGTTATATTCTTATACATAGGGGCAGTATTATAGTAGTTATATTCTTATACATAGGGGCAGTATTATAGTAGTTATATTTTTATACATAGGGGCATGTATTTAAGAAAAAAATATTGGCATTCTGATATGCTTTTTCTTTTTTATGCATTTTTAAAATGACAGAAAATGTGACTCTGTGAAGGAATCTATTATTCAGGACTGGATGAAAAAGTCAGAATAAGAAAGCTTTATTTTTCCTAAAAAAATTTTTTTTCATGTCACTTAGGAATCTTTACTGTTTGATTGATGTTAATATAATTTGAGGATGATTGACGATACATTATGTCAGTTCGTCCTAAGAGCCTCATTTCTGTGTGCCCCCATTGCACTCGTCCTCAGTGACTCCTCTCTAGTAATTCTGCTGAGTACAACTCGCAGCAGTCAACAAACTCTCTGACCCCGGCATTCAGTCGAGTAGCAGGATCGGCTTCTGCAATGTAAATGTTTATGTACCCAGTGGTATGCAGACCGCCTGCTGTTTTACTATCATCTCAGGCCTCAGATATGAACTCTTCAGATATGATAGTTAAGCCTTGAACCTGGATCAGAAAGGTTCAAATTCTGCAGCATTATCCTTCATTCTGTTTTACTGAGGAGAGCACTGCCACTAATATATGGCATTTTCCCATCTTATAAAGTAATGGCATATTGTCACGGGGGATCTAATCCCTAGCCTTCACACCGATCCTAAGAATGACCGCTGGGTTAAAAGTGTCGCCCCCCTCCCCACCACCACCTGCTGCAGAGTGCCACCCCTAGCCATGCGCTGTGCAGTGAACTGCGGCACAGCTCTATTTAAGTGAATGCGGCTATGCTGCAGATTTCCGCTCAGTGGGTGGCCGGGAACACTAGCGCTGCACCTCTTTCATTCTCAGGATTGCTGGGGGTCCCAGAGGTCAGACCTCCAATGATCATGATAAAGTGATGGCATATCCTACCAATATGATATTTATTTTAAATTGCGAAAACCTCTTAAACTTGCTGCAGATATGATATATGATAAATGCACGATTTTAAAAAGTGTGAAAAAATGAAAATCTGACATCATATAGCACATGCCAATACGTTTCTAACAAAGCTAGAACCAGCCCTGTACCTCACATGGATCCAGAGATCTCCCCGTTCATTGCTCCAATTGTTCTGCTAGATTTATTTCAGGCTGGCAGCTCAGGGGGGCGTGTCCTTTCTCAGGAGGTGTGTCCTTTCTCGGGAGGTGTGTCCTTTCTCGGGAGGTGTGTCCTTTCTCGGGAGGTGTGTCCTTTCTCAGGAGGTGTGTCCTTTCTGCTGTGGCTCTTAACCTAAAACTGCAACAGCTTCTAACACAAGATATGGCTGGTGAGAGTTGAAGATTTAAACTGATCGCGTGCAATCACCTTGGTGAGGTGGACAAAAAAATAAGTAAAAGAACAAACAGCAGGTGGCGCTATACAGATGCATAGTATTGAATATCTCAGAGGCTATACTAAACATTTTTAGCTACAGGTGCTGGTTTGCAAAAGGTAGAATATTTTTCGTGGCACAACCCCTTTAAGTACTACAGAGACATTATTTGCGGCATAGGAATGTTACTGATAGACAGTGTCCTCCATTTGCCAAGTATATTGGCTTACAAGTCGTGCAGGTAATTGTCTTTCCAGGCGCTGTAATTCCAAATTTTCTGCTTTGTTCTGGTCTGCCATTACATCACGCTCTGACTATCCGAACCCTACAGTGTCTGCCTTGTGGACTGGAAATCTGTCTCTATGCCTGCCCATGGGTACTCACATTGATTAGGAAAGGAGCAAAGCAGCGCAGCAGCTTGATCAATACCTTAAACGGGTTGTTCCATGAAAAATATTTTACAGTTTTATAACCAGCTCCTCAATCTAAATACTTTTGTAATTGCACTTTTATAAAAACTAAGCATAGACACTGAGTTATTCAATATAATGTATTTGTATGGTTCTTTTTCTTATTTCTTTGACCTGCTCACTGAGATGGCCGCACATGCTCAGTTTCTTCCTTCAACTGCCTCCTGAGCTGTGATAGGGAGAGCTGAGACACGCCCCCTGAGCTGTGATAGGAAGAGCCGAGACACGCCCCCTGAGCTGTGATAGGAAGAGCCGAGACACGCCCCTTAGCTGCAGCAGAAAAGACACTCCCCTTGAGCTGTCAGCTTGATATAAATCGAGCAGAGCAATGAATGGGGAGATCTCTGGATCCATATGAGGTACAGGGCTGGTTCTAGCTTTGTTAGAAAGGTATTGTCATGTGCTATATGATGTCTGATTTTAATTTTTTACATTATTCATGGGATCAACCCTTTAATAGGAGCCTTCGAGGTCCGTTATTGCACCCATGAAAGTATACTTCAGATAAGGGCCTTCCCTTTTAGGGCTCACAGAAGGATTTATATAGGCCCTTTAAATAGAAAATGGGGAAGTGAGGAGCAAACTCCCAAAGTGCCAAGTAAACCATTCAGTGGCTAAATATGACCGCCGTACAATGCCGTAATATGGTGTGTGGAGGTAAAATCCCTGGTGGTCGCGAATACCTTTTTGTTATTTACTGATCCAGACTTCTGCAATGTCCTGTGAAATCACATTCAGCTTCCCTGCACGGATCTGTGTGCAGGGGGCGGAATGGGAACTTAAAGTGGCTCTGGAAAAAAAATTTAAGTGGCCCCATTTTCTAGTCAGGTCTAAATTCACGGAAGGCAGGACCAACACTAGTAGGCGGGACCAGCGATACCATATTGCGGTACATTATACCACCCTAGCAGAGCCAAATACCACAGTGCATCACAAAATACTGCCCTAGCAGCTCAAAATACTGTATATCCCCAAAAACCGCCACCCTGGTGGCCAGCGCCAGCTGCCATGTTCTGTCCTCCTATTCCTGTTGCTTCCGCATGGCAATACAGTTGAATTCAGTAGTCCAGGGCATTTGGTCCACCGGGAAGTTTCCATGTAGGGTCTATGGCCAGTCCGCCCCTGTCTGTATGGATACATAGAGAGGACGGTTCTCTCTATCTTGGATCTCCTACAAAACAGAGGTCCCTGGCAACTGCCCAGTGTGCCATCCCCTAGCACCGTTCATGCCCATCAGGCTCTGTAGCTTTAAATAAGACTTACACCTCAGTATATTAAACATTTGAAGAAGAACGAAAGAATGAATTTCTGTTCCTGCCAAAGATTTTTGTGAGTTCCCTGCCAAAATAATATCTGCTTGTGCAATGTGTGTAGAAAGACTCCTCCACCGAAAAATAGTTTCACAGTCACACCTTAACGGTGCGGGGGTAAAAGCGAACCGCAATACTGTGTTCAATGTGATAAGCTGTGATAGGGATGGGGAAGCCTGTGGGGGATGCAGGTGGACACTAGCAGATTGCAGACCATGGCATTTCTGCTGTAAGTCTGACTATATATGCATGGACATTGCAGCTGCTATAGGGCCCCAATAACTACAGGGGCCCATCTCCAATGTGCAGTTAGTGATGTCTACGGACAATGGAAGAGGGCATTACTTTTAGCATTTTTTTCTGTTCTGTGACATCCTCTCCCAAACCACTGGACATCTATATCAGGCCTCTTGCGCACAAACGCTGTGCATCCGTTCCGTGCATTGGGGACCGCAAATTGCGGTCCCCAATGCACGGAACGGATGCACAGCGTTCGTGTGCAAGAGGGCAATGTCCGTGCAGCGGCCGGGACGGATCGAGACCCATTCAACTTGAATGAGTCCGTGATTCGTCCGCACCACAAAAAGTTCTAATTTATTGCAGTGCGGAGGCACAGACAGAAACACTATGCAGTGCTTCCGTGGGGTTCCGATCCGTGCTTCCGTGGGGTTCCGATCCGTGCTTCCGTTCCGCATCTCCGTGATTGTGATCCCATTCTAGTGAATGCGGAGTGCACATGGGCCGGTGCCCGTGTATTGCGGACCCGCCGTATGCGGCCACGGGCACACAACGTTCGCGTGCAAGAGGCCTCAATCAGTATAGCGCGCGTGATACTTGTAGTCGGCGCTAGCAGCAGTCGTAACCTTCACCGTCCGAATATGAGGTAAATGAACTCGCTGACCTCCCAGTTCTCAGAATATCTCATGTTCTGAAACTTCTCAGTTCACTGCAAATATTTGCACAGCTTGGAAGAGAGAAGTGTTGACTTTACTGGTGTCCATAAAATGGTTTTAAAAAGCGATTGCGTGGCAAAGAAATATGATCTCATCACTCATATTACTGACATTTCAGATTTGCGGGATCATGACATCCTTTTGAAGGGGATCATGTTAATCCCATAGTTTAAAGTAACATGTATATGCGGTTTCATAGAGGTTGGTAGATGTTAGCAGCATCTGATTAAGGGCTCATTCTGACGGCTGCAGTGTTTTGCAGTCCGCAAATTGCGGACAAGAATAGGACATGCTGTATCTTTCTTGCGGGGCCGTGGAAAGGAACGACGGATGCGGACAGCACGCATCTTTTGCAGCCCCATTGAAATAAATAGGTCCGCACCCGTTCCACAAAATTGCAGAACTGATGCGAACCCATTCATACGCTCTTCTGAATGAGCCCTAAGACTTGCATGCTATACTCCAGTTTCAATGACGTGGCCCCATGGTGCTGATATGTGACCGGCGATGGACTGCAGGAAAATTTCCCGGTGGCTCGATGCAACACGAGCCCTCCGCATGGCGGCCAACCAGGTACATGGTGATCTCATGCTCTCAGCATTAATTAATGCAAGGATCATCAAGTATTTATGCACCTGGCCAACGGCCGCAGGTGCCCTCCTGAACTCAACTGTATCACCGTCTTGTGGCGAAGGTAGCAGTATTTTGTGCTGCACTATGGTATTTCTGACCCCACACACTTGTATCGTCCCTAGGGCTGCACTGCTAATTAGGCGAGGTGATCGGCGCAGCCCTGGAGATAAGTGGGAGCAGCGGCACGGCCGAGGGAAATGAGCACCTCCATTGTGGAAGTACTCATCTCTCTATATTCAACTGTATCGCCATCCTCAGGACGGTGGTCTGGCTCTGTACAATGTTATGTACAATGATATTACTTCTGAAATTGCAGCTAACAGCTCATTGGTCCGTGTGTGGGGTTTTGGACCACCATCGGGACCAACATATCAATGATCCAGAAAACCCTTTAAACTTTACTGCCTGCAACTCCCACTAGGGGGAGCTTACGAGTTTACTGAATATCAGCGATAACTAGAGTTGAGCGAACACCTGGATGTTCGGGTTCGAGAAGTTCGGCCGAACATCCCGGAAATGTTCGGGTTCGGGATCCGAACCCGATCCGAACTTCGTCCCGAACCCGAACCCCATTGAAGTCAATGGGGACCCGAACTTTTCGGCACTAAAAAGGCTGTAAAACAGCCCAGGAAAGAGCTAGAGGGCTGCAAAAGGCAGCAACATGTAGGTAAATCCCCTGCAAACAAATGTGGATAGGGAAATGAATTAAAATAAAAATTAAATAAATAAAAATTAACCAAAATCAATTGGAGAGAGGTTCCATAGCAGAGAATCTGGCTTCCCGTCACCCACCACTGGAACAGTCCATTCTCAGATATTTAGGCCCCGGCACCCAGGCAGAGGAGAGAGGTCCCGTAACAGAGAATCTGTCTTCATGTCAGCAGAGAATTAGTCTGCATGTCATAGCAGAGAATGAGGCTTCACGTCAGCCACCACTGCAACAGTCCATTGGCATATATTTAGGCCCAGCACCCAGGCAGAGGAGGGAGGTCCCGTAACAGAGAATCTGTCTTCATGTCAGCAGAGAATTAGTCTGCATGTCATAGCAGAGAATGAGGCTTCACGTCAGCCACCACTGCAACAGTCCATTGGCATATATTTAGGCCCAGCACACACACAGGCAGAGGAGAGAGGTCCCGTAACAGAGAATCTGGCTTCATGTCAGCAGAGAATCAGTCTGCATGTCATAGCAGAGAATGAGGCTTCACGTCAGCCACCACTGCAACAGTCCATTGGCATATATTTAGGCCCAGCACACACACAGGCAGAGGAGAGAGGTCCCGTAACAGAGAATCTGGCTTCATGTCAGCAGAGAATCAGTCTGCATGTCATAGCAGAGAATGAGGCTTCACGTCAGCCACCACTGCAACAGTCCATTGGCATATATTTAGGCCCAGCACACACACAGGCAGAGGAGAGAGGTCCCGTAACAGAGAATCTGTCTTCATGTCAGCAGAGAATTAGTCTGCATGTCATAGCAGAGAATGAGGCTTCACGTCAGCCACCACTGCAACAGTCCATTGGCATATATTTAGGCCCAGCACACACACAGGCAGAGGAGAGAGGTCCCGTAACAGAGAATCTGGCTTCATGTCAGCAGAGAATCAGTCTGCATGTCATAGCAGAGAATGAGGCTTCACGTCAGCCACCACTGCAACAGTCCATTGGCATATATTTAGGCCCAGCACACACACAGGCAGAGGAGAGAGGTCCCGTAACAGAGAATCTGGCTTCATGTCAGCAGAGAATCAGTCTGCATGTCATAGCAGAGAATGAGGCTTCACGTCAGCCACCACTGCAACAGTCCATTGGCATATATTTAGGCCTAGCACACAGGCAGAGCAGAGAGGTCCCGTAACAGACAATCTGGCTTCATGACAGCAGAGAATCAGTCTGCATGTCATAGCAGAGAATCAGGCTTCACGTCAGCCACCACTGCAACAGTCCATTGTCATAAATTTAGGCCCAGCACCCAGGCAGAGGAGAGAGGTCCCGTAACAGAGGATCTGGCTTCATGTCAGCAGAGAATCAGTCTGCATGTCATAGCAGAGAATCAGGCTTCACGTCAGCCACCACTGCAACAGTCCATTGTCATAAATTTAGGCCCAGCACCCAGGCAGAGGAGAGAGGTCCTGTAACAGACAATCTGGCTTCATGTCAGCAGAGAATTAGTCTGCATGTCATAGCAGAGAATGAGGCTTCACGTCAGCCACCACTGCAACAGTCCATTGGCATATATTTAGGCCTAGCACACAGGCAGAGGAGAGAGGTCCCGTAACAGACAATCTGGCTTCATGTCAGCAGAGAATCAGTCTGCATGTCATAGCAGAGAATGAGGCTTCACGTCACCCACCACTGCAACAGTCCATTGGCATATATTTAGGCCTAGCACACAGGCAGAGCAGAGAGGTCCCGTAACAGACAATCTGGCTTCATGACAGCAGAGAATCAGTCTGCATGTCATAGCAGAGAATGAGGCTTCACGTCACCCACCACTGCAACAGTCCATTGGCATATATTTAGGCCTAGCACACAGGCAGAGCAGAGAGGTCCCGTAACAGACGATCTGGCTTCATGTCAGCAGAGAATCAGTCTGCATGTCATAGCAGAGAATGAGGCTTCACGTCAGCCACCACTGCAACAGTCCATTGGCATATATTTAGGCCTAGCACACAGGCAGAGGAGAGAGGTCCCGTAACAGACAATCTGGCTTCATGTCAGCAGAGAATCAGTCTGCATGTCATAGCAGAGAATGAGGCTTCACGTCACCCACCACTGCAACAGTCCATTGGCATATATTTAGGCCTAGCACACAGGCAGAGCAGAGAGGTCCCGTAACAGACAATCTGGCTTCATGACAGCAGAGAATCAGTCTGCATGTCATAGCAGAGAATGAGGCTTCACGTCACCCACCACTGCAACAGTCCATTGGCATATATTTAGGCCTAGCACACAGGCAGAGCAGAGAGGTCCCGTAACAGACGATCTGGCTTCATGTCAGCAGAGAATCAGTCTGCATGTCATAGCAGAGAATGAGGCTTCACGTCACCCACCACTGCAACAGTCCATTGGCATATATTTAGGCCTAGCACACAGGCAGAGCAGAGAGGTCCCGTAACAGACAATCTGGCTTCATGTCAGCAGAGAATCAGTCTGCATGTCATAGCAGAGAATCAGGCTTCACGTCAGCCACCACTGCAACAGTCCATTGTCATAAATTTAGGCCCAGCACCCAGGCAGAGGAGAGAGGTCCCGTAACAGACAATCTGGCTTCATGTCAGCAGAGAATTAGTCTGCATGTCATAGCAGAGAATCAGGCTTCATGTCAGCCACCACTGCAACAGTCCATTGGCATATATTTAGGCCTAGCACACAGGCAGAGGAGAGGTTCATTCAACTTTGGGTAGCCTCGCAATATAATGGTAAAATGAAAATAAAAATAGGATTGAATGAGGAAGTGCCCTGGAGTCCAATAATATATGGTTATGGGGAGGTAGTTAATGTCTAATCTGGACAAGGGACGGACAGGTCCTGTGGGATCCATGCCTGGTTCATTTTTATGAACGTCAGCTTGTCCACATTGGCTGTAGACAGGCGGCTGCGTTTGTCTGTAATGACGCCCCCTGCCGTGCTGAATACACGTTCAGACAAAACGCTGGCTGCCGGGCAGGCCAGCACCTCCAAGGCATAAAAGGCTAGCTCTGGCCACGTGGACAATTTAGAGACCCAGAAGTTGAATGGGGCCGAACCATCAGTCAGTACGTGGAGGGGTGTGCACACGTACTGTTCCACCATGTTAGTGAAATGTTGCCTCCTGCTAACACGTTGCGTATCAGGTGGTGGTGCAGTTAGCTGTGGCGTGTTGACAAAAGTTTTCCACATCTCTGCCATGCTAACCCTGCCCTCAGAGGAGCTGGCCGTGACACAGCTGCCTTGGCGACCTCTTGCTCCTCCTCTGCCTTGGCCTTGGGCTTCCACTTGTTCCCCTGTGACATTTGGGAATGCTCTCAGTAGCGCGTCTACCAACGTGCGCTTGTACTCGCGCATCTTCCTATCACGCTCCAGTGCAGGAAGTAAGGTGGGCACATTGTCTTTGTAGCGTGGATCCAGCAGGGTGGCAACCCAGTAGTCCGCACAGGTTAAAATGTGGGCAACTCTGCTGTCGTTGCGCAGGCACTGCAGCATGTAGTCGCTCATGTGTGCCAGGCTGCCCAGGGGTAAGGACAAGCTGTCCTCTGTGGGAGGCGTATCGTCATCGTCCTGCCTTTCCCCCCAGCCACGCACCAGTGATGGACCCGAGCTGCGTTGGGTGCCACCCCACTGTGACCATGCTTCATCCTCATCCTCCTCCACCTCCTCCTCATCCTCGTCCTCCTCGTCCTCCAGTAGTGGGCCCTGGCTGGCCACATTTGTACCTGGCCTCTGCTGTTGCCAAAAACCTCCCTCTGAGTCACTTCGAAGAGACTGGCCTGAAAGTGCTAAAAATGACCCCTCTTCCTCCTCCTCCTCCTCCTCCTGGGCCACCTCCTCTTCCATCATCGCCCTAAGTGTTTTCTCAAGGAGACATAGAAGTGGTATTGTAACGCTGATAACGGTGTCATCGCCACTGGCCATGTTGGTGGAGTACTCGAAACAGCGCAACAGGGCACACAGGTCTCGCATGGAGGCCCAGTCATTGGTGGTGAAGTGGTGCTGTTCTGTAGTGCGACTGACCCGTGCGTGCTGCAGCTGAAACTCCACTATGGCCTGCTGCTGCTCGCACAGTCTGTCCAGCATGTGCAAGGTGGAGTTCCACCTGGTGGGCACGTCGCATATGAGGCGGTGAGCGGGAAGGCCGAAGTTACGCTGTAGCGCAGACAGGCGAGCAGCAGCAGGATGTGAACGCCGGAAGCGCGAACAGACGGCCCGCACTTTATGCAGCAGCTCTGACATGTCGGGGTAGTTGTGAATGAACTTCTGCACCACCAAATTCAGCACATGCGCCAAGCAAGGGATGTGCGTCAAATTGGCTAGTCCCAGAGCTGCAACGAGATTTCGCCCATTATCACACACCACCAGGCCGGGCTTGAGGCTCACCGGCAGCAACCACTCGTCGGTCTGTTGTTCAATACCCCGCCACAACTCCTGTGCGGTGTGGGGCCTGTCCCCCAAACATATGAGTTTCAGAATGGCCTGCTGACGTTTACCCCGGGCTGTGCTGAAGTTGGTGGTGAAGGTGTGTGGCTGACTGGATGAGCAGGTGGAAGAAGAGGAGGAGGAAGCCGAGAAGGAGGAGGTGGCAACAGGAGGCAAAGAATGTTGCCCTGCGATCCTTGGCGGCGGAAGGACGTGCGCCAAACAGCTCTCCGCCTGGGGCCCAGCTGCCACTACATTTACCCAGTGTGCAGTTAGGGAGATATAGCGTCCCTGGCCGTGCTTACTGGTCCACGTATCTGTGGTTAGGTGGACCTTGCTACAGATGGCGTTGCGCAGTGCACACTTGATTTTATCGGATACTTGGTTGTGCAGGGAAGGCACGGCTCTCTTGGAGAAGTAGTGCCGGCTGGGAACAACATACTGTGGGACAGCAAGCGACATGAGCTGTTTGAAGCTGTCTGTGTCCACCAGCCTAAATGACAGCATTTCATAGGCCAGTAGTTTAGAAATGCTGGCATTCAGGGCCAGGGATCGAGGGTGGCTAGGTGGGAATTTACGCTTTCTATCAAATGTTTGTGAGATGGAGAGCTGAACGCTGGCGTGTGACATGGTTGAGACGCTTGGTGACGGAGGTGGTGGTGGTGGTGTTGGTGGTACATCCCCTGTTTGCTGGGCGGCAGGTGCCAACGTTCCTCCAGAGGCGGAGGAAGAGGCCGAGGCGGCAGCAGCAGAATAGGCCGAGGCGGCAGCAGCAGAAGAGGTAGCAGGGGGAGCCTGAGTGACTTCCTTGGTTTTAAGGTGTTTACTCCACTGCAGTTCATGCTTTGCATGCAGGTGCCTGGTCATGCAGGTTGTGCTCAGGTTCAGAACGTTAATGCCTCGCTTCAGGCTCTGATGGCACAGCGTGCAAACCACTCGGGTCTTGTCGTCAGCACATTGTTTGAAGAAGTGCCATGCCAGGGAACTCCTTGAAGCTGCCTTTGGGGTGCTCGGTCCCAGATGGCGGCGGTCAGTAGCAGGCGGAGTCTCTTGGCGGCGGGTGTTCTGCTTTTGCCCACTGCTCCCTCTTTTGCTACGCTGTTGGCTCGGTCTCACCACTGCCTCTTCCTCCGAACTGTGAAAGTCAGTGGCACGACCTTCATTCCATGTGGGGTCTAGGACCTCATCGTCCCCTGCATCGTCTTCCACCCAGTCTTGATCCCTGACCTCCTGTTCAGTCTGCACACTGCAGAAAGACGCAGCAGTTGGCACCTGTGTTTCGTCATCATCAGAGACATGCTGAGGTGGTATTCCCATGTCCTCATCATCAGGAAACATAAGTGGTTGTGCGTCAGTGCATTCTATGTCTTTCACCGCTGGGGAAGGGCTAGGTGGATGCCCTTGGGAAACCCTGCCAGCGGAGTCTTCAAACAGCATAAGAGACTGCTGCATAACTTGAGGCTGAGACAGTTTCCCTGGTATGCATGGGGGTGATGTGACAGACTGATGGGGTTGGTTTTCAGGCGCCATCTGTGCGCTTTCTGCAGAAGACTGGGTGGGAGATAATGTGAACGTGCTGGATCCACTGTCGGCCACCCAATTGACTAATGCCTGTACCTGCTCAGGCCTTACCATCCTTAGAACGGCATTGGGCCCCACCATATATCGCTGTAAATTCTGGCGGCTACTGGGACCTGAGGTAGTTGGTACACTAGGACGTGTGGATGTGGCAGAACGGCCACGTCCTCTCCCAGCACCAGAGGGTCCACTAACACCACCACGACCATGTCCACGTCCGCGTCCCTTACTAGATGTTTTTCTCATTGTTATGGTTCACCACAACAACAAATATATTATTTGGCCCAATGTATTGTATTCAAATTCAGCGGGATATAAATTTGAGGCCTAGTATTTAGGCGCTGGGTGACCGGTATGGATTTAGTGACAGAATTAGACTTGGAAATGCACAGAAGCGTGTGTGTGTGAAGTTATTCTGAATGACCCAATGTGCACCTTGAATATTATATACCCTTTTAGGGATAGATTTCAAATAGCTCTGATATAGCAGAAACCACTAAATTATGAAATTGCTAAATTGGGAATTGTATTTCAACCCAGAACAAAAAATGTGCTTTGACGGACACTAAATAATTTTCCCAGCCACAACAGGACAGCGTTAACGAGAGATTTAGCAGGATATAAATTTGAGGCCTAGTATTTAGGCGCTGGGTGACCGGTATGGATTTAGTGACAGAATTAGACTTGGAAATGCACAGAAGCGTGTGTGTGTGAAGTTATTCTGAATGACCCAATGTGCACCTTGAATATTATATACCCTTTTAGGGATAGATTTCAAATAGCTCTGATATAGCAGAAACCACTAAATTATGAAATTGCTAAATTGGGAATTGTATTTCAACCCAGAACAAGAAATGTGCTTGAACGGACACTAAATAACTCGCCCAGCTACAGCACTAAGGACAGATTTAGCTGGATATAAATTTGAGGCCTAGTATTTAGGCGCTGGGTGACAGGTATGGGTTTAGTGACAGAATTAGACTTGGAAATGCACAGTAGCGGGTGTGTGAAGTTATTCTGAATGTCCCTATGTGCACCTTCAATATGATCTACCCTTTTAGGGATAGATTTCAAATAGCTCTGATATAGCAGAAACCACTAAATTATGAAATTGCTAAATTGGGAATTGTATTTCAACCCAGAACAAGAAATGTGCTTGAACGGACACTAAATAACTCGCCCAGCTACAGCACTAAGGACAGATTTAGCTGGATATAAATTTGAGGCCTAGTATTTAGGCGCTGGGTGACAGGTATGGGTTTAGTGACAGAATTAGACTTGGAAATACACAGTAGCGGGTGTGTGTGAAGTTATTCTGAATGACCCAATGTGCACCTTGAATATTATATACCCTTTTAGGGATAGATTTCAAATAGCTCTGATATAGCAGAAACCACTAAATTATGAAATTGCTAAATTGGGAATTGTATTTCAACCCAGAACAAGAAATGTGCTTGAACGGACACTAAATAACTCGCCCAGCTACAGCACTAAGGACAGATTTAGCTGGATATAAATTTGAGGCCTAGTATTTAGGCGCTGGGTGACAGGTATGGGTTTAGTGACAGAATTAGACTTGGAAATGCACAGTAGCGGGTGTGTGAAGTTATTCTGAATGTCCCTATGTGCACCTTGAATATTATATACCCTTTTAGGGATAGATTTCAAATAGCTCTGATACAGCAGAAACCACTAAATTATGAAATTGCTAAATTGGGAATTGTATTTCAACCCAGAACAAGAAATGTGCTTGAACGGACACTAAATAACTCGCCCAGCTACAGCACTAACGACAGATTTAGCTGGATATGAATTTGAGGCCTAGTATTTAGGCGCTGGGTGACAGGTATGGGTTTAGTGACAGAATTAGACTTGGAAATACACAGTAGCGGGTGTGTGTGAAGTTATTCTGAATGACCCAATGTGCACCTTGAATATTATATACCCTTTTAGGGATAGATTTCAAATAGCTCTGATATAGCAGAAACCACTAAATTATGAAATTGCTAAATTGGGAATTGTATTTCAACCCAGAACAAGAAATGTGCTTGAACGGACACTAAATAACTCGCCCAGCTACAGCACTAACGACAGATTTAGCTGGATATGAATTTGAGGCCTAGTATTTAGGCGCTGGGTGACAGGTATGGGTTTAGTGACAGAATTAGACTTGGAAATACACAGTAGCGGGTGTGTGTGAAGTTATTCTGAATGACCCAATGTGCACCTTGAATATTATATACCCTTTTAGGGATAGATTTCAAATAGCTCTGATATAGCAGAAACCACTAAATTATGAAATTGCTAAATTGGGAATTGTATTTCAACCCAGAACAAGAAATGTGCTTGAACGGACACTAAATAACTCGCCCAGCTACAGCACTAAGGACAGATTTAGCTGGATATAAATTTGAGGCCTAGTATTTAGGCGCTGGGTGACAGGTATGGGTTTAGTGACAGAATTAGACTTGGAAATACACAGTAGCGGGTGTGTGTGAAGTTATTCTGAATGACCCAATGTGCACCTTGAATATTATATACCCTTTTAGGGATAGATTTCAAATAGCTCTGATATAGCAGAAACCACTAAATTATGAAATTGCTAAATTGGGAATTGTATTTCAACCCAGAACAAGAAATGTGCTTGAACGGACACTAAATAACTCGCCCAGCTACAGCACTAAGGACAGATTTAGCTGGATATAAATTTGAGGCCTAGTATTTAGGCGCTGGGTGACAGGTATGGGTTTAGTGACAGAATTAGACTTGGAAATGCACAGTAGCGGGTGTGTGAAGTTATTCTGAATGACCCTATGTGCACCTTGAATATTATATACCCTTTTAGGGATAGATTTCAAATAGCTCTGATACAGCAGAAACCACTAAATTTTTAAATTGCTAAATTGGGAATTGTATTTCAAC